>NW_024037074.1:1815801-2183337 GCF_015706575.1 Patiria miniata | reverse complement strand
TGCAAAACACGAAGCAGATCACTAAATAGTTTGAAATTGTACTTAGTCCATAGGTACGGACTGCTGACTTTAAATCTGAAGGTTGCATGTTCGATGCCGGGGGGGGGGGGGGGGATTTTAGATTTTAAAATTTTATTACTTTTTGGGTCAATCGAAACCTTATAGTAATTTCGTAACCACTAAAAAGTGTGGAAATTATGCTTAGTCCAATGGTACGGACTGCTGACCCTAAATCTGAAGGTTGCGGGTTCAAATCCAAGGTGAAAATTTAGATTTTAAAATGTATTTCTTTTTGGGTAAATTGAAACTTTATAGTTAATTTCGTAACCACTAAAAAATGTGAAATTATGCAATACTCCAATGGTACAGACTGCTGACTCAAAATCTGAAGGTTGTGGGTTTTCTTTTAGAAACCAGAAGTAAAGCCATCTACCAATATTTGTGCATCTTGTCGGGCTGGGTATGTGTTGAGAAAAGGGAGCATACTAGTTAAGTTTACCGGGGTTGGCAATTGTTGGGTTGGCTGTGCCCGCGTGCGGTGCGAGAACTGCCTCGCCAATTGTTGGCTGAGTGACCGAGGGACATACATGCGGAGCACTTGTGTGCAAATCGACACGCAAGTCGGAAACACTGACCGCGGTTTAAGTCGAAACAAATACCGAGGGACGGGGCTCGCTGGTTATATACTGGGAGGAGCGCGGCTCCGGCGCTGGAATATCCAAAGCCTCGCTGCTGCATAGGCTTAGTGGAAAAGGGACGAAAAATTAGTCTGGGTCGGGGCACCCACTAGCGTAAGCCACAATTCAGCATCAATACTGGCCCAAGAACGGGCAGGCATGCGGGGCTTACCGCAATCGGAATTGGATGTCATAATCGCGCCAGCCAAAACCCACGCAACGAAAAGCGGGCCGCCGAGCGGATCGTATCCGCGTACTTCAGTAACTGATGAGCACGATCAGCATGTCGCATCAAATAAATGGACGCAAAAATTAGGAATGCAGAGGTCCACTGCTCGATGGACGTTATGCGAACATTTTGAGCAGCGTGAGGGCGAATTTGCCAAGCAGGTGACTCGTGCTTACCGACCATGAACACGCAGTCATTTTGAGTAATATTACTGCTACGGGCTGGCAGTAAGAGGGAAACGAAGTCGACGAACTCCCCGTTCCAAATCTAATTATCCTGGATGTTTTAGGAACCCCCATCCCCAGCTCATCACAAACGCTAGTAAGCGCTGTGTAGTCAAGCGGGGCTGCGGCACTACAGCAGTACTAGTAGTGACTGTCATAGGAAGGGAAGTGACAGCCATTGAGGAAGAGTGGGACAACTGACGGAAAAAACCTGAGGATTGGGGGCTGGGGAAATTGATACAGGCAACTGAACACTATTCTGAACACCGGACTCACCAAACCCCGGAGCAACAGGCGGTGCAGCTGGACTTGGCAGGCCTCCCTGGACCGGGGCAGTCCATCTAAAGGTGCGGCAGGAACGGCATACGTAGGAGCCGGCATCGGCGGAGCCTCAGAGACTGCAGCTCCCGAATGGCGTCGGCTGGGCCTTGAAGCAGAAGAAGACTCGAGGTCTTCCCTGTGGCCTCCTCGCTCCGGAAGCCTGGCCTGATGTTAGCAGTAGCGTTCTTCTTGGATTTCGGCATAATCCGGCCCACACAAAATATACAGACGAAATTAAAAAGACTTATCCCACAAAAAAAGCGAAGAACGAAACTTAAAAATACTATAGAATTTTAAGATAAAAAGGCAACAAAACTGAAACCAGCTGAGAACTTCAAAATTAAAAAACTGCGAAAGTAATCTTTGAAATTAATTGATAAGATTCGAGAACGAAATACGCAACTATCCAGCAAAACTGCTCTGACGAAATGTGACATACACCAAGAATGTTCTGGGGACAGCATACAAAAAACTGTCTAGGGGGCAATAAATTCTTTGAAGCGGTATGCCGGCCTCAAATGAATTATAGTTAATTTCGTAACCTCTAAAATGTGTGAAATATGCTAAGTCCAAAGGTACGGACAGCTGACTCAAAATCTGAAGGTTGTGGGTTCAAATCCAGGGTGGAAATTTTAGGTTTTAAAGTTTGATGTCTTTTTGGGTGAATTGAAACTTTATAGTTAATTTTGTAACCACTAAAAAGTGTGATATTATGCTTAGTCCAATGGTATGGACTGCTGACTCAAAATCTGAAGGTTGTGGGTTCAAATCCAGGGTGGAAATTTTAGATTTTAAAATGTTATTTCTTTTTGGGTAAATTAAAACTTTATAGTTAATTTGTAACCACTAAAAAGTGTGAAATTATGCTTAGTCCAACGGTATGAACTGCTGACTCTAAATCTGAAGGTTGCGGGTTCAAATCCAGGGGGAAATTTTAGATTTTAAAAATTTTATTCTTTTTGGATAAATTGTAACTTTATAGTTAATTTGTAACCACTAAAAAAGTGTGAAATTATGCTTAGTCCAACGTTACGGACTGCTGACTCTAAATCGGAAGGTTGTGGGTTCAAATCCAGGGTGGAAATTTTAGATTTTAAAATGTTATTTCTTTTTGGATGAATTGTAACTTTATAGTTAATTTGTAACCACTAAAAAAGTGTGAAATTATGCTTAGTCCAACGGTACGGACTGCTGACTCTGAATCTGAAGGTTGTGGGTTCAAATCCAGGGTGGAAATTTTAGATTTTAAAATTCTTTGTCTTTTTGTTAAATTGAAACTTTATAGTTAATTTTAACCACTAAAAAGTGTGAAATTATGCTTAGTCCAACGGTACGGACTGCTGACTCTAAATCTGAAGGTTGCGGGTTCAAATCCAGGGAGGAAATTTTAGATTTTAAAATGTTATTTCTTTTTGGATAAATTGTAACTTTATAGTTTATTTGTAACCACTAAAAAGTGGGAAATTATGCTTAGTCCAACGGTACGGACTGCTGACTCTAAATCTGAAGGTTGTGGGTTCAAATCCAGGGTGGACATTTTAGTTTTTAAAATTCTATGTCTTTTGGGGTAAATTGAAACTTTATTGTTAATTTGTAACCACTAAAAAAGTGTGAAATTATGCTTAGTCCAACAGTACGGTCTGCTGACTCTAAATCTGAAGGTTGCGGGTTCAAATCCAGGGTGGAAATTTTAGATTTTAAAATTCTATGTCTTTTTGGGTAAATTGAAACTTTATAGTTAATTGCGTAACCACTAAAAAGTGTGAAATTATGCTTAGTCCAACGGTACGGACTGCTGACTCTAAATCTGAAGGTTGTGGGTTCAAATCCAGGGTGGAAATTTTAGATTTTAAAATTTATTTCTTTTTGGGTAAATTGAAACTTAATACTTAATTTGTAACCACTAAAAAGTGTGAAATTACGCTTAGTCCAATGATATGGACTGCTGACTCTAAATCTGAAGGTTGTGGGTTCAAATCCAGGGTGGGAATTTTAGATTTTAAAATTTTATTTCTTTTTGGGTAAATGAAACTTTATAGTTAATTGCGTAAACACTAAAAAGTGTGAAATTATGCTTAGTCCAATGGTATGGACTGCTGACTCGAAATCTGAAGGTTGTGGGTTCAAATCCAGGGTGGAAATTTTAGATTTTAAAATGTTATTTCTTTTTGGATGAATTGTAACTTTATAGTTAATTTGTAACCACTAAAAAGTGTGAAATTATGCTTAGTCCACGGTACGGACTGCTGACTCTAAATCTGAAGGTTGTGGGTTCAAATCCAGGGTGGAAATTTTAGATTTTAAAATTTTATTCTTTGGGTAAATTGAAACTTTATAGTTAATTAGTAACCACTAAAAAGTGTGAAATTATGGTTAGTCCAACGGTACGGACTGCTGACTCTAAATCTGAAGGTTGTGGTTCAAATCCAGGGGAAATTTTAGATTTTAAAATTCTTTGTCTTTTTGGTTAAATTGAAACTTTATAGTTAATTTCTTAACCACTAAAAAGTGTGAAATATGCTTAGTCCAACGGTACGGACTGCTGACTCTAAATCTGAAGGTTGCGGGTTCAAATCCAGGAGGAAATTTTAGATTTTAAAATTTATTTCTTTTTGGATAAATTGTAACTTTATAGTTTATTTGTAACCACTAAAAAGTGGGAAATTATGCTTAGTCCAACGGTACGGACTGCTGACTCTAAATCTGAAGGTTGTGGGTTCAAATCCAGGGTGGAATTTTAGTTTTTAAAATTCTATGTCTTTTGGGTAAATTGAAACTTATTGTTAATTTGTAACCACTAAAAAAGTGTGAAATTATGCTTAGTCCAACAGTACGGTCTGCTGACTCTAAATCTGAAGGTTGCGGGTTCAAATCCAGGGTGGAAATTTTAGATTTTAAAATTCTATGTCTTTTTGGGTAAATGAAACTTTATAGTTAATTGCGTAACCACTTAAAAGTGTGAAATTATGCTTAGTCCAACGGTACGGACTGCTGACTCTAAATCTGAAGGTTGTGGGTTCAAATCCAGGGTGGAAATTTTAGATTTTAAAATTTATTTCTTTTTGGTAAATTGAAACTTAATACTTAATTTGTAACCACTAAGAAAGTGTGAAATTATGCTTAGTCCAATGTATGGACTGCTGACTCTAAATCTGAAGGTTGTGGGTTCAAATCCAGGGTGGGAATTTTAGATTTTAAAATTTTATTTCTTTTTGGGTAAAATGAAACTTTATAGTTAATTGCGTAACACTAAAAAGTGTGAAATTATGCTTAGTCCAATGGTATGGACTGCTGACTCGAAATCTGAAGGTTGTGGTTCAAATCCAGGGTGGAAAATTTAGATTTTAAAATGTTATTTCTTTTTGATGAATTGTAACTTTATAGTTAATTTGTAACCACTAAAAAAGTGTGAAATTATGCTTAGTCCAACGGTACGGACTGCTGACTCTAAATCTGAAGGTTTGGGTTCAAATCCAGGGTGGAAATTTTAGATTTAAAATTTTATTTTTTTGGGTAAATTGAAACTTTATAGTTAATTAGTAACCACTAAAAAGTGTGAAATTATGCTTAGTGCAACGGTATGGACTGCTGACTCTAAATCTGAAGGTTGTGGGTTCAAATCCAGGGTGGAAATTTTAGATTTTAAAATGTTATTTCTTTTTGGATGAATTGTAACTTTATAGTTAATTTGTAACCACTAAAAAGTGTGAAATTATGCTTAGTCCAACGGTACGGACTGCTGACTCTAAATCTGAAGGTTGTGGTTTAAATCCTGGGAGGAACTTTTAGATTTTAAAATGTTATTGCTTTTTGGATAAATTGTAACTTTATAGTTAATTTGTAACCACTAAAAAAGTGTGAAATTATGGTTAGTCCAACGGTACGGACTGCTGACTCTAAATCTGAAGGTTGTGGGTTCAAATCCAGGGTGGAAATTTTAGATTTTAAAATTTTATTCTTTTTGGGAAATTGAAACTTGATAGTTAATTAGTAACACTAAAAAGTGTGAAATTATGCTTAGTGCAACGGTACGGACTGCTGACTCTAAATCTGAAGGTTGTGGGTTCAAATCCAGGGTGGGGAAATTTTAGATTTTAAAATGTTATTTCTTTTTGGATGAATTGTAACTTTATAGTTAATTTGTAACCACTAAGTGTGAAATTATGCTTAGTCCAACGGTACGGACTGCTGACTCTAAATCTGCAGGTTGTGGGTTCAAATCCTGGGAGGAAATTTTAGATTTTAAAATGTTATTGCTTTTTGGATAAATGTAACTTTATAGTTAATTTGTAACCACTAAAAAGTGTGAAATTATGGTTAGTCCAACGGTACGGACTGCTGACTCTAAATCTGAAGGTTGTGGGTTCAAATCCAGGGTGGAAATTTTAGATTTTAAAATTTTATTCTTTTTGGGTAAATTGAAACTTTATAGTTAATTAGTAACCACTAAAAAGTGTGAAATTATGCTAAGTGCAACGGTATGGACTGCTGACTCTAAATCTGAAGGTTGTGGGTTCAAATCCAGGGTGGAAATTTTAGATTTTAAAATGTTATTTCTTTTTGGATGAATTGTAACTTTATAGTTAATTTGTAACCACTAAAAAAGTGTGAAATTATGCTTAGTCCAACGGTACGGACTGCTGACTCTAAATCTGAAGGTTGTGGGTTCAAATCCAGGGAGAAATTTTAGATTTTAAAATTTTATTGCTTTTTGGATAAATTGTAACTTTATAGTTAATTTGTAACCACTAAAAAAGTGTGAAATTATATGCTAGTCCGACGTTACGGACTGCTGACTCTAAATCTGAAGGTTGCGGGTTCAAATCCAGGGTGGAAATTTTAGATTTTAAAATTTTATTCTTTTTGGGTAAATTGAAACTTTATAGTTAATTAGTAACCACTAAAAAGTGTGAAATTATGCTTAGTGCAACGGTATGGACTGCTGACTCTAAATCTGAAGGTTGTGGGTTCAAATCCAGGGTGGAAATTTTAGATTTTAAAAATTATTTTTCTTTTTGGATGAATTGTAACTTTATAGTTAATTTGTAACCACTAAAAAAGTGTGAAATTATGCTTAGTCCAACGGTACGGACTGCTGACTCTAAATCTTAAGGTTGTGGGTTTAAATCCTGGGAGGAACTTTTAGATTTTAAAATGTTATTGCTTTTTGGATAAATTGTAACTTTATAGTTAATTTGTAACCACTAAAAAAGTGTGAAATTATGTTAGTCCAACGGTACGGACTGCTGACTCTAAATCTGAAGGTTGTGGGTTCAAATCCAGGGTGGAAATTTTAGATTTTAAAATTTTATTCTTTTTGGGTAAATTGAAACTTTATAGTTAATTAGTAACCACTAAAAAGTGTGAAATTATGCTTAGTGCAACGGTATGGACTGCTGACTCTAAATCTGAAGGTTGTGGGTTCAAATCCAGGGTGGAAATTTTAGATTTTAAAATGTTATTCTTTTTGGATGAATTGTAACTTTATAGTTAATTTGTAACCACTAAAAAAGTGTGAAATTATGCTTAGTCCAACGGTACGGACTGCTGACTCTAAATCTGAAGGTTGTGGGTTCAAATCCTGGGAGAAAATTTAGATTTTAAAATGTTATTGCTTTTTGGATAAATTGTAACTTTATAGTTAATTTGTAACCACTAAAAAAGTGTGAAATATACTTAGTCCAACGTTACGGACTGCTGACTCTAAATCTGAAGGTTGCGGGTTCAAATCCAGGGTGGAAATTTTAGATTTAAAATTTTATTCTTTTGGGTAAATTGAAACTTTATAGTTAATTAGTAACCACTAAAAAGTGTGAAATTATGCTTAGTGCAACGGTAGGACTGCTGACTCTAAATCTGAAGGTTGTGGGTTCAAATCCAGGGTGGAAATTTTAGATTTTAAAATGTTATTTCTTTTTGGATGAATTGTAACTTTATAGTTAATTTGTAACCACTAAAAAAGTGTGAAATTATGCTTAGTCCAACGGTACGGACTGCTGACTCTAAATCTTAAGGTTGTGGGTTTAAATCCTGGGAGGAACTTTAGATTTTAAAATGTTATTGCTTTTTGGATAAATTGTAACTTTATAGTTAATTTGTAACCACTAAAAAAGTGTGAAATTATGGTTAGTCCAACGGTACGGACTGCTGACTCTAAATCTGAAGGTTGGGTTCAAATCCAGGGTGGAAATTTTAGATTTTAAAATTTTTTTTCTTTTTGGGTAAATTGAAACTTTATAGTTAATTAGTAACCACTAAAAAGTGTGAAATTATGCTTAGTGCAACGGTATGGACTGCTGACTCTAAATCTGAAGGTTGTGGGTTCAAATCCAGGGTGGAAATTTTAGATTTTAAAATGTTATTTCTTTTTGGATGAATTGTAACTTTATAGTTAATTTGTAACCACTAAGTGTGAAATTATGCTTAGTCCAACGGTACGGACTGCTGACTCTAAATCTGCAGGTTGTGGGTTCAAATCCTGGGAGGAAATTTTAGATTTTAAAATGTTATTGCTTTTTGGATAAATTGTAACTTTATAGTTAATTTGTAACCACTAAAAAAGTGTGAAATTATGGTTAGTCCAACGGTACGGACTGCTGACTCTAAATCTGAAGGTTGTGGGTTCAAATCCAGGGTGGAAATTTTAGATTTTAAAATTTTATTCTTTTTGGGTAAATTGAAACTTTATAGTTAATTAGTAACCACTAAAAAAGTGTGAAATTATGCTTAGTGCAACGGTATGGACTGCTGACTCTAAATCTGAAGGTTGTGGGTTCAAATCCAGGGTGGAAATTTTAGATTTTAAAATGTTATTTCTTTTTGGATGAATTGTAACTTTATAGTTAATTTTGTAACCACTAAAAAAGTGTGAAATTATGCTTAGTCCAACGGTACGGACTGCTGACTCTAAATCTGAAGGTTGTGGGTTCAAATCCTGGGAGAAAATTTTAGATTTTAAAATGTTATTGCTTTTTGGATAAATTGTAACTTTATAGTTAATTTGTAACCACTAAAAAAGTGTGAAATTATACTTAGTCCAACGTTACGGACTGCTGACTCTAAATCTGAAGGTTGCGGGTTCAAATCCAGGGTGGAAATTTTAGATTTTAAAATTCTATGTCTTTTGGGTAAATTGAAACTTTATAGTTAATTTGTAACCAAAAAAAGTGTGAAATTATGATTAGTCCAACGGTACGGACTGCTGACTCTAAATCTGAAGGTTGTGGGTTCAAATCCTGGGAGGAAATTTTAGATTTTAAAATGTTATTGCTTTTTGGATAAATTGTAACTTTATAGTTAATTTGTAACCACTAAAAAAGTGTGAAATTATGCTTAGTCCAACGTTACGGACTGCTGACTCTAAATCTGAAGGTTGCGGGTTCAAATCCAGGGTGGAAATTTTAGATTTTAAAATTCTATGTCTTTTGGGGTAAATTGAAACTTTATAGTTAATTTGTAACCACTAAAAAAGTGTGAAATTATGCTAAGTCCAATGGTACGGACAGCTGACTCAAATTTCTGAAGGTTGTGGGTTCAAATCCAGGGTGGAAATTTTAGGTTTTAAAGTTTGATGTCTTTTTGGGTGAATTAAACTTTATAGTTAATTTTGTAACCACTAAAAAGTGTGAAATTATGCTTAGTCCAATGGTATGGACTGCTGACTCTAAATCTGAAGGTTGTGGGTTCAAATCCAGGGTGGAAATTTAGATTTTAAAATTTTATTCTTTTTGGGTAAATTGAAACTAATAGTTAATTAGTAACCACTAAAAAGTGTGAAATTATGCTGAGTGCAACGGTATGGACTGCTGACTCTAAATCTGAAGGTTGTGGGTTCAAATCCAGGGTGGAAATTTTAGATTTTAAAATGTTATTTCTTTTGGATGAATTGTAACTTTATAGTTAATTTGTAACCACTAAAAAAGTGTGAAATTATGCTTAGTCCAACGGTACGGACTGCTGACTCTAAATCTGAAGGTTGTGGGTTTAAATCCTGGGAGGAACTTTTAGATTTTAAAATGTTATTGCTTTTTGGATAAATTGTAACTTTATAGTTAATTTGTAACCACTAAAAAAGTGTGTGAAATTATGGTTAGTCCAACGGTACGGACTGCTGACTCTAAATCTGAAGGTTGTGGGTTCAAATCCAGGGTGGAAATTTTAGATTTTAAAATTTTATTCTTTTTGGGTAAATTGAAACTTTATAGTTAATTAGTAACCACTAAAAAGTGTGAAATTATGCTTAGTGCAACGGTATGGACTGCTGACTCTAAATCTGAAGGTTGTGGGTTCAAATCCAGGGTGGAAATTTTAGATTTTAAAATGTTATTTCTTTTTGGATGAATTGTAACTTATAGTTAATTTGTAACCACTAAGTGTGAAATTATGCTTAGTCCAACGGTACGGACTGCTGACTCTAAATCTGCAGGTTGTGGGTTCAAATCCTGGGAGGAAATTTTAGATTTTAAAATGTTATTGCTTTTTGGATAATTGTAACTTTATAGTTAATTTGTAACCACTAAAAAAGTGTGAAATTATGTTAGTCCAACGGTACGGACTGCTGACTCTAAATCTGAAGGTTGTGGGTTCAAATCCAGGGTGGAAATTGTAGATTTTAAAATTTTATTCTTTTTGGGTAAATTGAAACTTTATAGTTAATTAGTAACCACTAAAAAGTGTGAAATTATGCTTAGTGCAACGGTATGGACTGCTGACTCTAAATCTGAAGGTTGTGGGTTCAAATCCAAGGTGGAAATTTTAGATTTTAAAATGTTATTTCTTTTTGGATGAATTGTAACTTTATAGTTAATTTGTAACCACTAAAAAAGTGTGAAATTATGCTTAGTCCAACGGTACGGACTGCTGACTCTAAATCTGAAGGTTGTGGGTTCAAATCCTGGGAGAAAATTTTAGATTTTAAAATGTTATTGCTTTTTGGATAAATTGTAACTTTATAGTTAATTTGTAACCACTAAAAAGTGTGAAATTATACTTAGTCCAACGTTACGGACTGCTGACTCTAAATCTGAAGGTTGCGGGTTCAAATCCAGGGTGGAAATTTTAGATTTTAAAATTCTATTCTTTTTGGGTAAATTGAAACTTTATAGTTAATTTGTAACCACTAAAAAGTGTGAAATTATGATTAGTCCAACGGTACGGACTGCTGACTCTAAATCTGAAGGTTGTGGGTTCAAATCCTGGGAGGAAATTTTAGATTTTAAAATGTTATTGCTTTTTGGATAAATTGTAACTTTATAGTTAATTTGTAACCACTAAAAAAGTGTGAAATTATGCTTAGTCCAACGTTACGGACTGCTGACTCTAAATCTGAAGGTTGCGGGTTCAAATCCAGGGTGGAAATTTTAGATTTTAAAATTCTATGTCTTTTGGGGTAAATTGAAACTTTATAGTTAATTTGTAACCACTAAAAAAGTGTGAAATTATGCTAAGTCCAATGGTACGGACAGCTGACTCAAATTCTGAAGGTTGTGGGTTCAAATCCAGGGTGGAAATTTTAGGTTTTAAAGTTTGATGTCTTTTTGGGTGAATTTAAACTTTATAGTTAATTTTGTAACCACTAAAAAGTGTGAAATTATGCTTAGTCCAATGGTATGGACTGCTGACTCTAAATCTGAAGGTTGTGGGTTCAAATCCAGGGTGGAATTTTTTGATTTTAAAATGTTATTTCTTTTTGGGTAAATTAAAACTTTATAGTTAATTTGTAACCACTAAAAAAAGTGTGTGAAATTATGCTCTAAATCTGAAGGTTGCGGGTTCAAATCCAGGTTGGAAATTTTAGATTTAAAATTTTATTTCTTTTTGGTTAAATTGAACATTTATTGTTTATTTGGTAAGAACTAAAAAGTGTGAAATCATGCTTAGTCCAGAGGTACGGACTGCTGACTCTAAATCTAAAGGTTGCAGGTTCAAATCCAGGGTGGAAATTTTAGATTTTAAAATTCTTTGTCTTTTAGGTTAAATTGAAACTTTATAGTTAATTTCTTAACCACTAAAAAGTGTGAAATTATAAAAGTCCAATGGTATGGACTGCTGACTCTAAATCTGAAGGTTGCGGGTTCAAATCCAGGGTGAATATTTTAGATTTTAAAATTCTATGTCTTTTTGGGTAAATTGAAACTTTATAGTTAATTTGTAACCACTAAAAAGTGTGAAATTATGCTTAGTCCAACGGTACGGACTGCTGACTCTAAATCTGAAGGTTGTGGGTTCAAATCCAGGGAGGAAATTTTAGATTTTAAAATGTTATTTCTTTTTGGATAAATTGTAACTTTATAGTTAATTTGTAACCACTAAAAAAGTGTGAAATTATGCTTAGTCCAACGGTACGGACTGCTGACTCTAAAGGTTGCAGGTTCAAATCCTGGGTGGAAATTTTAGATTTTAAAATTCTTTGTTTTTTACGTTAAATTGATACTTTATAGTTAATTTCTTAACCACTAAAAAGTGTGAAATTATAATAGTCTAAGGGTATGGACTGCTGCATTGAAAGCTGAAGGTTGTGGGTTCAAATCCAGGGTGGAAATTTTAGATTTTAAAATGTTATTTCTTTTTGGATAAATTGTAACTTTATAGTTAATTTGTAACCACTGAAAAAGTGTGAAATGATGCTTAGTCCAATGGTATGGACTGCTGACTCGAAATCTGAAGGTTGTGGGTTCAAATCCAGGGTGGAAATTTTAGATTTTAAAATTGTATTTCTTTTAAGGTAAATTGAAACTTTACAGTTAATTTGTAACCACTAAAAAGTGTGAAATTATGCTGTGTGCAATGGTATGGACTGCTGACTCTAAATCTGAAGGTTGCGGGTTCAAATCCAGGGTGGAAATTTTAGATTTTAAAATTTTATTTCTTTTTGGGTAAATTGAAACTTAATAGTTAATTTGTAACCACTAAGAAAGTGTGAAATTATGCTTAGTCCAATGATATGGACTGCTGACTCTAAATCTGAAGGTAGTGGGTTCAAATCCAGGGTGGAAATTTTAGATTTTAAAATACTATTCTTTTTGGATAAATTGTAACTTTATAGTTAATTTGTAACCACTAAAAAAGTGTGAAATTATGCTTAGTCCAACGGTACGGACTGCTGACTCTGAATCTAAAGGTTGTGGGTTCAAATCCTGGGAGGAAATTTTAGATTTTAAAATGTTATTGCTTTTTGGATAAATTGTAACTTTATAGTTAATTTGTAACCACTAAAAAAGTGTGAAATTATGTTAGTCCAACGGTACGGACTGCTGACTCTAAATCTGAAGGTTGTGGGTTCAAATCCAGGGTGGGAAATTTTAGATTTTAAAATTCTTTGTCTTTTTGGTTAAATTGAAACTTTATAGTTAATTTCTTAACCACTAAAAAGTGTGAAATTATGCTTAGTCCAACGGTACGGACTGCTGACTCTAAATCTGAAGGTTGCGGGTTCAAATCCAGGGAAGAAATTTTAGATTTTAAAATGTTATTTCTTTTTGGATAAATTGTAACTTTATAGTTAATTTGTAACCACTAAAAAAGTGTGAAATTATGCTTAGTCCAACGGTACGGACTGCTGACTCTAAATCTGAAGGTTGTGGGTTCAAATCCAGGGAGGAATTTTAGATTTTAAAATGTTATTCTTTTTGGATAAATTGTAACTTTATAGTTAATTTGTAACCACTAAAAGTGTGAAATTATGCTTAGTCCAACGGTACGGACTGCTGACTCTCAATCTAAAGGTTGCAGGTTCAAATCCTGGGTGGAAATTTTAGATTTTAAAATTCTTTGTTTTTTACGTTAAATTGATACTTTATAGTTAATTTCTTAACCACTAAAAAGTGTGAAATTATGCTATAATAGTCTAAGGGTATGGACTGCTGCATTGAAAGCTGAAGGTTGTGGGTTCAAATCCAGGGTGGAAAGTTTAGATTTTAAAATGTTATTTCTTTTTGGATAAATTGTAACTTTATAGTTAATTTGTAACCACTGAAAAAGTGTGAAATGATGCTTAGTCCAATGGTATGGACTGCTGACTCGAAATCTGAAGGTTGTGGGTTCAAATCCAGGGTGGAAATTTTAGATTTTAAAATTGTATTTCTTTTAGGTAAATTGAAACTTTACAGTTAATTTGTAACCACTAAAAAGTGTGAAATTATGCTGTGTGCAACGGTATGGACTGCTGACTCTAAATCTGAAGGTTGCGGGTTCAAATCCAGGGTGGAAATTTTAGATTTTAAAATTTATTTCTTTTTGGGTAAATTGAAACTTAATAGTTAATTTGTAACCACTAGAAAGTGTGAAATTATGCTTAGTCCAATGATATGGACTGCTGACTCTAAATCTGAAGGTAGTGGGTTCAAATCCAGGGTGGAAATTTTAGATTTTAAAATACTATTTCTTTTTGGATAAATTGTAACTTTATAGTTAATTTGTAACCACTAAAAAAGTGTGAAATTATGCTTAGTCCAACGGTACGGACTGCTGACTCTGAATCTAAGGTTGTGGGTTCAAATCCTGGGAGGAAATTTTAGATTTTAAAATGTTATTGTTTTTGGATAAATTGTAACTTTATAGTTAATTTGTAACCACTAAAAAAGTGTGAAATTATGGTTAGTCCAACGGTACGGACTGCTGACTCTAAATCTGAAGGTTGTGGGTTCAAATCCAGGGTGGGAATTTTAGATTTTAAAATTCTTTGTCTTTTTGGTTAAATTGAAACTTTATAGTTAATTTCTTAACCACTAAAAAGTGTGAAATTATGCTTAGTCCAACGGTACGGACTGCTGACTCTAAATCTGAAGGTTGCGGGTTCAAATCCAGGAAGAAATTTTAGATTTTAAAATGTTATTTCTTTTTGGATAAATTGTAACTTTATAGTTAATTTGTAACCACTAAAAAAGTGTGAAATTATGCTTAGTCCAACGGTACGGACTGCTGACTCTAAACCTGAAGGTTGTGGGTTCAAATCCAGGGTGGACATTTTAGTTTTAAAATTCTATGTCTTTTGGGGTAAATTGAATCTTTATTGTTAATTTGTAACCACTAAAAAGTGTGAAATTATGCTTAGTCCAACAGTACGGTCTGCTGACTCTAAATCTGAAGGTTGCGGGTTCAAATCCAGGGTGGAAATTTTAGATTTTAAAATTCTATGTCTTTTGGGTAAAATGAAACTTTATAGTTAATTGCGTAACCACTAAAAAGTGTGAAATTATGCTTAGTCCAATGGTATGGACTGCTGACTCTAAATCTGAAAGTTGTGGGTTCAAATCCAGGGTGGAAATTTTACATTTTAAAATTTTATTTCTTTTTGGGTAAATTGAAACTTAATACTTAATTTGTAACCACTAAGAGAGTGTGAAATTACGCTTAGTTCAATGATATGGACTGCTGACTCTAAATCTGAAGGTTGTGGGTTCAAATCCAGGGTGGGAATTTTAGATTTTAAAATTTTATTTCTTTTGGGTGAAATGAAACTTTATAGTTAATTGCGTAACCACTAAAAAGTGTGAAATTATGCTTAGTCCAATGGTATGGACTGCTGACTCGAAATCTGAAGGTTGTGGGTTCAAATCCAGGGTGGAAATTTTAGATTTTAAAATGTTATTTCTTTTTGGATGAATTGTAACTTATAGTTAATTTGTAACCACTAAAAAGTGTGTGAAATTATGCTTAGTCCAACGGTACGGACTGCTGACTCTAAATCTGAAGGTTGTGGGTTCAAATCCAGGGAGGAAATTTTAGATTTTAATATGTTATTGCTTTTTGGATAAATTGTAACTTTATAGTTAATTTGTAACCACTAAAAAAGTGTGAATTATGGTAAGTCCAACGGTACGGACTGCTGACTCTAAATCTGAAGGTTGTGGGTTCAAATCCAGGGTGGAAATTTTAGATTTTAAAATTTTATTCTTTTTGGGCAAATTGAAACTTTATAGTTAATTAGTAACCACTAAAAAGTGTGAAATTATGCTTAGTGTAATGGTATGGACTGCTGACTCTAAATCTGAAGGTTGTGGGTTCAAATCCAGGGTGGAAATTTTAGATTTTAAAATGTTATTTCTTTTTGGATGAATTGTAACTTTATAGTTAATTTGTAACCACTAAAAAGTGTGAAATTATGCTTAGTCCAACAGTACGGACTGCTGACTCTAAATCTGAAGGTTGTGGGTTCAAATCAGGGGAGAAAATTTGAGATTTTAAAATGTTATTGCTTTTTGGATAAATTGTAACTTTATAGTTAATTTGTAACCACTAAAAAAGTGTGAAATTATGGTTAGTCCAACGGTACGGTTTGCTGACTCTAAATCTGAAGGTTGTGGGTTCAAATCCAGGGTGGACATTTTAGATTTTAAAATTTATTTCTTTTTGGGTAAATTGAAACTTTATAGTTAATTTGTAACCACTAAAAAGTGTGAAATTATGCTTAGTGCAACGGTATGGACTGCTGACTCTAAATCTGAAGGTTGCGGGTTCAAATCCAGGGTGGAAATTTTAGATTTAAAAATTTATTTCTTTTTGGGTAAATTGAAACTTATAGTTAATTTGTAACCACTAAAAAGTGTGAAATTATGCTTAGTCCAATGATATGGACTGCTGACTCTCAATCTGAAGGTTGTGGGTTCAAATCCAGGGTGGAAATTTTAGATTTTAAAATGTTATTTCTTTTTGGGTAAAATGAAACTTTATAGTTAATTTGTAACCACTAAAAAAGTGTGAAATTCTGGTTAGTCCAACGGTACGGACTGCTGACTCTAAATCTGAAGGTTGTGGGTTCAAATCCAGGGTGGAAATTTTAGATTTTAAAATTTTCTTTCTTTTGGGTAAAATGAAACTTTATAGTTAATGCGTAACCACTAAAAAGTGTGAAATTATGCTTAGTCCAATGGTATGGACTGCTGACTCGAAATCTGAAGGTTGTGGGTTGAAATCCAGGGTGGAAATTTTAGATTTTAAAATGTTATTTCTTTTTGGATAAATTGTAACTTCATAGTTAATTTGTAACCACTAAAAAAGTGTGAAATTATGCTTAGTCCAACGGTACGGACTGCTGACTCTAAATCTGAAGGTTGCGGGTTCAAATCCAGGGTGGAAATTTTAGATTTTAAAATGTTATTTCTTTTTGGATAAATTGTAACTTTATAGTTAATTTGTAACCACTGAAAAAGTGTGAAATGATGCTTAGTCCAATGGTACAGACTGCTGACTCGAAATCTGAAGGTTGTGGGTTCAAATCCAGGGTGGAAATTTTAGATTTTAAAATTGTATTTCTTTTAAGGTAAATTGAAACTTTACAGTTAATTTGTAACCACTAAAAAGTGTGAAATTATGCTGTGTGCAACGGTATGGACTGCTGACTCTAAATCTGAAGGTTGCGGGTTCAAATCCAGGGTGGAAATTTTAGATTTTAAAATTTTATTTCTTTTTGGGTAAATTGAAACTTAATAGTTAATTTGTAACCACTAAAAAGTGTGAAATTATGCTTAGTCCAATGATATGGACTGCTGACTCTAAATCTGAAGGTAGTGGGTTCAAATCCAGGGTGGAAATTTTAGATTTTAAAATACTATTTCTTTTTGGATAAATTGTAACTTTATAGTTAATTTGTAACCACTAAAAAAGTGTGAAATTATGCTTAGTCCAATGGTATGGACTGCTGACTCGAAATCTGAAGGTTGTGGGTTCAAATCCAGGGTGGAAATTTTAGATTTTAAAATGTTATTTCTTTTTGGATAAATTGTAACTTCATAGTTAATTTGTAACCACTAAAAAGTGTGAAATTATGGTTAGTCCAACGGTAAGGACTGCTGACTCTAAATCTGAAGGTTGTGGGTTCAAATCCAGGGAGGAAATTTTAGATTTTAAAATGTTATTGCTTTTTGGATAAATTGTAACTTTATAGTTAATTTTGTAACCACTAAAAAAGTGTGAAATTATGCTTAGTCCAACGGTACGGACTGCTGACTCTAAATCTGAAGGTTGCGGGTTCAAATCCAGGGTGGAAATTTTAGATTTTAAAATGTTATTTCTTTTTGGATAAATTGTAAATTTATAGTTAATTTGTAACCACTGAAAAAGTGTGAAATGATGCTTAGTGTAATGGTATGGACTGCTGACTCGAAATCTGAAGGTTGTGGGTTCAAATCCAGGGTGGAAATTTTAGATTTTAAAATTGTATTTCTTTTAAGGTAAATTGAAACTTTTACAGTTAATTTGTAACCACTAAAAAGTGTGAAATTATGCTGTGTGCAACGGTATGGACTGCTGACTCTAAATCTGAAGGTTGCGGGTTCAAATCCAGGGTGGAAATTTTAGATTTTAAAATTTTATTTCTTTTTGGGTAAATTGAAACTTAATAGTTAATTTGTAACCACTAAGAAAGTGTGAAATTATGCTTAGTCCAATGATATGGACTGCTGACTCTAAATCTGAAGGTAGTGGGTTCAAATCCAGGGTGGAAATTTAGATTTTAAAATACTATTTCTTTTGGATAAATTGTAACTTTATAGTTAATTTGTAACCACTAAAAAAGTGTGAAATTATGCTTAGTCCAACGGTACGGACTGCTGACTCTGAATCTAAAGGTTGTGGGTTCAAATCCTGGGAGGAAATTTTAGATTTTAAAATGTTATTGCTTTTTGGATAAATTGTAACTTTATAGTTAATTTGTAACCACTAAAAAAGTGTGAAATTATGGTTAGTCCAACGGTACGGACTGCTGACTCTAAATCTGAAGGTTGTGGGTTCAAATCCAGGGGGAATTTTAGATTTTAAAATTCTTTGTCTTTTGGTTAAATTGAAACTTTATAGTTAATTTCTTAACCACTAAAAAGTGTGAAATTATGCTTAGTCCAACGGTACGGACTGCTGACTCTAAATCTGAAGGTTGCGGGTTCAAATCCAGGGAAGAAATTTTAGATTTTAAAATGTTATTTCTTTTTGGATGAATTGTAACTTTATAGTTAATTTGTAACCACTAAAAAAGTGTGAAATTATGCTTAGTCCAACGGTACGGACTGCTGACTCTAAATCTGAAGGTTGTGGGTTCAAATCCAGGGAGGAAATTTTAGATTTTAATATGTTATTGCTTTTTGGATAAATTGTAACTTTATAGTTAATTTGTAACCACTAAAAAAGTGTGAAATTATGGTAAGTCCAACGGTACGGACTGCTGACTCTAAATCTGAAGGTTGTGGGTTCAAATCCAGGGTGGGAAATTTTAGATTTTAAAATTTATTCTTTTTGGGCAAATTGAAACTTTATAGTTAATTAGTAACCACTAAAAAGTGTGAAATTATGCTTAGTGTAATGGTATGGACTGCTGACTCTAAATCTGAAGGTTGTGGGTTCAAATCCAGGGTGGAAATTTTAGATTTTAAAATGTTATTCTTTTTGGATGAATTGTAACTTTATAGTTAATTTGTAACCACTAAAAAAGTGTGAAATTATGCTTAGTCCAACAGTACGGACTGCTGACTCTAAATCTGAAGGTTGTGGGTTCAAATCCTGGGAGGAAATTTGAGATTTAAAAATGTTATTGCTTTTTGGATAAATTGTAACTTTATAGTTAATTTGTAACCACTAAAAAAGTGTGAAATTATGGTTAGTCCAACGGTACGGTTTGCTGACTCTAAATCTGAAGGTTGTGGGTTCAAATCCAGGGTGGACATTTTAGATTTTAAAATTTATTTCTTTTTGGGTAAATTGAAACTTTATAGTTAATTTGTAACCACTAAAAAGTGTGAAATTATGCTTAGTGCAACGGTATGGACTGCTGACTCTAAATCTGAAGGTTGCGGGTTCAAATCCAGGGTGGAAATTTTAGATTTTAAAATTTTATTTCTTTTTGGGTAAATTGAAACTTAATAGTTAATTTGTAACCACTAAAAAGTGTGAAATTATGCTTAGTCCAATGATATGGACTGCTGACTCTCAATCTGAAGGTTGTGGGTTCAAATCCAGGGTGGAAATTTTAGATTTTAAAATGTTATTTCTTTTTGGGTAAAATGAAACTTTATAGTTAATTTGTAACCACTAAAAAAGTGTGAAATTCTGGTTAGTCCAACGGTACGGACTGCTGACTCTAAATCTGAAGGTTGTGGGTTCAAATCCAGGGTGGAAATTTTAGATTTAAAATTTTCTTTCTTTTTGGGTAAATGAAACTTTATAGTTAATTGCGTAACCACTAAAAAGTGTGAAATTATGCTTAGTCCAATGGTATGGACTGCTGACTCGAAATCTGAAGGTTGTGGGTTGAAATCCAGGGTGGAAATTTTAGATTTTAAAATGTTATTTCTTTTTGGATAAATTGTAACTTCATAGTTAATTTGTAACCACTAAAAAAGTGTGAAATTATGCTTAGTCCAACGGTACGGACTGCTGACTCTAAATCTGAAGGTTGCGGGTTCAAATCCAGGGTGGAAATTTTAGATTTTAAAATGTTATTTCTTTTTGGATAAATTGTAACTTTATAGTTAATTTGTAACCACTGAAAAAGTGTGAAATGATGCTTAGTCCAATGGTACAGACTGCTGACTCGAAATCTGAAGGTTGTGGGTTCAAATCCAGGGTGGAAATTTTAGATTTTAAAATTGTATTTCTTTTAAGGTAAATTGAAACTTTACAGTTAATTTGTAACCACTAAAAAGTGTGAAATTATGCTGTGTGCAACGGTATGGACTGCTGACTCTAAATCTGAAGGTTGTGGGTTCAAATCCAGGGTGGAAATTTTAGATTTTAAAATTTTTCTTTTTGGGTAAATTGAAACTTAATAGTTAATTTGTAACCACTAAGAAAGTGTGAAATTATGCTTAGTCCAATGATATGGACTGCTGACTCTAAATCTGAAGGTAGTGGGTTCAAATCCAGGGTGGAAATTTTAGATTTTAAAATACTATTTTTCTTTTGGATAAATTGTAACTTTATAGTTAATTTGTAACCACTAAAAAAGTGTGAAATTATGCTTAGTCCAATGGTATGGACTGCTGACTCGAAATCTGAAGGTTGTGGGTTCAAATCCAGGGTGGAAATTTTAGATTTTAAAATGTTATTTCTTTTTGGATAAATTGTAACTTCATAGTTAATTTGTAACCACTAAAAAAGTGTGAAATTATGGTTAGTCCAACGGTAAGGACTGCTGACTCTAAATCTGAAGGTTGTGGTTCAAATCCAGGAGGAAATTTTAGATTTTAAAATGTTATTGCTTTTGGATAAATTGTAACTTTATAGTTAATTTGTAACCACTAAAAAAGTGTGAAATTATGCTTAGTCCAACGGTACGGACTGCTGACTCTAAATCTGAAGGTTGCGGGTTCAAATCCAGGGTGGAAATTTTAGATTTTAAAATGTTATTTCTTTTTGGATAAATTGTAAATTTATAGTTAATTTGTAACCACTAGAAAGTGTGAAATGATGCTTAGTGTAATGGTATGGACTGCTGACTCGAAATCTGAAGGTTGTGGGTTCAAATCCAGGGTGGAAATTTTAGATTTTAAATTTGTATTTCTTTTAAGGTAAATTGAAACTTTACAGTTAATTGTAATCCACTAAAAAGTGTGAAATTATGCTGTGTGCAACGGTATGGACTGCTGACTCTAAATCTGAAGGTTGCAGGTTCAAATCCAGGGTGGAAATTTTAGATTTTAAAATTTTATTTCTTTTTGGGTAAATTGAAACTTAATAGTTAATTTGTAACCACTAAGAAAGTGTGAAATTATGCTTAGTCCAATGATATGGACTGCTGACTCTAAATCTGAAGGTAGTGGGTTCAAATCCAGGGTGGAAATTTTAGATTTTAAAATACTATTTCTTTTTGGATAAATTGTAACTTTATAGTTAATTTGTAACCACTAAAAAAGTGTGAAATTATGCTTAGTCCAACGGTACGGACTGCTGACTCTGAATCTAAAGGTTGTGGGTTCAAATCCTGGGAGGAAATTTTAGATTTTAAAATGTTATTGCTTTTTGGATAAATTGTAACTTTATAGTTAATTTGTAACCACTAAAAAAGTGTGAAATTATGGTTAGTCCAACGGTACGGACTGCTGACTCTAAATCTGAAGGTTGTGGGTTCAAATCCAGGGTGGGAATTTTAGATTTTAAAATTCTTTGTCTTTTTGGTTAAATTGAAACTTTATAGTTAATTTCTTAACCACTAAAAAGTGTGAAATTATGCTTAGTCCAACGGTACGGACTGCTGACTCTAAATCTGAAGGTTGCGGGTTCAAATCCAGGGAAGAAATTTTAGATTTTAAAATGTTATTTCTTTTTGGATAAATTGTAACTTTATAGTTAATTTGTAACCACTAAAAAAGTGTGAAATTATGCTTAGTCCAACGGTACGGACTGCTGACTCTAAACCTGAAGGTTGTGGGTTCAAATCCAGGGTGGACATTTTAGTTTTTAAATTCTATGTCTTTTGGGGTAAATTGAAACTTTATTGTTAATTTGTAACCACTAAAAAAGTGTGAAATTATGCTTAGTCCAACAGTACGGTCTGCTGACTCTAAATCTGAAGGTTGCGGGTTCAAATCCAGGGTGGAAATTTTAGATTTTAAAATTCTATGTCTTTTTGGGTAAAATGAAACTTTATAGTTAATTGCGTAACCACTTAAAAGTGTGAAATTATGCTTAGTCCAACGGTACGGACTGCTGACTCTAAATCTGAAAGTTGTGGGTTCAAATCCAGGGTGGAAATTTTAGATTTTAAAATTTTATTTCTTTTTGGGTAAATTGAAACTTAATACTTAATTTGTAACCACTAAGAGAGTGTGAAATTACGCTTAGTTCAATGATATGGACTGCTGACTCTAAATCTGAAGGTTGTGGGTTCAAATCCAGGGTGGGAATTTTAGATTTTAAAATTTTATTTCTTTTTGGGTAAAATGAAACTTTATAGTTAATTGCATAACCACTAAAAAGTGTGAAATTATGCTTAGTCCAATGGTATGGACTGCTGACTCTAAATCTGAAGGTTGTGGGTTCAAATCCAGGGTGGAAATTTTAGATTTTAAAATGTTATTTCTTTTTGGATGAATTGTAACTTTATAGTTAATTTGTAACCACTAAAAAAGTGTGAAATTATGCTTAGTCCAACGGTACGGACTGCTGACTCTAAATCTGAAGGTTGTGGGTTCAAATCCAGGGAGGAAATTTTAGATTTTAATATGTTATTGCTTTTTGGATAAATTGTAACTTTATAGTTAATTTGTAACCACTAAAAAAGTGAGAAATTATGGTAAGTCGAACGGTACGGACTGCTGACTCTAAATCTGAAGGTTGTGGGTTCAAATCCAGGGTGGAAATTTTAGATTTTAAAATTTTATTCTTTTGGGCAAATTGAAACTTTATAGTTAATTAGTAACCACTAAAAAGTGTGAAATTATGCTTAGTCCAACAGTACGGACTGCTGACTCTAAATCTGAAGGTTGTGGGTTCAAATCCTGGGAGGAAATTTGAGATTTTAAAATGTTATTGCTTTTTGGATAAATTGTAACTTTATAGTTAATTTGTAACCACTAAAAAAGTGTGAAATTATGGTTAGTCCAACGGTACGGTTTGCTGACTCTAAATCTGAAGGTTGTGGATTCAAATCCAGGGTGGAAATTTTAGATTTTAAAATTCTTTGTCTTTTTGGTTAAATTGAAACTTTATAGTTAATTCTTAACCAAAAAAGTGTGAAATTATGCTTAGTCCAACGGTACGGACTGCTGACTCTAAATCTGAAGGTTGTGGGTTCAAATCCAGGGAGGAAATTTTAGATTTTAAAATGTTATTTCTTTTTGGATAAATTGTAACTTTATAGTTAATTTGTAACCACTAAAAAAGTGTGAAATTATGCTTAGTCCAACGGTACGGACTGCTGACTCTAAATCTGAAGGTTGTGGGTTCAAATCCAGGGTGGAAATTTTAGATTTTAAAATTTTATTTCTTTTTGGGTAAATTGAAACTTTATAGTTAATTTGTAACCACTAAAAAGTGTGAAATTATGCTTAGTGCAACGGTATGGACTGCTGACTCTAAATCTGAAGGTTGCGGGTTCAAATCCAGGGTGGAAATTTTAGATTTTAAAATTTTATTTCTTTTGGGTAAATTGAAACTTAATAGTTAATTTGTAACCACTAAAAAAGTGTGAAATTATGCTTAGTCCAACGGTACGGACTGCTGACTCTAAATCTGAAGGTTGTGGGTTCAAATCCAGGGTGGAAATTTTAGATTTTAAAATTTTATTTCTTTTTGGGTAAAATGAAACTTTATAGTTAATTTGTAACCACAAAAAAAGTTTGAAATTCTGGTTAGTCCAACGGTACGGACTGCTGACTCTAAATGTGAAGGTTGTGGGTTCAAATCCAGGGTGGAAATTTTAGATTTTAAAATTTTCTTTCTTTTGGGTAAAATGAAACTTTATAGTTAATTGCGTAACCACTAAAAAGTGTGAAATTATGCTTAGTCCAATGGTATGGACTGCTGACTCGAAATCTGAAGGTTGCGGGTTCAAATCCAGGGTGGAAATTTTAGATTTTAAAATGTTATTTCTTTTTGGATAAATTGTAACTTCATAGTTAATTTGTAACCACTAAAAAAGTGTGAAATTATGCTTAGTCCAACGGTACGGACTGCTGACTCTAAATCTGAAGGTTGCGGGTTCAAATCCAGGGTGGAAATTTTAGATTTTAAAATTCTATGTCTTTTTGGGTAAATTGAAACTTTAATAGTTAATTTGTAACCACTAAGAAAGTGTGAAATTATGCTTAGTCCCATGGTATGGACTGCTGACTCTAAATTTGAAGGTTGTGGGTTCAAATCCAGGGTGGGAATTTTAGATTTTAAAATTTTATTTCTTTTTGGGTAAAATGAAACTTTATAGTTAATTGCGTAACCACTAAAAAGTGTGAAATTATGCTTAGTCCAATGGTATGGACTGCTGACTCTAAATCTGAAGGTTGTGGGTTCAAATCCAGGAGGAAATTTTAGATTTTAAAATGTTATTGCTTTTTGGATAAATTGTAACTTGATAGTTAATTTGTAACCACTAAAAAGTGTGAAATTATGCTTTGTCCAACGGTATGGACTGCTGACTCTAAATCTGAAGGTTGCAGGTTCAAATCCAGGGTGGAAATTTTAGATTTAAAAATTCTATGTCTTTTTGTGTAAATTGAAACTTTATAGTTAATTTGTAACCACTAAGAAAGTGTGAAATTATGCTTAGTCCAATGGTATGGACTGCTGACTCTAAATCTGAAGGTTGCGGGTTCAAATCCAGGATGGACATTTTAGATTTTGAAATGTTATTTCTTTTTGGATAAATTGTAACTTTATAGTTAATTTTTAACCACTAAAAAAGTGTGAAATTATGCTTAGTCCAACGGTACGGACTGCTGACTCTAAATCTGAAGGTTGCGGGTTCAAATCCAGGGTGGAAATTTTAGATTTTAAAATTCTATGTCTTTTTGGGTAAAATGAAACTTTATAGTTAATTGCGTAACCACTTAAAAGTGTGAAATTATGCTTAGTCCAATGGTACGGTTGCTGACTCTAAAACTGAAGGTTGTGGGTTCAAATCCAGGGTGGAAATTTTAGATTTAAAATTGTATTTCTTTTTGGGTAAATTGAAACTTTGTAGTTAATTTGTAACCACTAAAAAGTGTGAAATTATGCTTAGTCCAACGGTATGGACTGCTGACTCTAAATCTGAAGGTTGTGGGTTCAAATCCAGGTTGGGATTTTAGGTTTTAAAATCTTATTTCTTTTGGGTAAAATGAAACTTTATAGTTAATTGCGTAACCACTAATAAGTGTGAAATTATGCTTAGTCCAACGGTATGGACTGCTGACTCTAAATCTGAAGGTTTTGGGTTCAAATCCAGGGTGGGAATTTTAGATTTTAAAATTCTTTGTCTTTTGGTTAAATTGAAACTTTATAGTTAATTGCGTAAACCACTTAAAAGTGTGAAATTATACTTAGTCCAATGGTATGGACTGCTGACTCGAAATCTGAAGGTAGTGGGTTCAAATCCAGGTTGGAAATTTTAGATTTTAAAATTTTATTTCTTTTTGGATAAATTGTAACTTTATAGTTAATTTGTAAACACTAAAAAAGTGTGAAATTATGCTTAGTCCAATGGTACGGACTGCTGACTCTAAATCTGAAGGTTGGGGTTCAAATCCAGGGTGGAAATTTTAGATTTTAAAATTCTATGTCTTTTTGGGTAAATTAAAACAAAACTTCATATTAATTTCGTAACCACTAAAAAGTGTGAAATTATGCTTAGTCCAATGGTACAGACTGCTGACTTGAAATCTGAAGGTTGTGGGTTCAAATCCAGGGTGAAAATTTTAGATTTTAAATTTTATTACTTTTTGGGTAAATTAAATATTATACATGTAGTTAATTTCGTAACCTTTAAATAGTGTGGAATTATGCTAAGTACAATGGTACGGACTGCTGACTTTAAATTTTAAGGTTGTGGGTTCAAATCCAGGGTGGAATTTTAGATTTTAAAATTTTATTTCTTTTTGGGTAAATTGAAACTTTATAGTTAATTCCGTAACCACTAAAAAGCATGAAATTATGCTTAGTGCAGTGGTTCAGACTGCTGACTCTAAATCTAAAGGTTGCAGGTTCCTTCCTACGCTGGGAATTTTAGATTTCAAAATTTTACTACTTTTTAGGTCAATTGAAACTTTACAGTTAATTTTGTAACCACAAAATAGTGTGAAGTTGTGCTTAATCAAGTAATACGGACTGATGACCCTAAATCTGAACTTCTGAAGGTTGCTGGTTCAAGTCCCACAGTTGGAGGTTTAGATTTTAAAATTTTATTAATTTTGAGGTCAATTGAAACTTTATATTTTTTTCAAGTTTGAAACCAGTCCACACTTCTAGTCTAGCAAAAGCCAAAAAGTAAAAAAGCAAATACTTTTAGCTTGAAGCAAATAGTGAAAGCATTTGCTCTCATTTTTATTCATGCAAATAAAAGTTAAGCTTAAAAATACGTAGTAAAAAAAAAAGCAAATGCTAGTTTTTATACATACGACCAAATGTTTCAATGTTAATCATAATTGCATCGTTTATGTTTCAGTAATAGATTTAAAGTGTTTGAGGACCTACGTGGATCTGTTTGGGCCTACAACGACGCCCATTCACTGAGCGGATTCAGGATTGCCCATCGAGAACTCAAAAAGATAGGAGAGAACAAGGCCAGTTGCTTTGGTAACATTTTCCTTCAGGTAAGACAAACTTCCATGAAGACGCAACTCATTAGTTCAAGTCCCCCCCCCCCCCCAACTAAGCCCTAAGACAACACTGAGTGTACACTATTTACAAAATAAGTCAGATTTGATTAGTTAAATGGCTTTCAGGCTGTTAGTTCTCCCACATTTTAATGGTGGTCCCTCATTTGACATGTTGTCATCAAACGTTTTTTTGTCGAAGCCGTCGGGGCAGAATATTTTTGGCGTGCTGTTGGAAAGAACCAATTTCAAACTTTTGTTCTTGTGAAAATCCTGTTGCGTGACATCACAGCCTGTGTTGTGATGTGAATGAGTTCTACCTGATTGATAAACGTGACCCGACTCACAGGTGTCATGTCTTGGTGACAGTCCCTCGCTTGTCAGCTGGTATAGAATGTCATTTGGTGACAACTGAATGTCCTTATCTAAAGGCAAGACATCGTGTCTCATGGTATCTCCAGGGTTATCCACGATGTTGCCAAGCGGCTCTGAATCCTCCTCCGACGTTATCGACATGACGACTGTCTGCTCCATGTTCCCAAGACTGTCCTCAGAGGACGACATCATGGCCATGTGTGAGATGTCCTGTGATTGGTCAGCCAGGTCTGGTACCAAGACTGTAGATTCAGCTGCAGATTCCTCGGGGGCTGATTTGGATAATGCGCAGGCCTGAGCGTACAGCCGTAGCTGTGCTAGATGGTGGTGCAGCAGCTGGGTGTGCTCCTCAGACATGTGTTGCAGTAACTCTTGCAAAATGGACTGGTTCTCGCTGTCGTTGGTCAGACGTTTCAAACTGGACGTGTGAATCATGGACAGCTGCTGCTTGAGTGACATGTTTGTGTTGGACCTGGAGGGCAAGAAGGATGGGCAGAGAAATTATTTGTTTACAGATGGAATTTTAATAGACCAATCCATTAGGCTCTGACCCATGATGTGTAACCAATCACAACCATGACAGCGCACACCAAAATCCGACATTTATGCACTTTATGATGTGTGCAGTTGGAGCATGAATGCTTAAGAAGGCACATGTGTTGTTACCCAGTTATTTAGTGCAACTAGAGTATGAGTGAAACCATGAATCCTCTACACAAGGATAAACAACACATCTGAGCTTGTGTACAAAATGTGTGGAACGGTTTGTCTGCATTTATCATAAGCAGCGTCAGCGCATAGAGCAACGTAGAACGTGTAGAAAATGTAGAGCAATGACAACAACAGTGCACACCATGATCGTCCACAGCCATGACAGCTGGCATCCTGACAGAAATCTGACCACTGAAAGAACGCAGTCGCATTAGTGTGCCTGCATTAGTTCTGATCAAGGTATGTCCCCCTCCCACTTTTGAGAAGCGATTGACGCCTTTGATACCTGTTGCATGCAGGGAACAAGATCCAAACTCATTCTTAGACCAAGACCAGATGGAATGCCCACTCACCTTTGTACGAAGCCTTTCTATAGTGCCTTTCATCCTGTGCTCTAGTCTGGGCCCACGTGGTCCGCTCCTCCTCAAGAGTCTTCTCCAGACGTTCCTTCTCCTGCAGCAGCAGCGACAAGTTGTGCTCTGTGTAGCAAGTCTCGTCCTCCAAATCCTCTTTGCTTCCTTCGTCTGGTATCTCAATAAGGACAACTGTTTACGAGAGGGAAAGGTTGAGTAATTATCCTGGATAATGATTCCTGTAATAATGAAAGTCGGTCATCAAAAGGTCACTCCAGGTGTGGGCTACACAAAGAGGGAAATGATGGGAGGAGTTTATGGAGTAGAAAGGTCGACATATATGTTGCGCTTGAATGGGACAGATGATATGTAGCGGTAAAAACAGGATACAGGCAAGAAAGTCCCCAGTGATGCAGTGTGTCAAGAACATGTAATTCCTTGTAACTGGGTGCAAGCAATCACTCACTTTTTCAAACCGTATTCCTAACATTAGGTGGGCAAGGTGAAGGACAAATGCCAATATTTAATTAATTGTTGAAATCAGCTCTCAAAATGTACTGCCACCCTGACTTATTAGATTTTTTTGTTGCTTAGAACCTTCCTGAATCCTCCAAAATTCAATCAACTTAAATAACGCCAATGGCACACCCTTTGCACCTTGTAATTTCAATTTGTAAAATCCACTGTCAATATTGGCCCTCACCTGCCGCAACCCCCTAAAGAAATGCTGAACTTTTGGTTGTTTGTTTTATTTATTTTATTGACCAAACAAGTGCAGGAGTGAAGACAACTGTATTAAACATGCTGTTGTCTACCCATTCCCTTCTTCCATATGGATTCACGATATATCAATTGAAACAAAGTGGGGGGGGGGGGGGTGGGGGGGGGGGGAAGAGTTCTTCCTTGCATCAAATGCCTCCCCCTTGGCTTTTTGGTCAGCTTCTTCTAATTATCCTTCACTGCTGGTGGCATTATCCACCTTAACCTCTGCGTAGATGCTGAAGGATTCTTGGAGGGTCAGGGTTAATATTCTTACCATCTTACCTTCCCCATTGGCAGTGCTCTGACTCGGATCATTGATGCAGGCATACTGGTACTCGATCTGCGGCTGCTGCCCATCAGTCTGCTCATAGCCCCGGGGATGATGTGTCTGTCTCCGATGGCTGCTGTGACTGGGGGACTATGAGGTGTGTTACCAGGCTGGTACTGTTGGGTGCTGGGTCAGTGTATGTGGTGAAGATCTGGTTGACATCCTGGGTAAAAATGGTGGAGTGCAGTCGTTAAGGTTGATAAAATGAGACTTAAACCTGTAAGGTAGCAAAAGATTCAATTTACGACACAAACATACAGTGATAAAATTAGGTTCACAATTAATTATTTTAAAAGGCACGAAGTGTTGGCATTTGACATAATCCACCCAAATCCTTGTAGAACTACCACACCTGCTCACAAGGTACATAAATTTCAACTGATTAAATTTATTCCATGGGTTTTTTTTCATGCAGATTGTACAAGGGGACCATTACATCACAGCAACGGCATACTCAGTTGTCTTGAAGCAGCACTGAAACTGTGAAGGTTAAAAATAAGTGCGCTTTCAAACACTTAAACCAAAAAGGTGTGTCTAATCATTCTCAAAAGAATGGATACTTGAGTCAAATGTTTGATTGTGAAATTTATTTCAGGGAGTCTTCTGACCCTAAATCTCTAGCATGATTTACTAGGAACCATACCCATCCTGGCAAATTCTAACACCATATGGGAAACTGCACACACACACATACTTCTGACTTAGTTTAGGGGTACTGTACCCATCCCGACAGAATCCAACAAAACATGGTGTTGGGGTTTCACGGGTCAAGTTCTGTTTGGGTGTAAGCTATAAATAAGTCTAATGAGTTTTGGAATTCAAGCATCAGAAATTTGAAACAGTTTCTGAGTGAACTATGGTAGTTTCACCAACCTGTGCCAATGTTTAACAGCTTATCACTGTTGACACAGTTTAATTGTAGTTTGCAGGTATTAAACATGCAGTCTGATGTGCCCACTGGAATAGAATGAAGTACATGTACATGATTGTAAAATTGACCATGACATACTGTACCCGATACATACTGTATCCGAGACAGGCTAGCTACATGACATATGTTGGCCCCATCATTGAGTACGCCGCTCCAGCCTGGGATCCCCACACTGAGAAAAATATCAAAAAACAGGAGCAAGTTCAGCACAGCAGCGCCCGCTACATCACCGGCAACTACGACCACACCTGCAGCGTAACATCAATGCTTAACGACTTGCACTAGAGTCCACTCAAGGCCAGGCCTCTCCAGTGCCGTCTAGGGATGCTTTATAGGATCCGCTTCAACTTGGTAGACATACACTGGAACACATCTAGTACTAGAGGTCACAGTTCACGGTTCTTCGTGCCCCATTGCACAACACTGGTCTATTCCTCATCATTCTTCCCACAAACTTGCAGAGACTGGAACTCCCTGACGTTGGACCCAGCCAGTCTACCGTCCCTCGATGCGTTCAAATCAGCATTGAGGGATGTTACTTACTAGCTTCAAGTTGTTCTGTTTTAACCTGCACTTCAGCACTACGTCACCGGCAACTACGACCGCACCTGCGTCCCGAGACACAGCTGGCGCTTGGGCATGGCCTGTGACAATTGAGTTTATTGAACACTGATATCTGCTAAGAATAACCAGCCCAGGTATCTGTCAATTTCATTAAACTACCACAAATGCCACTACCTTGTCCTGCTGTCCACTACCTTCAACTTATCTTAATTAACCCTAACCCTGCCACATGCAGCACAGTGCATCAGGTGGAAAAGTCTGGTGCACTTTGCTGCATTTCAGCTATCAACACCAGTGCATCAACAGCCAGTTCTGAAACAATGAGAGCTAATCCCATTGAACAATGCCTCAGTTGTATTCTGCTGCGTTCGAGGACCACAGACTCCGAGGCAATTTGGCTTTGAGACTTTTGACCTGATGGATCATGCTGCACTCGGCAGGCTTGTCACTTAGACAAGTGTTGCCTTCAACTCATATGGACCTTAAAAGTCATCTTGTAGCATGACCTGTGAAGAGAAAGTGAACAACATTGTCCTTTGGCTTAACCTAAAACATATTTCTGGGATCCAGTCACAAGTATGCGAGCGCTTGGTCTTGTTCCCAAATGCAAACTCACCCCCAAAGTTGATGCCTTTATCCACATGCTTCACCCTGTAGTGCGCCTTGAGGAGAATCTCATCAGTGAAGAGACTGTCCTGGGAGCAGAATGGACAGTGCAGATGCGGAGCCTTCATCAAGGAGTGGCTACACTCCCTGTCTGTGCATTGTATGGGCGTCCAGTCTGCCTCAGCGCCTTTCATCCGCACTGATGGATGCGCCTACAGACTTTGCGAAAAAAAAACATGAGAAAAACTGTCAAGTAAACATGTATGATGTAAAAAAAAAATGTGAATGTATAAAACGGCTACGTCAATAAAATCAGTAGAAAATCTCATTTTCTACTCAAATCCAAATCTTCACAGCAGTTTTCAAAGTGGTAGTTCATAAAAACCAGGCATAAAACATTTAACAAAGAAACCACTCGCAGATGGGATCTCTATTGAGGCGGTGGAAGAGGTTTTAGAAGGCTTTCTTGGGGAGCCAACAGTCACCTCGGAAAGAATGTTGCAACCTGACCCTACTTCAGTGGTTGTGTAAAAAGTCTATGGAGAGTCAAACAAAAATTCAGTATTTCCTAACAAAATTGGAAATGTTTCTCAGTCCCAGATTCATGTTTTATCATTTTTCCAATGACTGACCTTCATTGAGATGATTTATGAGGGAAAAAGCAGCATCAGGTTGCAACATTCTTTCCGTCACCTCTGATGCTGAACCAACACGAGGAAGTGATGTAGAATAGTAGGGAGTACTGAGAACTACCCTAGCAGTCACTCCTAGAACTATGATGCTCCGCGTAGCGGAGCCTCATGGACAGAGAACCTCGCAAAATTGTTTGCTACTACAAAACACCAATTAAGTACAAAAACGTTCATCAAAACTAGTCCGAGTAACTTGGACCCAACTTATCGCCTTTTTTAACATTTGGACATAGTCTGGCGATAGTAAGGTCCAAGCTAATACCGCGACCTAGACAACACAGTCCCAAAAACCAACATTTTCCAACAAAAAACATCAGATTTCACCTTCAAAATGGCCTCCAATTTACTAGATATGCCACCTGAGGTACAAGTAGACATCGATAATTAAGATGGTTGTACTGAAGTTTACTTACGATCCGGAAAAAAGGGAAATGTTCCGTTCATTTCGGAGAGCTCCCCTCGCGATCTTGAACACGTTAAATTTCCGATCGTGTTTATGTTTGAACGACGTTATTTCTTTTACATGCCCAGCGTACATTCGATGGTCCCCGTATCCCGAGTGCGATTCCGTTACCGAGCGCGCGCAATGCATCGATTATGATAATGAGTAGACTGGATCACGTTTGTAAACACATGTGCATTTCAAACGATAATAGGGAGTCGGGAACTAGCGCAGCTTTTATGGCGGGTACCAGTTCAAGCTGGTTCCCGATTCTCTTTTACAGTGCGAAATGCACATGTATGTGTTTACAAACGTGACTCATTATCATAATCGATGCATCGCGCGCGCTCGGTAACGGAATCGCACTCGGGATACGGGGACCATCGAATGTACGCTGGGCATGTAGAAGAAATCTCGTCGTTCAAACAATAAACACGATCGGAAATTTAACGTGTTCAAGATCGCGAGGGGAGCTCTCCGAAATGAACGGAAAATTTCACTTTTTTCCGGATCGTAAGTACACTTCAGTACAACCATCTTAATTATCGATGTCTACTTGTACCTCAGGTGGCATATCTAGTAATTTGGAGGCCGTTTTGAAGGTGAAATCTGATGTTTTTTGTTGGAAAATGTTGGTTTTCGGGACTGTGTTGTCTAGGTCGCGGTATTAGCTTGGACCTTACTATCGCCAGACCATGTCCAAATGTTAAAAAAGGCGATAAGTTGGGTCCAAGTTACTCGGACTACCTCAAAACATAGACATTTTCCACAGAACCACTGCACAATTTGCCCATAAACTCCATACAATACCTCATGACATATGCACGTAAGTTGCACCTAACAAACATCGCTGGATTCTGTCGGTATTTAGACCAACATGATGAAAAAATATGCCCTTTCCGCACTGAGCCAACCTGACTCTTGAAACGTGTACGCAGATTTGATCAAATTGATGATTTTTGGTTCGCTCTGAGCACGCCGCAAGCAAATGATACGCGCATGCGCACAAGTGCAAGTACCGTACCCCCTGCGGCATGCTCCAAGCGAACCGAAAATCAGTGATCGATCATTATCTTTGTACACGTTTCTAGTGTCAGGTTGGCTCAGTGCAGAAAGGGCATATTTTTCATCATTTTGGCCTAAAAACCGACAGAATCCACCAATGTTTGTTAGGCGCAACTTACATGAGTATCCTCGACTCATTATAATTGAGGCAGATAACGCTTGCAACACGCGCGTGTTGTCCAACGCAAATTGAATGCGAGTGCGTCAAAACATATCCTGGTCATTTTTGGTGGACTGACGATATGTCATGGTCATGAGGGATTGTGCTGCAATTAACCATTTTGTGGGGTTCTGTGTCTATGCGGCTCCGCTCACGCGGAGCATCATAGTTCTAGGAGAACCCCCGAATACCGTAGCAGCAGCCATTCAATATTCATTGTGAAGTGTCCGGAAACTGGACAATTTCACATTTTGCTTTCTTAAAATTACTTTTGCGACAAGGCGTCCAACTAAAGAATATAAACAATTTCCCACAATCTCTTGGGTACCTACCACATAGATAGCCATTTTCAATAACTCCTTTGTCTTGAATAATCACATAAATTCTGGGGCGGGGGGGGGGGAATTCAAGGGGAAAAACTCAAAAACATTGATCTCCATGGTCAGCGTAAACAGCGCCCTCCAGAAAAAATAGAAAACATGGGTTTAAAGGTTTTTTGAAAATTCGATTCATTCCCAGCTGCGGCTTTGTGTGCTATAATTATTTGAAGATTATGAAATTTCCTCACAGCTACTCAGAAAGCGTCAGTTGTCAAATAAGAATAGACAAATAGGTATTATTCGGCTTCCGTGACGGGAGACGTATGCGTCTCGTTAAAAAAAAGACGGATGCCAGTTCAATATATGAACCTGAAGCAGTTGTGAACTGCGATGGAGGCCGATGTTTCGAAAGAGCTTGCATGCCCATCGAACGACACATGAGGGCAGCATTCAACAACATAAACACGCGACTGTACGGCGCTGTCTTCCGAGTGGCTGAAACTGTACCTGTTGTTACCTTTGCCCCTTTCTTATTACTGGTACGTCAGTATTACTAATTTTATTTAACCATTTAATAAATGGTAACATTAATTTGGTTGTTTATATTAGCTATTGGTGAAATCTGCATTATTGTATTTAGTGAAACGTACTGCAAGAAGTGGCCATAGACGTACTGCGTTTATTGTATAGCGTGGCATCCATAGCCACGCACGGCGCGCTGAATCGCAAGGCACAAACCGCGCAGGAAAATCGTGGTTTCTATCCCAAAAAAACGTTCAAAATTGCACAACGGGTGTCATTAGAACTAAGGAAAAACTGCTTTGATTGTAAAGGTGATTTTTGAGCAATACCAAAAAAAAACCACTTTTGACTCCAATATGTACTCCTAGAACTATGAGGCTCCACGTAGTGGAGCCTCATAGGTTCAGAAGCCCGCAAAATTGTTGTCAGCACAAAACACTAATTAAGTACAAAAACGTCCATCCCAACCAGGCCGTATTTCACAGAACCGCTGCACAGTTTGCCCCTAAACTCCATACAATACCTCATGACATACTCACGTTATGTGCACCCAACAAACATCGGTGGATTCTGTCTGTTTTTCGGCAAAAATGATGAAAAATATGCCCTTTCTGCACTGAGCCAACTAGCCCGACTGCGTCTGGCCGTACAGTACTATCGCAAGCTCTGTAGTACGGCCAGACGCCCGATGCTTCCACAGAGACTGAATTTTGTTGGCCGCCGATGTAGCGATTTTGCTACATCTTTCGATCGCGATTATCTTTTCATCCAGGACCCAAATTTCCAAAGTTAAGGTTCTTAGTCGTAGAGCAACTCATACCTTTTCGAAAAAACGTTGTTTGGTCTCAATATTTTCATCCATCTGGCCACAAGACGAATTTCAGTCATCAGATTCCACAAATATCGTCCCCCATGCGATCCCCCATGCGATTTCAAAATGGCGGCCGCGCTGTAATGTATGCAATATGCAGGCGCGCCCGCGCAAACTCATGAATATGCATAAACAGTCTGTGACGTATGACCTCGTATTTTTGGACGTACGGCCCCGCCGCACGCACATCCAAAAACACGAGGTCATACGTCACAGACTGTTTATGCATATTCATGAGTTTGCGCGGGCGCGCCTGCATATTGCATACATTACAGCGCGGCCGCCATTTTGAAATCGCATGGGGGAATCACATGGGGGACGATATTTGTGGAATCTGATGACTGAAATTCGACTTGTGGCCAGATGGATGAAAATATTGAGACCAAACAACGTTTTTTCGAAAAGGTATGAGTTGCTCTACGACTAAGAACCTTAACTTTGGAAATTTGGGTCCTGGATGAAAAGATAATCGCGATCGAAAGATGTAGCAAAATCGCTACATCGGCGGCCAACAAAATTCAGTCTCTGTGGAAGCATCGGGCGTCTGGCCGTACTACAGAGCTTGCGATAGTACTGTACGGCCAGACGCAGTCGGGCTATGAGCCAACCTAACACTTGAAACGAGCACGCGTGCAGAATGATCGCAGTCATTTTCGGTTCGATCGCTCGGAGCGCGCCGCGGGGGGTATGGTGTAGGAGCGGAACGATAGTATGCACATGCGTACAAGTGCAAGTACGTACCCCCCGCGGCGCGCTCCGAGCGATCGAACCGAAAATGACTGCGATCATTCTGCACACGTGCTCGTTTCAAGTGTTAGGTTGGCTCAGTGCGGAAAGGGCATATTTTTCATCATTTTTGCCGAAAAACAGACAGAATCCACCGATGTTTGTTGGGTGCACATAACGTGAGTATGTCATGAGGTATTGTATGGAGTTTAGGGACAAACTGTGCAGCGGTTCTGTGGAAAACGGCCTGGTTGGGATGGACGTTTTTGTACTTAATTAGTGTTTTGTGCTGACAACAATTTTGCGGGCTTCTGAACCTATGAGGCTCCACTACGTGGAGCCTCATAGTTCTAGGAGTATCCAATATGACCAAAACAAAACAGGGGCCCTACACTTCATGATCGCCGTAATTTTTCCCTAAATGACCTAGGCCTATCATCAGCCATCTGAAAGTGATATTTTGTCCTAAAAAGTCTAAATTAGCAGTGACAAATTTTAAATTTTTACCGAGAAAACACTTACAAATTTTCAGACAAGTGATGGCCAGGTATGGGAATCTTTCCCAATTAACATCAAAGGAAAGATTCCCATATATGGCCATCACTTGCCACCCTGTGCACAAACCCTATGAGACTGGTCTGAAAGTGTTTTTCTCATTTAATACTTCAATATTTTCCTAGCTCTACTGAAAGGAACGCTGGAACTTCGGTACGCATTTTTCGTAAAAATTATTCACATTGCCAGGTTCATGGGCCGGTACGTATGGTAAACCTAGCCAACTGTGCAAATTGCAAAGTGACACGGTTCCTGTGCCGTGCTGACTGGCCAATGTGGCCGTCCGTACACGGTGACATTGTTGCAGTTTGCCATTTTTTAACGGCATTAGAGAATTACTTGCAAATATTACCGAACTGAATTTTTGCACTCTAAATATATTTCCATGCCAAACTGTGTAATTCTTGCTATTTTATTTTTGATTTTACGGATGATCCTGCGGTTTTCTGATGAACCATTGCGCTGCCCGAGAAACGATTGCTTGTCTGCAGTCCATCATGAATCGATGATGATGTCAATTCAAAAAGTCATAGTCAGCGATTTTGAAAGTTTACCTATGGCAAAAAGTCGGATTTAGTGATTTCAAAAGTTTACCTCTGGCAAAAAAAAAAATACCTTTAGGTTTCTTTAAGATAATGTACACTTTTAGAATTGATCAAATTAGGTTTTGCCCTTCACCGACGTATAAATACTGTATACTCAGTCTGTTACCTCCCGAGTGAAAGTTGGGAAAAATCACTCCGGTGGGACTCGAACCCACGATGTCCAGTGCTTTCTAGTGCAGATGTCTTACCACTCGACCACCGAGCTAACGGGATCTGTTGGCCGGTTCGATTTGAACTTTAGCAGCGGGTACCGCATTAACTATTTATTGCCAAATCACCCAGTATTGCTGTTCCAATGTGCAAGGAAACAGGTCATCTCGTCCATCATTTGCATGGACTGTACTTTGTTCGTTTGAAGCAACAAACGTGCTCAAAATCTAAAGAAGGGTACTGAACAACTAACGTGATGAACTTTCAGCTCAGCTTCAGCTGTACATTTCGAGTTAAACACCATTCTAGGATCTCGATTTCAAATCAAAAGATGCTGAATCTTGTTTTGAATTTGGCCTGAATTCAGTGTTGGAGACACGTTCTCACTGAGCTAATTGCAGTTATGCAATGTCACGCACTGATCTGACAAATTAAAGCAAGCGCGTGTGCGTCGTGTCAACACTTGCGCGCACTTCGCCAACTAACAAAAGACACTACTAATGAAAATTTCCAACCATGTGCCTTTAGACGCATCGTTGGAAATGCCTTCTTTCATTGATTTCTTCCCAATGACAGCATGCCAGAAAGAATAAGTTTACAGGGAGTTTAGTCCCCTTACTATCTTTCAACCAAGTAGTTATTCAACGCTAAATATCGTTTTGGATAGCTGCAAATGATGGACTGTAACTTTAAATGATCACTTAAACTTCTTGGCAGCAATAACAGAATATTGAGTGTATATTATGTATATAGCCACGTTCACGGGTCTATATTAAACCATATCTTATTTTTCTTCTGAAAACAACATTAAAATGTATACGTGTCATCAATAGCAGCCCCAATGCAGTATACAAGGTAGAAAAGCCACCAAAATCATACTGTTTTTCATATTTTAGTATAAAGCATAAATAATGAAATGTCTCTCCTGAAGAGAGTCGGAGCATACTGACCAGAACGTCGAGTTGATACCTCTGGTGCTTTTCAGAACCATTCTCTTAGTTGAGAAATTATTCTCCCATGGTGTTTCCGCAAACCTTTCATTATCTAGTATCTCCACCTTGCAAGGCCTCAACTCTTACTTACATTGTATAAAGCATAGTTCTGTTTCAAGTCGACCAAATGCTTCGTAAATGATTGCTGCATGGTGTGAAGTAAGTTTAATTTCATCTGGGTTTGGATAATAGGGGAAAAGGTAAAGTTTAGTATTTGCCAAATTTCACGGCCTCCGCCATTTTCGGACTGCTGGACAAAAACTAAATGTGCCTCAAGTTCTACATGTCAAATTCGTGATGAGCATTGGAGCTGGAGTTTCTCATCTCCATCTTGTATTGCAAGTTTTCAATACCTTAATATTTGGCACTCTCAGAGACAGTATTGAGAGTCCCAAATGTTTGGACTAGAGTTTCTTAAGCTAGAGCTGGGGGAACAACTATTGGAAAGAGTTCCACACCTGGACATCACTTGACACCCGGTGCACAAACCCTAAGACTGGTCTGAAAAATTTGAAGTGTTTTCTTCGTAAACGTTTCAATATTTTCCCTGCTAAATTTGACTTTTAAACATGTTATCCGTTTCTGATGGCTGATACATGTAGGTCACTGGAGGGAAATATTAGTGATGTGCATGCAATATGTATGGAATTCTTCCCCAACTATTTTTTCCCCAGCAGTCAGAAAATGACGGAGGCCATGAAAAATTGCCTGAAATTGTCCTTTTTCCCGATTATCCAAACCTAGGTGAGATTAAACTCACCTAAATACCATGCAGCAGTCATCACAAAGCAAAGGATCGACTGGAAACAGAACTACGCTGGCTAAAATATGGGGAAACAATGATGATTTTGGTGGCTTTTCAGATAGAACCGTCGCGTCGCAGCCGTGTTATGGCGACATTTACAGCTCGCATCTCATACTGGTATGGTATCCACATATACATCGCACTGCATAGAGACATGTACACGATATGGTTACCATACTATTTTCAGGTGCACGTTGTGATTTCAAATTTCGACCCCTCCCCCTAGATATCCCACTGGTCATGGCTTGCAATAGTATACAACTGCTTTATGTCAGTTTCTTTATATTTCCAGTGTGTTTTTGGTCCAACGTAATGACACCAAAATGGATGAGAAGCAGGGATCAACTTCTGATGATGTCCCAACTGGGGAGGTAGCGTCAACCACAGTTACAGAGGGTGATGTTGTCAAGATGCCAACAGATGTGGCCATCACTATGGATGCTATTCCCAATGAAGATGAGGACAAATCCAAAGGTGACTTGTTATTCTTTTACTTGGTGAAGACGTTTGCTCCTTTGCCAGGTCAGCTAAGTGTAATCTCATTCATGTTATTTTGTCCATTCTTGCTTATTGGAAACTTAATACTTTAACCCAGTGAAATTAATTTTGCTGCAAAATAGTTTTGTTGCTTTCCAGGTAATTTTTATGCCCCGCGGCGCAGCCGAAGGGGCATACTGTTTCCGCCTTGTCCTTCTGTGGGTGTGTGGGTGGGTGGGTGGGTGTGTGGGTGTGTGTGTCCGGACAAATCTTGTCAGCGCGATAACTTGAGAAATACTTAACATATGAACTTCAAATTTGGTTTGTGGATTGTCCTTGGTAATCCTAAGAAGCCTTTTGCATTTGAAGCCGAAAGGTCAAGGGTCAAGGTCACAGTGGCTGAAACAATAGAAATTTTGTCAGCACAATAACTTGAGAAATACTTAACATATGAACTTCAAATTTGGTTTGTGGATTGTCCTTGGTAATCCTAAGAAGCCTTTTGCATTTGGGGCCGAAAGGTCAAGGGTCAAGGTCACAGTGGCTGAAACAATAGAAATTTTGTCAGCGCGATAACTTGAGAAATACTTTACATATGAACTTCAAATTTGGTTTGTGGATTGTCCTTGGCAATTCTAAGAAGCCTTTTGCATTTGGGGCCAAAAGGTCAAGGGTCAAGGTCACAGTGGCTGAAACAATAGAAATTTTGTCAGCGTGATAACTTGAGATATACTTTACATATGAACTTCAAATTTGGTTTGTGGATTGTCCTTGGCAATCCTAAGAAGCCTATCGCATTGGGGGTCGAAAGGTCAAGGGTCAAGGTCACAGTGGCTAAAACAATAGAAATCTTGTATTTATTCTGAGATCATAGGAATTAGGGATTAATTCATATAAAACCTACAGAAGACACTAATGCTGTCAATGAACGTTCCATTTGACCAAGGTACATGTAAGTTGATGTTAGAGTGGTGTTATGTCATGGAAACAGTCACGGTTGCGGGGCATTTGTGTTTGTAAACACACCTGACTTGTTTTAAATTGGGGGAATGAGGGTTCAATTTCATAAAAACATTGCACCTTTACTTGGTACTTGGTACTTGGTGGTTATCCTGAATACTCCACGTGGAAGTCTAGCAAGGAGGCCTTGGGGAAGTGGAACTAAATTAAATCCTTAAAGGTGTTGTGGTTTAGGGCGTCTGTGGTGTCTTGAGGGAGCTTGTTCCATTTCCGGATAGTTCGGGGTAGGAATGACTGCATATAGATGTCTGTCCTTGCTGCAATTTCTGTGAACTGGTGGTTGTGAATTCTACGAGCCGGTGCTGGTTTGGGGACTATGGATGATGAGTTAATGTGAACTATGTTGTGTATTATTTTAGTAGGTAAGTAGGTAAGTTGGTTAACTTTCCTTCTCTCTTCCAGTGAAGACCAGCCTAGGGTTGTCAACATGTCGGTCACACTGCTCAGTCTGGAATAATCTCGCATTACGAAACGAGCAGCCCTCATCAGTTGCACTTTTTCCAGGGATGTTATGTTCTTAGCTATGTGAGGGTTCCAAGCAATGCTGCCATATTCTAGGTGTGGTCTGACTACTGCTAAGTACAGCTTTTCTTTGACTGATCTGGATGCAGAATGAAAATTTATTTTGATGAAGTTCAATATACGACTTGCTTTGGAAGTGGCATGTGCTGTTTGGTGATTCCAACTTAGGTTATTCTGAATGATTATTCCCAAATATGTGATGTTGGTTTTCTCTACAAGGTTGGATCCTAACATGGTGTAGTTAGTTTTGCCGGGGGCCCGCTTCCCGGAGATTCACATGATGTTACTTTGCTGGAGTTAAATTTCATTCCCCAGGTTTGCGCCCAGTGAGCCAAGTTGTCCAGGTCTTTTTGGAACATCAGTTCATCAGTTGATGAGCAGATCTTCTGATATAACAAGCAGTTGTCAGCGAAAAGGCGAGTTGTGCCAGTCACTGATTTGCTAATGTCAACGATGAAAAGTAAAAACCGATGGAGGCCAAGCACGGTGCCTTGTGGTACGCCACTGTCGACACTTTGCCATTTCAAAGATTTTCCATTTACCACAACTCTTTGTGACCTGTTGGTTAAGAATTCCCTGATCCATCTCTGTGTTTTTTCCCTTATCCCGTAGTAGTCTAATGTTTGGACCGGTTTCTGATGAGAAACTATGTCGAATGCTTTGGAGAAGTCAAGTACTGCCATGTCTGTGGTGATTTGTTACGAGTTGGGATTTGCAGGACATGCCTTTACGAAAAGCATGTTGGTTTTCGTTCAGGATGTCGTGTTCCTGGAGGTGTATCTTTTATTGGCTATCAATGATGTGCTCTAATAACTTAAAGCAAACAGAGGTCAACGACACAGGTCTGTAGTTTGCCGGGTCTGCACGAGAGCCTTTCTTAAAAATGGGTGTTTCGTTGGCTTTCTTCCAGTCAGATGGTAGAGAACCCAGGTCAAGTGATTGTTGGAATATGAATGCGAGTACTGGGGCAACTTCATTGGCAGCTAGTTTCAAGTTGAGCGACGTCAGTAACTTGAGGACTCCGCTAACAGACACGGTGATGTTTTGTCAAGTCTGAGTAGGGACTCGGTGGTAGAACTGGCTGCACATCGGTGTCATCCCTGCTGAAAACACTACAGAATTGGTCTTGTAGGGTTTCAGCTTTTTCTTGGTCAGATGTGATATTTTTCCCGTTGAGTTTTAGAACCTGAACCCCTGTGTTGTCTTTATGAGTGCTGTTTACGTAGCGCCAACATTTCTGGGGGTTACCTGTAGATGTAGTTTCTTGTAAATGTGTGCGTTTAGCCCTTCGGATTTCGCTGTTCACTTGCTTTTGCAAAAGTTTGAATGTAGACCGCTTGTTACTGCCTTCACATAGCTGCGCTCTTTCTTCCTGCAGCAACGGATTAGGACAGTAGTGAGCCATGAGGGTCTAGAATGTCCCTGGACTGGTTTTTGTGGTACTAATTCGTTAGTTTTCAGCCTGTCCCTAAAAATACTCCAATTTGCCTCAACTGTTCTGGTTTCTGGAGATGACTGCATGAATTCAGTCTTAAGCTCGAGGACAGATTTTTTCAGCTTGGATTCATCCACGTCATTCCACTTGAAGATGGTCCTAGGGGGCTTGACAGAGCGAGGTGCGGTGATGTTTATGTCAGCTAACACTGTTGCGTGATCGCTAATCCCGGAGTTGCTGTAAACATTACAAACCAGAGTTGGACATGTGGTGAAGAGCAAATCTAAGATGTTATCTGTTCCTGTAACTGGGTCTCTCCTTGTAGTAAAATTTGCCTTTTGTTGGCGATTGTAGTCATCTGCGATGTTGATAATTTTGGATTGAATACCATACATGTACCAGTCCTTGAGTTCCAAAGCATGCCCGGGATGTTGAAGTCTCCTCCAAGAATGATGAATGGGGAGTTTACCTGAGCCTGCAATTTACTCAGACTTCTGTCTAGGTTTTCTAGAGATTCTGGCCTGTAGGAGTCGGGGGCTCTGTAATATGCAGAGATGAAGATATCCTCTCCTTGCAGCTTGAGCGGTAGTTAGCACCAGAGTAATTCACAACCATCTTCAGAAAGTTCAATGGCTGAGAAACCATCCTTAACCAAGATAAAGACACCTCCGCCACGTCTGTCGTTTCCTCTGTCCTTGAACCTTCGTTCAACTGTCAAACTTGTGAATTTCTGATGAATGAATGCAAAGTTTACAAAGCCATTCATATCTTAAAACATTCATTCTTTTATAAAGCCTTGTCCGCACTGGACTTTTTTTGGTCAAACTTACCGAGACTATGGGTACTTTTCCCATTTTAAGTCCAGTGCGGACAGCCTAGGACGTTTTCCTCTCATTTCCTTTCCTGAGTCCAACGGTTACTTTTACTGGCCAATTGCTGCCCAGGAAAACTGACCACGCGCCCAGGAAAATTGACCAGGTCACTTTTCCCGAGACGATAAGTCCAGTGCGGACAGTGCGAGTCGGTAAAAGCGGCTCAGGAAAGTGAGATCCGGCCCGAGCACGAGTATCATGCATACAGAGACCGCATGATCCCACACGTGATGTGGCCGAACAATTTGTGGAAACACGTACCGGTACGCTGAGGTGTGTCAAGTCCGAGCGGTAAAATCTCGTTATAAATATATTTTAACGGAGAATACATTCACAGAAAATATCAAGATCACGTTCTGGGAAATACTTTGCAGTCCTTCTTTTTCTCCACCAATGTTTGTTTTGTATTTTCTACGATCCAAATTCGTCCTGTTACGCCGTGTAGTCTGCATGGCACTGTACGTAGGCCGCAGTCCCTGGTTCCGGTCCTACATCATAGCTTTGATTCTGTTAGCATGCGGTGGGAACCAGCGATTACCGATGGAACTGCTGCCGCATGGCTTCGATGTCGTCCATCACAAATGCGTCAGAATAGTAGGCATTTTGGTCAAGATTTATCGTGTCAAGATGAAATAACATCGTATGTTACGATTATATTGTGCATTTTAACCCTAACGTACCTGATTCCATCAAAATCCACCCCCCTGTTTCGGGGGATTTCGGCGGATTCAGGATACCTCCATATTGCACAAACTGGGGGATTTTGATGGATTCAGGATTGTAAGCCTAGGGGAGCTGCAGGATTTTGATGGATTCAGGATACCTCCATATTGAGCTGTTGGGGGACTTTGGTGGATTCAGGATCTCCACAGAATAACTCTTTGGCTATGTTTGTGGTCAAGTAAATACTGCTTGTAGCCCTGCCAGGTCTGTCACATGCTGTACAAAAATGTATGTACCGGGCGGTTGGGAGCTTGTGACTGCGGCTTATTAGGCCTCAGCATATAAACAATGGATTATGTACATAACCCATCCAGACAAAGCAATGCTGGGGTCGGACAATGGCTCATTGAAATAGCCCTTCCAGACAATGCAAACATCATAGTATAGGATTTGAAGGTTTGCATGGTGGAAAGATACTAAGACAAGATAAGTTTGCGGTAGCACCATGTGAATAATTCCAGTTCTTTTCAGAACCACACATATTTTTCAGAACCACACATATTCAGAACCACACATATTCAGAACCACACATATTCAGAACCACACATACTAAAAAAAGAGAGATTTATTCACATGGTGCTACCGCAAACTTATCTTGTCTTAGCATCATAGTATACACAATTACCCCCACAGCCCAAGTTGGATGGAAAAACAACCCACATCATATCCACCAGCAGTTGAACCATGCATTGGTGTATTTTGATGGATCCCATGCAACAACACACATCACAGTTTTCATGCGATCATAGTATCCTGAATCCGTCAAAATCCACCAGAAATTTAGGTGATGGATTTTGAAGACTCTATGCAAAAAACATGCTGTATTTTTTTTATGCCACCATGGTATCCTGAATCCGCCAGAATCCAGCGCGAGTTTTGCTGGTGGACTTTGGCGGATTCAGGATACCTCCAGTATCTTTACTGGGGGATTCTGATGGACTCAGGATACCAGCATTTTTTGCGTGACAAAATTGGTGGATTTCGGCGGATTCAGGATACTTTCTAGTAAAAGAGCCCCAGGAGTTAGGGTTAATGGTGTGTGTAATATTATACTGTGCGTATCGGGGGCTGAAAAAAATGTGATCGGCATTTTATTTCCTGTGCACGTGACTGTGACAGCTCGGTCACTTCTCCCACGCGGTCTGGGTAAAATTTCCCGTGTCGAAAGTCCAAGTGCGGACAGTGGTCACATTTGACCATTTCTCATTTTACCATCATCTCGGTAAAACCTTCCAAAAAAAAGTCCAGTGCGGACACGGCTTAAGATGGAATTTTGCGTCGGGGTGATGTAAATCAAATTGGGTTTTGCCCTTCACCGACTATCCATCTTATGAATAGTTAATGCAGTACCCGCTGCTATGTACATCAGATTTGAACCAACCAGCTCGGTGGTCGAGTGGTAAGATGTCTGCACTAGAAAGCAGGAGGTTGTGGGTTTGAGTCCCACCCGAGTGATTTTTTTCCAACTTTCACTCGGGAGGTACCACACTGAGTATACAGTGTTTATACGTTGGTGCAGGGCGAAACCTAATTTGATTCATTCTTTTGTTGATTAATACAAAGCCCATTTAAAAAGGCAAATAAAAATATCAAAATATTATGAGGCATCAATAAAGTATCAAGTATCAGAAAAGCATACTAGTTCAAATACCAGAATGGTGATAGTACATAGCATTATTTGTGCTTGGCAGTTTTGAATTACGCACACAAAAACAGCAGCTTGTAGAAATTGGTCATTTTTGGGAACCGTCCAAATTAAGATATTTATATATAGGTTTATCTCTAACTGTGTACAATTGTTGTACATCTATATTAACAGTATTCAACTTTGGGATGTTTCTTATTCAAAATTTGCAATTCATTGATCTGTTTGTCAGTGTGAACTGATTTTGTTGTGCAGTGTCTCACTTGAAAACTCATAATTAAACTTACAAATATCTCATGCTTAAAAAAAATCAAAGTAAATTTATTTTCTCTGATTGGAGTTGGTTTTTTAATTTGTTTGTTTTTGTCCATCAGGTCTTGACCCACAAGATAACCATTCCACCAGCACCTCTGACGTACCAGTGACTGGCGCTGCCATAACGGATCCTTATCACTATCTGATGCAACAGCACTTCACCTCAGAGATCTTCAAGATTGGGATCCAAAACCTCCCAAGACATTTTGGATTTGTGGTGAGTTTGCTTTCTAAGCATTCAACTCTCGATAATGATAATACAGTTTGTGCTCTATTAAGAGTTCACGATGTTATCCATGGTGAAGATTTCTCAGGGTCTTTATGTAATTTTGTATAACAGAATTTAAAGGCAATTGGATGAATTTCACTAAAACCTGGAAATATCCTAGCCTCATGTCTATATAAAAGTAATGGTAAACTGCATGTAAAAAGTTTTGATGGTGGGTGATATTGGTTGGTCATGAGTGAGAGCTCCCTCTTGCGGGGGTTATCGCTGCGGGGGTTATCTCGTATCAAACCATAATAACGTCTAGCCCCTAGACTAGGTATGTGGGGCTGTCTGATGAGATAGGCATTGGTGTCTGTGGTTATCACTTATTGCACCGTTGGTAAAAACCTAGCTTATTCTATGGCCACACACTGGAGTAATCTCTGTGCTAAGGGCCATACAAATGTGAGCACAGCAAGTTGGTAAAATGATGCATTTTTTTCATGGAAATATTTTGGCCTGATATTTGGCATAGGGGTTCTTTTTACCCAAGCGTCCCACTTTGTGCCGAAACCTCATATGGTTCAATACTTTGAGGTGTGCACTGGAACGTAAATTGTCAAACAATTGGCCATGCACAACGGCCAATTCAAGATCAACACACAGTCTGGCCTGTATGACTTCACAGACTTTTGTGTGTGTGCAAAAGCAGAATGTTACCCGGAGGTGAGTGGAGGCAATTTTGACCTTTTAACCCTAGAAAATCCATCAGCCCTGCCTGTGCATAAAAACAGCCAGTGCGTCTTATCACATCCTCTGATGCAAACTGGTTAAGATGTTACTTTTTATTGTCAAAAGAAGTCAATTTGGTATCTTTATTTTTTGTTGGTATTCAGGGAGACATCAGTTCCCAGCTCAACAGCTCCACCAGTGATCTTCCTGACCTCACCAGACAGTTTTTTTGTGTGGTCTGTTTCAAGTCGATCATTAGGCTCTGTGATTGACTGCTGAATCTACGAGGTATGTAAATGAAATCCGAGGTGGGATATTAGAGGTGAAAATGAACAATTTTTGAGAGGCCATCTTTTTAGGGTCTCTTGCTACCACACTCCAGCGATACATGTGAATGAATATTATGAGCATGTCAGCTGGAGTTACTCCAGCTAAGTTCTAGGGGTAATTGGCAATGACATAGTCCCATGATGTAACTTAGCCTGAGTAACTTCAGCTCTAATGCCTATCGCATTAGAGCTGGAGTCGAATGTCGGGCAAGTCGACTGTTGAGACAACTCGACTCGGGACAAGTCGACCGTTGAGACAACTCGACCCTTGAGACAAGTCGCCCGGTTTGACAACTCAACTCGGGACAACTCGACCCTTGAGACAGCTCGACTCAATGAAAATGTATACACGTGGAGCGGAAAAAGTTGCAATCTGTGGCAGAACCCGGGCACAGCACGGGCATACTCGATGCACAGAGGCGCGCTCCGATCCGGTGGCCGTCGTGTTGGGCCGGCGCGCCCCGCATGCGAGGACCGGGCCCGGCCCGGCACGCGGGCACATTGACCAGCGCGGCAAGTGGGCTTACAGGCCCGGCAAAAACAATGCCACCGTGCACGGCGCGGCCACATTGACCAGGGATGAGTGTGCGCACAGGCCCGGCAAAAACGATGTCACCATGCACGGTACGGCCATGTTGACCGGGGATGCGCGTGGCCCGGAAAAATGGACGATGTACACAGTCAATCACGCTGCGCTATATCGGCTCTGGGTTTTTTTGAGATGCAACAAAAAAACTCATGTGTCATAACTCCCAATCGGCGATCAGCCGCCGTCAAAATCCCCAGTACTATCCCCAAAACTAGGCCCCAAAACAAGTGAGTCGACTTGACTCAACGGTCAACTTGTCTCAACGGTAGATTTGTCTTTCCATTTATCATACATACGGTCGAGTTGTCTCAATGGTCGAGTTGTCTAAACGGTCGACTTGTCCCGAGTCGAGTTGTCTCAACGGTCCACTTGTCTGACCCCCCTGGAGTCACAACTACGTTAAAAGTACCGGGTCGTAAGAGTCCCGAAATCCCGGACTCTGTATCCCCAGTGCATTTCAAAAACGGTCCATTTTCCCTATATTATCCTGACCCAGATTCCATAATTCATACCTCATACAATGCAACAGACATTCACGAAGCTAGTAATCGACTTCAAACAGGACAATGAAGACTAAAATATGAAATTTTTCAATGATTTTGGTGGCGATTCTCGAGAAACCATGAGAAAAGTCGCGCGACACTATTCTGCCGACTGCCGTTGACCCCCCAAAAAACACAACTTTGGCAAATAAAAACATCAGATTTACCTCAAAACAGCCTTCAAATTACTAGATACGCCACCTGAGGTACAAGGAGAGATCGATGATTAAAATCAAGGTGCTGAAGTTTGCTTACGATTCGGATGAAAAGTGAAATTTCCCGTTCAATTCCGAGAGCTCCCCTCGCGATCTATTTAATTTGTGTATTTGTGATTTAATTTGTGTATTTGTGTAAGTCGGCAAAATGATGACTTGCAGCAGAAGCCGACATTCACGTAAGTCGTCACAAATTCTCTGGTCCCGTGAGTGCCGTCTTAGCTGGAGTTTATTGTAGGATAAGTAAACAATCCAAAACCTGAAATTTTTGGGGATTTCAGGACCTAGCGCCCCTTTAAAGTTTATTTTATTGGAATATTATTTGAAAATCTTAAATGGAATATTTGAGGGGAAAAAAATTATTCTAGAAATTAAAACACTGAAAATCGAACCGGGAGGTTTTCAGTAATGGAATTGTGCCAATTTGGTAGAAACAATAAAATTCACTTGTGATTTTGTGGTGTATATGAATAAAAAAAGAAAGAAGTCTGCACATTTAATGCTGTGTAGTGAATATTCATGTTTGAAAATGTATTTACAGAAATAGTGTATGATAACATTTGTTAATTTGTTTATTTTATCATATTCACCATTTTAGCTCAATGAATACAAAGCTGTCATCACGGCTACCAAGGGATTTGAAGCTTCTCTACGGAAAACAGGTCAGTCAGCAGTTACACAGCAAACCAAAACAAATAATCATACAGAATATTTATATAATATTGGATGGCTTTGAGGTGGATACAAGAATATATTGCATGAGCTATGACAATATTGCATGAGTCGAAGACAATATATTCTTGTATCCCCCCCCCAAAAGCCGTCCAATATTATTATTTTTTATATCGAGCTGACTTAATTCGCTAGAAATACAATTCAAGACACTGTCTTCATTTCTCCTTTTTCGTCAAACTATTTGAAGCTGCCATTGTAATTGTTGACAACAGTGCACGTATATCTGGCCTGCTGCTCGCTGCATGCTTGCTGCGTGGGCGTCTTTGTTCAACGGTACCGCGCACTACGCTCTGTTGAGTGGTTGACAACTGTGAGTTTCCAGCGAAAATGCCTGGATGAGGGCACGCCGGAGAATTTCCAAATTATTGCTATCTTGGTTCGTTTCACAAAAGCATACAATACGCTGATTTATTTTTGACCGCTGGAAGCCTCATATAAATAATAACATAAAACACTGCCTTGAAGCTGAATATTTGAAATAGCAGAGAATTTCTCTTATTCAGGGTTTATTGCAGAAACTGCTTCTCCACTGCTGACCTACGCCAGAGATGTCGATGTCCACTTTGCTAACAAAAAGGTGAATTATTTTTTTTAAGGTACTTCTCAATATGTTGTGGCAACATTTCTTTAATAGCAACATTCAGTTTGTTTGGACTTGTGACTGGACTTGTGATGGACTTGTGACTGGACTTGTGATTTACTTGTGACTGGACTTGTGATTTACATGTGACTGGACTTGTGACTGGACTTGTGATGTACTTGACTACATCCCTGACATTGTTTATGTTTGGTTTATTTCCTTTTTGCAAGTGTCAAGAGCTGATAGTTGAAGCCCGCAAGCTGATGAAGAGAGAGCTGCACAATACAAAGAGAGTCGGTACAATGAAGGTTGACAACAAGAACGTCAAAGATCAAAAACAAGATGCCAAGGGTAGAATTTGTTGGAAATTGTGTGCTTCAAGACTAAACTGGATTTGATTTTGTCATTCTAATCAGCCTTTAACTCTTTCGCTACGGCGAGCCGCTCACGGCGGCTCATACAAATTGTACAGGTCGTACGGAGAGCCGCTGGCAGCGGCTCGGTTGCGCCGCTGTGAATAAACAGGATGTCCCCATGACGTGGGCCATATCTACATAATTTATATCGTATAACCTCTGACCCTAGTTCGAGCCGCTGCCAGCGGCTCTCCGTCTGGCTGGGGTGCACTTTTTGTTATTGTGAGCAGTTTGTTTACGGAGATACATTCAAAGATGGCGGCGCCCACATCGACGCTCGGCGGAATTTTCAGCTTTGAATTATGTCCAGTTGGGACGAAAAAGGTAAATTAAATTCCGTAGCGAAAGAGTTAAGAGTTCTTGCAAGTTTAAAACATTAATTGAAATATTTATTGTTGAAATGTGTTGAATGAACCTATATTAAATATTCAATTTCACTTGAGGACACTTGCAATGCATACTTTCTTACTTCTTTCAGGACAAGTGCCACGTCAGCGAGGGTATCTTTGCACTACCTGAGTGTGCAGTCAGTGAAAGCATAGAGTGTCTTGTTAATCTAGCCTACCAGACATTACAAGAAGCTGCTAGTAATACACCACAATGGTGAGTTGGACATAGATTAATTTGGGGGGCTAATCATCCTTACTCGCAGCAGAAGCTGAATTGTAAAGGACACGGCTACAACGTGGTTGAGCCGAAGGCATGTTATGTACAAGCGCCTCAAGCAGCCGTCGTATGACCCTCGTGGCACAGGAGAGAATTAATGAGCAACTCTACTCACATATTACCCGATCCGGGAATCGAAACCAGGCCACAGCGGTGAGAGGCAAGTGCTTCACGCACTGCGCCACCCATGTCAACTGCATGATGTGATGTGTTTATAGTAAAGTAAAGTCTGTCGTGAGCCAATATGGCCCATCAGGCCACCATTTATCTATGGTTTCCTATCGATACCTATCGATTTAACGAGAAAATTCTAGCTCAAAGTGACGATAGGACCGGTACCAAATAACTTATGATTGTAACTATTCTGCCTGGTATCATTCAGAAGAAAATAATCAGTGAAGGTGCTATTAGAAAGTGTGCCCGCTGGCACATATTTTTCATGTGTTAGCAATGAAATCCAGTTATGAGACCCCTAAAATTGTGCAAACATTTTCTCTGTTTTCTCAAAATGTATAGTAACCACTGAGCTGAAATGTCAACAAGTTAGTTGTTATGCACCCTTCTTAAGATTTTGAGCAATATTGAGCCCCCCCCCCAAAAAAAAAATTCCACCAAAGGCAAATATTCCCATGTTCCTTAAACCAGTTCATGCCGGACGCCATGTATACACGCAAAGATGACAGATAAACACACAGGGAGCAAGGCCGGAAATATCTGTCAGCGACCCGCTTGCAGCAAGCGAGGCTGGAAATATGAGTGTGCTGCCCGTGGGTGATGGCTTCAACCCGCCTGGCTTGAGGTCGAGTGAAAATATATCCCGCTCTTCCTTCCGTTCTTGTCAAAATAATCTCAACTTGAACTTGTTAAAGCAAGGATGAAATCAACAACCAAAGTAATATTGATATTGTCTTACAATTGCTTTACAGAAATCTTGACTTCTGCATTATTTTTTCTCATTTTTCCTGTGAAACAGCAAAAGCTACCCCAGGTGTGCGCTCTCCACCACAACAACTGCATGTACATCGCCCATCACCTGCTGACGCTGGGCCATCAGTATCGTCAATCTTTACCCCCGCCCCTCTGTGACGGCACGTCCACGTTTGTCGACCTAATTTCTGTCTTCAGGAAGCTGGCATCCGAATGTTTCTTGGCTCAAATGGTAAAAAAAATAGCAGCCTATTTTTTCTCATTTGTACCCAGTCAACACATGTTGGGTTTCTACTGTACCTCCCAATATTTCAGTCGGACTAATCTTCAGCACTGAGTTTTTAGCAACGGCTAGCAGCTCAACAAATCATCATGTCTCTCCGTTAGTCCGTTCGCTAGTTAGTTTGTTCGTTTGTTAGTTAGTACCAAACGTTGACATTGTCTGTTGCTCCTACATACTTGGACAGATTTTAACCCAACTTTGTCAAAAGTATCAGTAGCCCAGCCCCACCATGTCACATGACCAAACTGGGGTTAAAGGTCATCATGGGTTCAAGGTTAAGATATTGTCAAATTCCAAATAAGCTCAAATGACAAAAGTAGCGCTGTCAACATGTTGGTTGTGGGTCAAACATTAAAAAATGTCCCTGGTGTCCTCTTCATCTGACCTACAGCTATGGGGTAAAAGGTCAAAATAAGTTGCACATGCATTTGTTGGCCCGCAGCCTCCAAGATCCGATCGAGCTTGTTTAATTATTGATGTAGAACTTAGCCGCTTGTTAACCCTAACACTGTACATCAGGTGTAATCCTCTGTGGGACCTTGCTGCACTGAGCCACCAACACCATTGCATAGACGGCCAATTCTAAAACAATCGAAGCTAGTCTCATTGAAAAATGCCACAGTTGTATCCTGCTGCATTCAGTGACCACAGACTCGGAGGCAGTTTTGACTGGAGATTTTTGACCTGATAGATCTTGCTGAAAGAGCAGACATGTCATTTTGACAAGTGTTACACATTGCTGCATTTAGCAGGGTTTCTAGCCTGACTACCCTGGAGGGTGAGGGTTAAGGCCAGTGTATCTTTCTTGGATTCGCCAATCCTAAGTTTTGACATCACAGCAGGTATTCTTGCTGCAGACCGCAGGAGTTGCAGATCAAGTCACCTGCAGCGAATTTGGCTTTGAATGTTATGTGATGTCAAATGTGCACATTCAAGCAAAATAACCTTCCTGATCGTGTTATTGTTACTGCTTCTATGTTGCAGAGAATTCAGCGAGATCAATTAGTGGAGAGTCTGTCTGGTGCTGAGGGCTTTGACCAAGTAGCGACTGACGACAACTTCTTGGCATGTGAGAGGGCCATTAAACAAGTAGGTTCGGCAACAATCAAAAATTTTAGGCCAAGTGAAAAATAAACCAGTTTCTTGCCATGGCCCACTTGGGTTTTTCCTGCTCGCTTCCTTTGTTGTGTTGTTTTTATTCATATATTTACAAAATAATTTACAAATGTATTGTCAATGTATTTGTTTCTAATGAAATTGTACCTTTGTAGAAGGGGTGACAGCTCCTTCAGACACAATTTTGTATCAGCAAAAGAGTCGAGAAAATGCATCGATCAATTCATCATCTTGGAAAATCAACCATCTTGGGGGGGGGGGGGGGTGCCCGCCTCCTTGATTTTTTTTCAAAGGGCTCGGACGATAAACTATTTTTGTTTTTTTTACTCGGCCTTATCTCGGACTTGGATTTCCACATAAGAATATTCAAATATTCAATTTTGTTGATAAAAATGAAGTCAAAGTAAAGTTTCACCTCTGCCTTTTGGGCTAGGAATCTGGCCATATCCTTTAAAGAAATCCTCCATTTTGCATTTCTGAAAATTACAGCAAAAGCAAATGTTGTATATTAAGCCTTTAACAGGCACGATTTTGTCTGAAATCAGACCTTTTGAATCTGAGAGAAAGACATTACCGGTCTCGAAAGGAATGCATCTTTCAGAGGCAATCTCATCCCTGTCTTTATCCCATTGCAGGTTGTCCATCAGTTGGGTCACCTCCAGCGAGTCTGGACCGACATCCTCCCCAGTAACATCTACACCAAGGCCATGTCTACACTCATCAACACGGTACTCATGCACATCGTGGAGAAAGTCTCGTCACTTGAGGTGAGAAGATCCCTCAAGTATTTGACTGTTTCATGCAGGTATGTCGTCAAGAACACACAACTGATTGAATTCTGTACAAACCTCTGGCGTCTTGGCATGGGCGTCAGGCGCCGTTGGCAATGCATTAGATTGTCCCTCCCAGTGGTCTCCCTGAACTCTCCTTTTGAAAGTGTGGAGGTGGTACTTGTGCATGGAGTGCATAGGCTGCCAACAAATTCCTAACTCAGCATGTTTGAGGGACTATTTTTAAGCTGTGGCAGGAGCTTCTACATGTCACTTGGTGGTCAGTTGGTCGGTCTGTCTGTCTGTCCCCAAAAATTGACCAAAAAGCGTTGACCAAAAATTGACAAAATACCATGCCGTTGTCAGTAAATGCACTCTTGACGAAAGTTATCGGAAAACGAGGTTTGTCTCGATCGATGCATATGCGCATCTATTTTGCATATGTCTGTCCTCGGAAAATTGAGCAAATGCTAGCTCCCTAAGTTTCCAATATAATGTAACTACAACATTTTCGCAAACAAAAACAGTGATATAGTTAACAAAAATTGTTTGTAACATTTTGTAAAGTTGTTTATGAAAATTTTGTAAAATGGAGGCAAGATAATGCTTAATAATGTTAATAGTCACGTAGTGTGTAGCCCGCTATTTTGATGGGAAACTTAGGGGGCTTATTTTGGTCAATTTTCAGCTCGTGATTTTCACGTGAGATGGCTGCCTGGGCTTGTTTTTATGCACAATCATTTCATGTTAGGTGACCAGAGCTTATTGTGCACTCACACTTGTTTCGTCTGTGATGTCCTTGTGGAATACTGCCACTAATTGGTTAGAACATTTTTTTTGGTTGCTCAACTTGACAGGACATCTCAGCTGATGATGCGCAGCAGTTACATTCGTTACTCTCGGGACTGCAAGACAGAATTCCACACTTGATCAAACCAGGAGAAGATGAGGTAAGAAAGCAATTCCTGAATCTAATTTGTTTGTTGTTGCAGAATTTGTTGATAAGATGTTAGGTGGCCCACGAAGTGATGTATATCATGTGTTGATTAATGCACAGTGTGTTGCTTTGTGCATACCAAACATAAACACAAATGTTGTTTTGTTTTTTTTGTAACAAGCACATTCTGTTGAATGCAAACCACACATTACCGTTGAGAGGTGCATTAGTTCACATTAAAAAAATGAATCACTGTGGTTTTTGTTAGGTGTGTAGCAGACTACTCCATAGCTTAGAAAAGTGTATGATCTCTGTATATATTGTTGCAGAGGATGGACACGACCGATAATGCATTGCTTGAACGATACGTGATTACCATTGCAAGCTTATGCTTCATTTGCTCATAAATTGCCCACAAATCCACTTTTCAAACAACTAGAAGTGCATGGGCGTCACGAGGGGGGGGGGGGCAAGGGGGGGCACTTGGTATTAGCACCGGAACGGCAATCCGAAGGTCACAGGTTCAACCCCTGCTCCAGTCAATTTCTTTGCTCAACTTTAAAATTAAAAACATTGTTTATGTTGGGAACTCCTCTTCTTGTCTAGTTGCTCTTTAAACATTTGAGACTGTGATTCTCTCCGTCACTCCAGGGACCACTCGCTATGGTGTTCAGCGCCAGTGACGTGAAGAGCCTGATACGGGCCATCTTCCAGAACACCGACAGACGAGCCACAGCGCTCGCCAAAATCAGATAGGACCAGCCGGGAAAGTAAGCTGAGTTCAAGGCATATAGGATCATTTGCCATCATTTCATGAACTGGACCAAATTTAAGGGCTAATAATTTATAGCTGACATCGTTCCACTGAGCTGTTCAATGTATTGTGTCTCCATGCTGAAAAACCACCAAAAAAAGCTGTTCTTTTTCAACCCTCAAAGTGCAGTTTGTAGAATCTGTCATGCATAGAACCCATAGGTCACAGGGAGTGCCTGAGTGCCAGCTCTGTCAGGGGAAAGTAATGCACAGATATATGTAGTGTACCCAAGCATATGCATGAAGTCAAAAGCCAACTGGCAGCTGTTAAGTGGATGTAGTATTTTAGATAACTGTCTGTTCTCAGCGATGGTTGGGGCCATATGATAGGCAGAGTGTGATATGGACCTTGGTATATGAGATATTATCTTCAAATAAACTTGAATCCTCGATCCTGATTGGTGAATCCATGGCAACAAGCCGTGCTACATATAACAATGTAGCACGGCCACAGTCCATACTGCACTCCGCATATTGCACTATTCTAAGATGCGCGCGCCATTCCATACGAACATGAACAGCGGCATGTGTGTTTCATCTTACTGTGCCTCAAGTTTGCTGAAAGATAAATTTGTTATCGCGCTCACGCTTGTGGAACACAAAAAATGCAGTGCATCTGTGTCCCACATACCACTCAGCCGAATGTGGGACACAGACACACTGCATTATTCCGTGTTCCACTCGCACTCGCGGGATAACTAATAATACCACATTGTTGCCATGGATCGACCAATCAGGAACTAGTCATGGCGCCTTTCATTTGCAAACATCAAAAACCAAAACTGCCAAGTTATTATGAATTATCTTGACTGTTAGTGAATAATAGTCTCAAGCATCCTGTGAAATAACGGCACCTGGTGTGCTGTCATTTTCAAGAAAAGTGGGATTTTGTATCAATTTCCACCGATGGTCAGCCCTGTTTGAGAGAGAAGCTTGACTTTCTGTCTGTTCCCATCCATCTACTGTTGCCGTATACCTAGATGTAGAACAAAAAGATATATTGCAATAGCTTTTTTTCCCACGTGCTGCATCTCTTTGGAATTCCTTGCTTGGTGCTTATTTCCCTCCAACCTATGATCTGTCCTGCTTCAAGAGGAGTGTGGAGTGCTGTGGCCTCGTGGTTAAGGGCGTTGGATTCGTGGTCTGCGGGTAAAGCTGCAGGTTGTGGGTTCGAGTCCAGCCTGGGGTTGTGGTGCGTGTGCCCCTGGGAAAAGCACTTTGTTACTCATTGCTTGTCCCCACCCAGGAGTAATAGGCTATCAGCTTTGGTCCAAATCTTGGGCCACCGGTACCAGACGATTGAAAAGAGCAAAGCTCATAGCGATTTTTTGAAAGGCATATCTAGAGTTGGAGAATGTGTGATAGCTTTGCAGTGTGAGTGGTGGCAGTTTTTTGGGTGTTATCACTTTTGATTTGTGTTTTCATTCAAAATGGCTGTACGTCAATATGCTTGAACCAAATAAATTATATGTGGTAATTACAAGCATGTTTTGGCCTCCATTTTAAAAAAGAAAACAAGGGACAGCGCCCAAAAAGCTGTCACCGCTGCAATGCTGTCGCATATTTTTTGACTAGAGGGGTGCATACCTTGCCAAACATCACAATGAGCATTATTCCCCTCATTTGATACTGACCAAACCCCCACACTGATGGCTTATAAGTGGGTACCTGTGAGGGCAGAGATGGTGTGGTTGATTTAGCTGCTTTGCGCCGACGTGTAGCCCTGTATATCTGGAGTGGCTTGTAGCCTTGTTCAGGGCGAATAGGCATAAAAAAAAACAAGTCTAAAACCCGGATGGGGATCTTTCTGTGCCTCCTAGACCACTTTTTTGGTGGGGAACACTTGGTTTTACCATGAATTAATTGGAGTGGGTTAATCGTTTCTCTTGTTTTCCCGATTTTTATGCTCATTCAGAGTGAGAAGATCAAGAATGACTACACGTGTCTCTGGTTGGCAAGATGCTGTGAGTATTACCGTCAGTTGTTAATGACGTTTCTTCTTCCAACTTCAAAGTTGCTAATTATGGGAACGAATCTACCTGTTAAGCCTCAACTCATAATGTATTGACCATGCACTCACAACTGTGACTGCACAAGCAAATGTCCAACTAAAGTCACGACACGTCGCGTGCATGCATTTCATGTACTGCTGGAAAATCCAGAGTGGCATTAGGGAGATGCACATGTTGCCCATGTGTGAGGTAGACTGACGTGTCTCTAACAATGACATAACCAGCATGCACTTGCCCTGATCATATATTAAGGATGTGACTTGGCGTTTTATTTTGTAAACCTTGAGCAAATATTTTACGAACTGTTTTAAACATTTAGCCATTGACAGTGGTTTTTGCATACCCATTTTGTCTGATCTGCAGAGCGGCGTGATTGACATGATAAATCAACAATGGTTGACATAGTAAATAGCGGGCAGTCGTTGATAAAGTAAACATGTTCTACCTGTTCCCCAAATGTAATCAATTATGAGGTGCTTCTAAGGTTTTGTAAATTAAGTAGGTTTGAAAACAACGTTAATTATTTGTGCTACATATATGTGTGGTTTTCTCAAAGGAAGATCGGGTGAACGGAGATCCCTTTTATATAATTCGGGTTTTGTTTAAATGTTTTGAAAAATTAGTAAACGGAGTAAAAAGTTTTTTTGTTTCATACGTGTAAACGTCACATCTTAATCCTATATTTGCCATGTTGGATTTGTTCTATCACATTTCAAGCAGATTGTACTACAGAAATTTGCTACATTGAACATCCCTCTTGGCTCCCAAATATTGTACACAGTTACACTGAGCATTGCTGGCCGAAAATTGCTGAAATGAGCATCCACTGAACCGAACCATCTTTTGTGGACCCAATGTGTTTTCTTACAGCAGTATCCTATGTATTTATAACCTTTCTTTGTGTTGTTTTCGTTGTTCAGACATCATGAATCGTAAGGCCAGACTAGCCTGGGAGTTGTACCTTAAGATGGAGACGTCTGGTGAATCGTTCAGCCTGCTGCAGCTCATTGCCAACGACGGCTACAAGGTAAATCATCATCCCCTATTTTAGTCCGTTGGATGTTTGGTCAAGATTTTGGCATTAGCCCCAAATTAGTATCCAGTCACTCAATCTCAACCTGCAGCCGATTTCACAAAACAGATTGGTCACTTCGTCCAAACGCAAATGGTAGAGGAGACATAAATCTAAATATAACGCATGTGTAGAAAAGAATGCAGTATCCAGACGCTACTTCAGCGGTTGTGTACAAAGTCTATGGAGAGTCAAGAAAACTTTCCAAGTATTTCTGAACCAAATTGGAAGTGTTTCTCAGTCCCAGATTCATGTTTGTGAAACATTTTTGCAATGACTGATCTTTATTGAGATGATGTGTGAAGACAAAAGTGGCGTCAGGTTGCAACATTGTTTCCCACGTGTAAAATCAACGAGAATACGAATCCCTGTCAAAAAAAGAAAAAATGATTCATTGCACATTTACCACTTTGTGTCATTAGCTTGAATAATGAAGGATGCACTTTTGTGTCCCAACTTTGGTAAGCATGTAGAGGGCATCATAAAATACTAGAATAGCCAAAAATCCCAAACTGCTTAAAATATTGATTTTTGGACAATTTCAACACGGTGGGATATGATCGAAAAATTCAGGCTTTTCATTCAAACTTCTGGTTTTTTTGCTCGACCTCAAATTGGAATTGTCAAGGTCTCCTCTCAATTTTCATATTCCAACTTTTCTGTCGGTAGATGGGCCAGTTCTACTATGCTTTCGATGTCCTGGAAAGATTGGACCCCAATCCTGAATACTGGGAAGGCAAGCGAGGGGCGTGCGTGGGCGTATTCCAGCAGATCATTGCTGGTCATGAACCAAGGTGGGTGTCATCTCTGTCAATCAGCAGTGCACACTGACCAATTAGATCTCAAATCTCAAATTCTGGTCAGGTGACTACAGTACATCAATCAAACAGTGCACACTGACCAATCAGATCTCAACCTTTGGTCAGGTGACAGTCAGGTGACTACAGTTCATCAATCAAACAGTGCGTACTGACCAATTACATCTCAATTAGTATATCACTCCGGTGCTCTACCAACTGAGCTATCCAGCCCAATGTTGGCGGTTCCCTAATTGTCAATGTCTCTGTCAAAGGGGTGCTAGTCAGAAGCCCTCAACCCGCATATGCCATGCAGCCAGGGATCACGCCCAAAGTCACGATGCAGACCTGGGAAATATAAAACGGGGATCACTCAGAGAGGATATGGCTTTTTATTACAAATTTTCATGAATACTTTTCAACTTCTTACCCCTTTAGTTCAAATTCATTGATCTTTATGGATTTTTCCTTTGTCCCCATATTCTATGAACAGCTTTCATTTTCACTATTAGGTTTTGCCCTTCACCGACTTATAAACACTGTTTACTCAGTGCGTTACCTCCCGAGTGAAAGTTGGAAAAAAATCACTCGGTTGGGACTCGAACCCATGACCTCCTGCTTTCTAGTGCAGACATCTTACCACTGGACCACCAATCTCGTAAACTCGGTGGTCGAGTCATGGGTTCAAATCCCACCCGAGTGATTTTTTTCTCCAACTTTCACTCGGGAGGTAACACACTAAGTATACAGTGTTTATACGTCGATGAAGGGCAAATCTTAATATTGAAATGCATCATCCCGACGCAAAGTCCATCTTGTTAATAGCTTTCATTTTTATGTGCACAAAACCCTGTGAAGTTCAAGCCACTAGATTTTTGTCATTTTTTTTCCTCTACAGAGAAACACTCTGCGAGACATCCTCCAAATCTTGCGCAACACCGGTAACCCGCAGGTGGAATACATCATCCGTGTCATGAAGAAGTGGGCCAAGGACAACAGGGTACCAGTTTCCTGAGGTGGTCCCTATCCTAGTCTTGAGATTGTTTAGATTTGTACATCCCAAATGTCCTGCTTCGCAAAGGGATTTTCCAAAGTATTTGTTCTTCACATTGGGAAATTTGCCTTGAAATATTTCTCTATTTAGCTTTGGCAAGATGGTTATGCAGGAGAAAACAACAGTTCTGGAGAGAGGCTTAAGTCTCTCATGGCATAAACAAAGTAGGCTTGCCTGGTTAAGCTGGACTGTGTGACTCGGTCAGTGACTCAGTCAACAACTCAGTGACTCGATCAGCGACTCAGTGATTCAGTCAGATTCAGTCAGTGACTCGTCAGTGACTCGTCAGTGATTCGGTCAATGTCTTCGTTAGTGAATCACTCAGTGACTCATTGAGCAACGTGGTGGCTGTCGTCAACTCAGTGACTTGGTCAGTGACTCCGTCAGTGCCTCATTGAGCGACTCAGTGACTCAGTCATGCAGTGACTCGGTGACTCGGTCAGTGTCTCATCCCGCAGTCAGTGATTCGGTCAGTGACTCGGTCAGTGCCTCATTGAGTGACTCAGTGACTCAGTCACGCAGTGACTCGGTGACTCGGTCAGTGTCTCATCCCGCAGTCAGTGATTCGGTCAGTGACTCGGTCAGTGCCTCATTGAGCGACTCAGTGACTCAGTCGTGCAGTGACCCGGTGACTCGGTCAGTGTCTCATCCCGCAGTCAGTGATTCGGTCAGTGACTCGGTCAGTGACTCGGTCAGTCAGTGACAATAGTGACTGCCTAGATCAGTTGATACTCAGTGACTCAGTCGGACAGTCCGTCAGGCAGCATTGAAATATTCATCATAATTGTGAATGTTCACGTCACAAATGTTGCAAATGTAGGACAACTCTGCAAGTTTGTTTTCTTGAAGTTTCTTGGGCCTGTTTAGAGACAACCCAACGGCATGAGAATGGGCCAGGAATGGTTATTCAAGGAGGGGGGTAGTCATCTGTACGTAATTTAATTATACTAAATAATGGTTTATATTGATATAAATATACATGTACAAGTTTTCAGAGCACGTTTGTCAAGCAATTTGGGTGTAAGGTCCAGAAGGCATGAAACAAATTGAAAATAAGTGATTTGAACAGGGCCCAATTTCATAGCGCTGCTAAGCACACAATTTCTGCCAGCAGAGCCTCTCTGTCTATATTATGGAGATCGTAAGCAGTAAACACAGCAAAAGGCACGCTAATACCTCAGAGGAACAATGTAACTTACCGTAAGCAGTAAACACAGCAAAAGGCATGCTAAAATACCTCAGAGGAACAATTTGCTTAGCTTTTGACGTGACAATGTACATGTAGATCTCAATGCGTGCTGAACCGTTAGCACATCCACGCCATGAGTGCTTAATAAGGATGGTACAATGTTCTGCTGTAGTAATGAGCACAGCTTTTCTGGTAACTGTTAAGCAACGCCATAAAATTGGGCCCAGATTGTATTCAAGTCCCGAGTCCACACAAATCCTTGAAAGTCAATCTTGTCATCCATGTCCCATGTCAGTTTCAGAAATTTCAATCCAACAGAATCTTTCTCAAAGGCAATCTATCACATTGTAAATACTATATTTTTTTCATGTACAATATTGGGAAAGAATGTTGTAACCTGATGCTGCTTTTTCTTCATATCGTGTCAATGAAGTCATTCATTGCAAAAATGATGATAATAGACATGAATCTGGGACTGAGAAATACTTAAGAGAACATTTTCTTGACGCTCCATACTTAACGCCGCTGAAGTGGCGTCAGGTTGCAACATTCTTTGCCAATATTGTGTGATAGTCTGACTTCATTTCTTTATTTCATCTGTAAAAACATTAAATGTTTACTGCCTTTCTTTAAAGGGAAGATACAACATTTGCAAACATCACAAAACGAAATGATCAAATTATCACGAAATACCTTACTGGATTGTTGGGGAATGAAAGTCTAAAGCATCCTGTAAAATTGTGGCTCCTGATGTGCTGACATTTTTAAGAAAAATGTTACTTTTCCAACGCTGGTCAGCCGACCAGCATTGGAGAAAACTGGCTATTTTTCAAAAATTGCTCCCAATTTTTTTATAATTAGTTATTCCGCATTTTCTTTGCAATTGATTACACACCTGTGAAGAGGTTTAAGTCTGCTAGACTGATTCTCTGACCTTTTGATTCCCCAAAGTCTATTAATTGCTCCGTTTTACCTTATAAGTGGGGTCACCAGACTGCAAATACATGACTGGTTTTCTTGGCTTTTCCAGCTTCTACAAGCCCAAACGTGAAAAAAGTCATTTTAACAATATTTGCTAAAACATACTAATCCTCCAAATCCATTTATTTCTGAAAATTGCAGCGAAAGCAAATGTTGTACATGCCCTTTAAGTACATGCCCTTTAAGTCCGATAAATCTTATCTTGCAGTGTAAATATTGTGTAGGTCAATTTTAAAAGTAAATGTGTACTTAAAATATTGTTGGAATGCTGTGCATAGTTCTTTGAATAAAGGGATATTAAATCAACACAATAAATGAAAGTGAAAAAAAATACCTGTTTGTTATTGTTTTGTTTGTTTTCTTGGAAGTTTGTTTGGGATTCTGAAAACAAAACTTCAGTTTATTTAAAAGATAAGTTCAGTAGATTTATGTTTGGGCATGGAGCTATAAAAAGTTGGGAAGGTAAGAAAAAAAATAATAATATAATTATGGTGGGACTCGAACCTGAGTCGCCTGATTGAGATCTCCTACACCGGTCCACAAGACCATTAAGGCACTCAAATGTTATACTAGTTCTGCTTAATTACAATTGTAAGATAGGCTTATCGTGGCTTTTCACGTTGACGCCCGTGCACGCTTAGACGTAAAACACAGTCTGACGATGTAAAACATTCGTTTGATTTTGGGTGTAGCTGTTCTAATTGATCTAAATGTAATTGGAAAATGGTAAAGGGTGTCAACTGAACTAAACTCCTGAAATTCAATGAAATAAAACTCGTACAATCCTTGGTTTCAGTACGAAACACACGTGTTCAACGGATGCAGAGAAGCCTATTTCTTTTGTTAAATTCCTTTGTTGAATCTGGCGTTAACAATAAAATGTTTCCATTGAGGGAAAAGGATTAAACGCCGCGATCTTTTTTCACGCTTGAGTGCATCTGAATGGGGAATATTGAAGCGGAAAATCACGATTTACAGCACTTAGGCAGCATTTTATCCCACATAATGATACTTTTTGAAGAGGAAATTGCATACTGAATACATCTATAGTTTCAAAATTCAAAAATTCGCGGTATTTAAAAAGTCCAGGAAATTTTTTTGGAAAAATTTCACCAAAACTTTCCTCATCCTAACGTAGGCGGCGCTATATATATATTTCCTTTTCAGTGCGCGCGATAGCCGCCGCCCGATCTGTGTATCACCTGTTTACCCAATCTCATTTTAGCATCACAATTTCAATTTATCTCACGAATAAAAGTTGAATAGGTCTAAAACTTAAATAATACATAATTAAGGTCAGTGAAAAAATGCAATCCGAATAAAAGTCAACTTTAATGGAACAAAAGTGACGCGTATCAGGATATTAATTAAAGGGCTCCGGTATACACATGAGCAAGAGGGAGGCGGGATTTTTTTTGTCGTGTGAGATGGGGGGGGGGGAACAAGCGAAATATATTTATTAAACTTGAAGTCGTAAGTGGAGACATGTTTTTTAAATAAAAGGGCTATAAACTGTATATGTATTCAAAAAAGGAAGCCAGCCCCGCCCCCATCCCCTTGCAATGCCATAACACACACACGCTAATGCGCTAGCCAACTCTGGATACGGTGCACGTGCGGGAATGAATATATATAGCGCCGCCTACGTTAAGATGAGGAAAGTTTTGGTGAAATTTTTCCTAAAAAATTACCTCGACTCTTTAAATACGGCGAATTTTTGAATTTTGAAACTATAGTTGTATTCAGTATGCAATTTCCTCTTCAAAAAGTATCATTATGTAGGATAAAATGCTGCCTAAGTGCTGTAATTCGTGATTTTCCGCTTCAATATTCCCCATTCAGATGCACTCAAGCGTGAAAAAAGATCGCGGCGTTTAATCCTTTCGCTTCAATGGAAACATTTTATTGTTAACGCCAGATTCAACAAAGGAATTTAACAAAAGAAATGGGCTTCTCTGCATCCGTTGAACACGTGTGTTTCGTACTGAAACCAAAGATTGTACGAGTTTTATTTCATTGAATTTCAGGAGTTTAGTTCAGTTGACACCCTACACCCTTTTCCAAATAAATTTAGATCAACTTGAACAGCTACACCCAAAATCAAACGAATGTTTTACATCGTCAGACTGTGTTTTACGTCTAAGCGTGCATGGGCGCAATGTGAAAAGCCACGATAAGCCTATCTTACAGTTATATTTAAGCAGAACTAGTCGAGCATTGAGCTCGTGGACTCGTCTTGTGGACTGGCATATGACTCCCGATCAGGCGACTCAGGTTCGAGTCCCACCATTATTTTATTGTTACTTAATTTTCTTCCCTTTTTTTTTTTTTACATTCCCGAGACATAAATTGACTGAACTTATGTTAGAAAAATTGAACTGTTGTTTTCAGAATCAAATATAATTAAAAATATAAATATTCTTTTTTTATGAATATTCCTCCATGATTGGACCAAGAATTGAAAACTATAGGAGAGACAAGTTTGGAAATAACACAGTGTTTCCTGAAAAGCATTTGAAATTTAGATTTTTCAACTTCGTTTAACAGTTTATATGAAACTTAACACAGAGTTATCACTGACTATGGTATTATTCTCGAACTAGTTGCAGAGCATTACACAAAATAAAACATATTTAACCAAAACATTTCACGCATGTCAGTACTGCAAGCGTAGAGTTTTAAAAACCAATGATATAGGCCTAATTTGTCTATTTTTCATGATAAATCACCTGGCCACTGTTCAATTTAATGCGTTACTTAATTTTTGAGATAGTTTGTCGGCCAGGACTATCGTTTTTTCGAGCAAAAAGTGAGAAAAATAGTATGTTTGGACTGGGACTGCATCCTATCTCCAAGTTTTTCTCTGCGTTGACACAAGACACTGTTAAGGGAAAGAAAAACAATATTTTGTCTAAATCTTCTGTCTAGTTTGTCTATTTTTCAGGATAAATCACCTGACCACCGTTCAATTTAATGCATTACTCAATTTTTGAGATAGTTTGTTGTCAAGAACTATCGTTTTCGGTCAAAAAGTGAGGAAAATAGTATGTTTGGACTGGGACTGCATCCTATCGCCACGTTTTTCTCTGCGTTGACACAAGACACTGTTGAGGAAAAGAACAAGTATATTTTGTCTAAATCTTCTGTCTAGTTTGTATATTTGTCATGATAAATCACCTGGCCACTGTTCAATTCAATGCATTACTAAATTTTTGAGAGAGTTTGTCGACCAGGACTATCGTTTTCGAGCTAAAAGTGAGGAAAATAGTATGTTTGGACTGGGACTGCATCCTATCTCCAAGTTTTTTCTCTGCGTTGACACAAGACACTGTTAAGGGAGAGAACAACAATATTTGTCTAAATCTTCTGTCTAGTTTGTCTATTTTTCATGATAAATCACCTGACCACCGTTCAATTTAATGCATTACTCAATTTTTGAGATAGTTTGTCGTCAAGGACTATCGTTTTCGAGCAAAAAGTGATGAAAATAGTATGTTTGGACTGAGACTGCATCCTATCGCCAAGTTTTTCTCCGTGTTGATACAAGACACTGTTGAGGAAGAGAATAACAATATTTTGTCTAAATCGTCTGTCTAGTTTGTCTTTTTTTTCAGGATAAATCACCTGGCCACCGTTCAATTTAATGCATTACTTAATTTTTGAGATAGTTTGTCGTCAGGGACTATCGTTTTCGAGCTAAAAGTGAGGAAAATAGTATGTTTGGACTGGGACTGCATCCTATCTCCAAGTTTTTCTCTGCGTTGACACCAGAAACTGTTGAGGGAGAGAAAAACAATATTTAGTCTAAATCTTCTGTCTAGTGTGTCTATTTGTCATGATAAATCACCTGGCCACTGTTCAATTTAATGCATTACTCAATTTTTGAGAGAGTTTGTCGACCAGGACTATCGTTTTCGAGCAAAAAGTGAGAAAAATAGTATGTTTGGACTGGGACTGCATCCTATCTCCAAGTTTTTCTCTGCGTTGACACCAGACACTGTTGAGGGAGAGAAAAACAATATTTTGTCTAAATCTTCTGTCTAATTTGTCTATTTTTCATGATAAATCACCTGGCCACCGTTCAATTTAATGCGTTACTTACTTTTTGAGATAGTTTGTCGTCAAGGACTATCGTTTTCGAGCAAAAAGTGAGAAAAATGGTATGATTGGACTGGGACTGCATCCTATCGCCAAGTTTTTCTCTGCGTTGACACAAGACACTGTTGAGGGAGAGAAAAACAATATTTTGTCTAAATCTTCTGTCTAGTTTGTCTATTTTTTATGATAAATCATCTGACATTCGTTCAATTTAATGCATTACTCAATTTTTGAGATAGTTTGTCGTCAAGGACTATCGTTTTCGAGCTAAAAGTGAGGAAAATAGTATGTTTGGACTGGGACTGCATCCTATCGCCAAGTTTGTCTCTGCGTTGACACAAGACACTGTTGAGGAAGAGAACAAGTATATTTTGTCTAAATCTTCTGTCTAGTTTGTCTATTTTTCATGATAAACTACCTGACTACCGTTCAATTTAATGCGTTACTTAATTTTTGAGATAGTTTGTCGTCAAGGACTATCGTTTTCGAGCAAAAAGTGAGGAAAATGGTATGTTTGGACTAGGACTGCATCATATCGCCAACTTTTTCTCAGTGTTGTACAAGACACTGTTGAGGAAGAGAACAACAATATTTTGTCTAAATCTTCTGTCTAGTTTGTCTATTTTTGATGATAAATCACCTGGCCACTGTTCAATTCAATGCATTACTCAAGTTTTGAGAGAGTTTGTCGTCAAGGACTATCGTTTTCGAGCTAAAAGTGAGGAAAATAGTATGTTTGGACTGGGACTGCATCCTACCGCCAAGTTTTTCTCTGCGTTGACACAAGACACTGTTGAGGAAGAGAACAACAATATTTTTTCTAAATCTTCTGTCTAGTTTGTCTATTTTTCATGATAAATCACCTGACCACCGTTCAATTTAATGCATTACTCAATTTTTGAGAGAGTTTGTCGACCAGGACTATCGTTTTCGAGCAAAAAGTGAGAAAAATAGTATGTTTGGACTGGGACTGCATCCTATCTCCAAGTTTTTCTCTGCGTTGACACCAGACACTGTTGAGGAAGAGAACAACAATATTTTGTCTAAATCTTCTGTCTAGTTTGTCGATTTTTCAGGATAAATCACCTGGCCACCGTTCAATTTAATGCATTACTCAATTTTTGAGATAGTTTGTCGACCAGGACTATCGTTTTCGAGCCAAAAGTGAGAAAAAAAGTGTTTGGACTGGGACTGCATCCTATCTCCAAGTTTTTCTCTGCGTTGACACCAGAAACTGTTGAGGGAGAGAAAAACAATATTTTGTTTTAATCTTCTGTCTAATTTGTCTATTTTTCATGATAAACCATCTGGCCACCGTTCAATTTAATGCATTACTCAATATTTGAGATAGATGTCTTCTTTTTACTCAAAAGTCGGACATCTGTGTTGACGCGGTACGAGTAGCGACCACTGTGCATGTGGCGCGCCCTCTATTGAAAGATTGGCTAAAAATTATATTTTTTTTATCAATTAGTCGGTGATTTTTTGCCCAAATCTTCAAAATAATGTGCTTGAATGTTGATAGATACTCATCTGATATCGAAAGAGGTTTCGGAGTCGTTTGGAGAAAAGTCTTTCTTTTTTTGGCCACGCATTTGAGAGAAACAAAATAATAAAAGTTAAATATTTCAAATGTCACACCTTATACACGAGCTTAGTAGTTGCACTCTGCAATTTTATTCAATCTATTCATTCCAGAAACCTTAAACTAGAAAATCATTTGAATCATAGCAAGAAATAAAACAACAAGACAAAGAAATCCAGTGTTAACCTTGTAACAATCACTGAGAAAATGCAATCATTTCCAAAAACCAGAGCGTGAATTTGGACACCAATATTTGTTAGACAAAATGAAACAATGTTAAAACAAATTATACTGTCACATGCAGTTCAAATTTCCTTTCGTAACTTTGACTGAACATACTTGTACATACTTTGAGCAGATCTATTGATATTAAAGAGGGCAATAACGTCTAAGTTTTGCAGTTACTAAATCGGACGCATGGCAAGTCTGTTCCAATAGATTTCTCGTCTACTTGTATTTTTCAAGTCGAGTTTAAGAGTACATGTTGCATCAATAAACCGCAGGCTGGTAGACATTTCTGAAAAAGCAGGTCAACAATGTCAATTCTGAGTACTGAAATAAAAAATATGTCTCTAAATCTTTGAACACGGATTTTTATCAGTGGGGAAATAACGGATAATTTGAACATAATTTTTCAATTTTCTTTTCATTATGAGGAGAAAAACATGTTTTGCATTTGAATGTTTTTGTTTTAGACAGTTACATACCCAGTTGAAAGGAAAGAAAGATACTTGAAGTGATATATGATAATATTTGACAAATAGTGCAGCTTAATGAGAAATGAAAGTAACTATTCAGCACTTGATTACAAGTACATATTATTGAGGATATTTTAGAAGGATTTCTTAACAAAACATGATAAAGTTCTAAGAAAGGACTTTTGTTTTAGAGAAATCGTCTTTTGGGAAAATTTTATTAAAAATGTATTCTATTTTAATTCTGGCAAAATTGTTTAAATTGCTTTAAACTTACAGGATACTTGTCTGAGGCCAAAAAAATAAGTCTTCGGTTTCTGGTACGGAGCTTGCCCAAAAATTGGTGCAGCGACGCAGCATTTAAAAAAAAAAATTTTTCTTCAAATGTCGGTGATGACTGCAAATGGTGACCGACTAAATTTAGTGCAAAATATATGTGAGCCTGCAGAGGCCACATAAAGCTTTTGCTCGATAGTAACCCCATCTAAAAACACATTAAACTTGTGTAGCAGCAGGATTCCAGTCAAACCAGTGAGTTGGGCGGTTTTGAGACATAATCTTACAATGAAAACACTTTTTAAGTTGGCTGTCGCGCATGGCTACAGTGACGCGCGCGCATACCAGAAACTGGAGCCTTTTGGGGGGGGGGGGGGGGGGGCCTAAAGTACTTGAGGCCCAATTCCAACACGATTTCTGGTCAGATATTCCATGCAACAGATAATCACATCAGAAATGTGGGAGAAATTGTGGTCACAAAAGATAACTTCTTTCCAATCAATAAACCGGTAATTTTTGCTCAAATCTTCATAAAAATGGATTTTTGAACACTGATTGAAACTCATCTTACATCGTAGGGAATTTCCGAGTCATTTGGAGGCAAGTCCTGTTTTGGCCAAATTTCATAAGAAATGTTAGGTTGAACCCTAGCAATTTGTTATGAGTTTTGGTAAAAAAAACCCAAAACTACTTGAAACTAAAAGAGCGAACTGTGAAGAAAGTTTAAAACTGCACCTTGAAGAGATACCTTACAATACAATGGCATAATTATCTCTAGAAATTTGGTCTTAGGGCATACAATCACCCCCCCCCCCACTTGATCAACCTAGCCCCACCCCTTATTAATCTTGATTTCCCACACTAAATATTAAGCAATGCTTAGAATCAAGAATTGAAGGCGACATGTTGACGCATCTATGGCATGCATCGTTTTATGAAGCGTGGGTAGAAGCAGACGTCCCTGATATGCATGCGGTTTAGGATCCAGGTCAAGAATCGTCCAGTCCGAGACCGTAGCCTCCGTGAGGACAGGTACCGTACTTCCTCTGTGGAGGGAATAAATACAAGAAATATTCAGTACGCACAAATTTGGCTAAACTGGGGGCCATTAGATGGAACCAGGTTCAATCAAGGACCATAGTATACAAATATGGAATGCTTGGAGTGGTGTAGTAAACCTAGCCGCCTCAGGTTATCAATGGACATCTATTTCCCTGAGGGGAAGCAAAGGCAAAATTGAATGCTCCATGGATCATCGACGGAGGCTAGTTTTACTTCACCACGAGATAAGGCATTCAATATTTGTTTCATAACACTTCACCCACAGATTCTGCTAGGTTTTTAATACCTTAAATTACATAAATCTGAACACAGTTAAAATGAACTTCTATTTCAATACAAAATTGATGGGAACTCTTCCAAACCACCCCTTCACAAAACGCTTGAATCCAACTCTGTGGCGCGCTCTCTTGGAAAGAATACGCACTACGCGCACGCCAGCATGCATTTGCACACAAAAACCGCACCATGGGCATAGTACTTTGGTTGCTAGTGGTATAGTACTTTGGTTGCTATGAGTGTAGTACTTTTGGCTGTGCTCTGAAAGATAGCAGAAATAGAAAGTACCATGTGACTCGCTCTCGGCCAATCAAGACACAGAATCTCTGGGTGAGGTATTTTAATTAATTATAGTTTGACTAACTCTGATGGAACGCACGCCAGTCAAAGATGATTGGACTAGTCTAGTCGACTATTCAGGACCAGCCTACCGCGGCTGGTCGGGCCACGATTTATAGCTGGTTATCAATAGCAATTTGTCATAACATTGGGCAGAGGGGATCAACTACGATATCGAACAAAATGGCAGAAAAACAGAAACTGTGAGTACTAAATTCCACTTTCATGGCATAGTTTTTCTTTGTTAGTTTAGGATTCTGTCACTATTGTCATCATTGTACAATAATAATGGTGATTATGTAAAGTGTCCTAAACTACGCAATCAATATTTCAATATTAGGCTTTGCTATGCCCCCCCCCCCCCCCCAGCGAAAGTGAAAAAAAATCATTCAGGCGGGACTTGAACCAACGACCTCCTGCTTTCTAGTGCAGATGTCTTACCATTCGACCACCGAGCTTAAAAGCTATTATTTGTGTAAATAAAACAGAAACATCAAGTGTTGAACAAATCTTCAGCGAATGTGCGAGCACCATTTTCTCATGGCTGTTGACATGTCAATAGTTTGACTAGAGTTGTACCCACTTTAATTTCAGTGCGCATGTGCTACGTACGTCACCAACCAACCACTATTCAACCATTGGTCCTAGATCCAACTTGCCTCTAGTGCACTCAACACTCCTTTTACCACTAAAGTTGCCGAGATCTGCAAGCGCATCTCAATTTAGTCACATTGGAAAATGACTCGGACTCGACCATGACTCCTCGAACTCGAGCTTGGTGACTTATGACTCGAGTCACGTAATTTCATCAAAAGAAAAAAAACTAACGCAGGGATGGGAAAGGATCATTGAGGAATAATGTTTGGATGATAAAACATGGAGGGAAGGGATGGAGGAGGATTTTGTAGGGATGGGAGTTAAAAGGAAAACACATTTTGGGTCTAAACAACATGTACACACAACATTATACACTGGGATTTACTGAAAAGACAGAATGGCTGATTAAAAATAATTTAAAAAAAAATGATTGGTTTGGTGAACAACTAAGAACAAGTGACTCGTGACTCAGACTCGAGGCTTGTAACTCGAGACTTGGACTTGGACTCGGGACTTGGACTCGATGTTGGACGGTGACTTGACTACAACACTGGTACTTGGTCACAGAGTCCACTGTACCTACCAGGTAATTCTGAGTTGACCACCCCAGGGCAGACAGGCAAAGGCCCCCATTAGGTGACGACATGAAGCTAGTCCCTCAGCTCAGGATGGCCCTTCATCTGTAAGGCTAGGGTGTTGGAGTTGATGCCTGTACCGTCTTCTGTTTTATTAAGGATCATCTGGATGGACTTCAGATGGGAACCTGGGCAGGAAAAAAAAATTTATGAGATGTAAATTAGCCTTTTTTATACTTGATTTTTGTTTGCCCTTCGCTGACATATTTAGTAAACACTGTGCGCTTAGTGTTGTCTGAAGGCTTAAGTGGGACTCAACCTAATGACCTCCTACACAAACAAAGTTGGGTTAAGCGCTGCTTCATCAGACTCCAAACGGCCAGCTCAATGTGTACAGTGTTTGTAAAAAACTTCCGGGAAGGGCAACAAAAAAAATACATATATGAAAAAGAAGATCAATAATTATTTGGATGAAATCGAATAAAGTTGATTCCTACTTTCTAATTCACAATTTCGAATTTCACAACAATCCACATAGAATTGAGATGCAGACCAAAGCAAATGAGTCTTCACAGATGTTTGTCTTACCTGACTGGATAATTTTACCGAAGAAACTGGCCTTGTTCTCTCCTATCTTTTCGAGTCCTCGATTGGTAATCCCGAATCCGCTCAGTGAATGGACGTAGTTGTAGGCCCAAACAGATCCACGTAGGTCCTCAAACACTTTATATCTATCTTAAAATTAATGTGGCCTGACGTTGCGAACTTAGCAAGTTCTTCTTCAGAGGCTAAAACAGAAATGACAGAGATACATACATTAACATGGGGGTGCACACAAACATGCAGGGCTGAAAGAAGAAACACAAAAGGAGGATTAGGAGGGAAAGGTGTGGAAAGATGCAGGGGAGGGTGGATGAGAGAACAAAGAAACAAAGGGAGATGGCAAACCACAAGGGGTCTGGTGTAAACAGGGGAGGGACCAGAAAGGGGAAGGATCAAAGGTCACAGGGAGTGGGAACGGACAAAAGAGTGTGAGAGTGAAGGGATGATGCGGGGGGGGGGGGGGGGGCAGTATAGAGGTGGAAAGGGATGAAAGATGGCGGGAGATGTGTTAACACAAACAAGGAAGACCAGATGGATTATCTGTAACAGAGGACAATGGAGGAAGAAAAGGATTAATCATTTCCAAGTTGGATGTTGAGACCATGTGGTTGAATAGTTCGAAGACGATTCATCCACACCTTCTCTCTGCTGAGGCGAACTGACTCTTTGCGATGGCCAAGAGATTCAATGCCCTGCAAAATCATATCAGAAATGGAGTGGTTAGGCAGGTTGAAGTGATGACCAACAGGGGTGTCTAGTTTCTTGGTGTTGACCGTTGACCGATGGGCATAGAAACGCTTCTTGAGCGTATTCTTAGTCTCACCTACATACTGCACTCCACAGACCCTGCAAGAAATGAGATATATGACATTAGAGGTGTTACAAGTGATGTTACCAATGGTTCTGTGGGTAGTGACAGAAGAGTGGCCAGAAAAGGAGTCAGACTCCTGGATATGAATCTGGCAGACAACACATCTGGAACTGCACTTGAAAGTACCATGCTGGGTGGGAGGGGATGCATCTAAGGATGGGACTTCAGCTCGAACAATCAAGTCCCGTAGATTTCGAGGACGCCTGTAAGCCAATGTGGGGCCGTTGGGGATGGCGCGGGCAAGGCGATCTGAAGTATGGAGGATATGATGATTGTCATTAGTGATTTTGCGGAGGGGAGGGAGATTGGGGTGAAACGTGGTAACCAAGGGAATCATGGGTTTGGCCATGGCATCAGGGGCCTTTCCCGTGAGAGCTTGATTTCTGGGGATAGATTTAGCTCTGGCAATGGCACGATGAACTTGGCGAGAGCTGTGACCCCTGGCCACCAAGTTGTTCTTCAGTATCTGTGTATGGCGGGAGAAATCGGAATCATTAGAACAAATTCTTCTGAGTCTGAGTGCCTGGCTAAACGCTATGCCAGTTTTGCAGTGCCTGGGGTGACAGCTGGAGGAGTGGAGGTACTGGTGGGTGTCTGTGGGTTTGGAATACAGGTCAGTGGTTAGTGAGTTGCCTTGCTTGCGGACGGTGACATCCAGAAAGTGGGTTTGGTGAGCCGAGAACTCCGATGTGAATTTGATGGTTCTGTGGAAGGAATTGATGTGGTTAGTGAAGGTCAAGAGACTGTCCTCATCACTGGTCCAGATGAAGAAAACATCATCAATATATCTCCACCAGATCCAAGGGCGACATGGGGCCGAGGCAAGAATGCGTTCTTCGAGGTCACCCATGAAGAGGCAAGCCATCGACGGGGCCATGCGAGTGCCCATTGCAGTGCCGTGTACCTGTAGATAGTGTTCACCAAGGAAGGAAAAATTGTTCTTCGTTAGTATAAGTCTCATGAGGGTGCCAACATCACTGATGGGAGGAGTCGTGTGTCCTGCCTTGGCCAGAGCCAAGGAGCAAGCACGAACTCCCTCCTCATGTGGGATGTTGGTGTACAGAGATGAGACGTCGAAAGTCCCAATGATGGCTGTGCTGGGAATCTGGTCCTTGATTCCTTCAAGCTTGCGTAGGAAGTCTGGGGTGTCGTGAATGTATGACGAAATCTGTGGGACAAGGGGTTTGAGAAAACTGTCAATGAACAGGGAGATGCGTTCCGTGGGTGAGCCATTACCGGAGATGATGGGTCTACCGGGGTTGCCAGCCTTGTGAATCTTGGGTAGCAGGTAAAATCTGGCAGTCCTACAATCACAGGGAGAAAGAAATTTGTGAGCTTTCTTCGACAACTGGTCACGTGATCGCATATCGTCAAGTACCTGTTGTATATCTTGACAGAAAGTGCCTGTGGGGTCAGAGTCAAGGCGGGTATAGTTAGTGCGATTATCCAACTGGCGGTGGGCCTCATCAATGTACTGCTGACGATCCATGATGACCACAGCTGAACCTTTATCTGCTGGCTTGATGATGATGTCGGTGCGTGAGCGCAAGGAGTTGAGAGCCAGGCGCTCCTCTCTGGGGAGATTATCATGAGTCCTGTGGGGGAAGTTGTCCGGGTTAGTGACTTGGGAATTGATAACTTGAACGTATGTCTCTATGGCTGGCACACGATTCTTGGGGGGTACCCATATCTATCATTGAAATATCATCAATACAATAATGATTAGCTTAGAATCAGGGGCTGGGGGGGGGGGTGGGGGGTGGATGTCAGGGGAAGAAAAGGGTTGAGATTATATTCCCCCCCCCCCCAAACAAAAATGGACAAGCACACTTTCCCCTTCCCAATTGTCACATTTGTGGAAGACAGTGTTCTAGTGAAGGTTTGCAGTTTGCAGTAACACCATGTAGGCATGTAGAGTCTCTTTTGGGAAGATGTGTGGTTCTGAAAAGAACCACACATCTTCCCAAAAAAGACTTCTACATGGTGGTACCGCAAACTTTTACTAAACCATGCCACCACGTAATTAGACCAAGTAGTTAGCCCTTGCAAATTGTCTTGCAAAGATGTTCAATCAACAAAACTGAGAACATGACAACATCAACTTGATCGTAAGGCAAGGCAGAGACTGATTTCAAATAATATAATAATAATAACGGAAATTTATACTGCGCCATTATCCGCCATAAATGACACTCATGGCGCAAACAAACATTATATCAAATCAGAAATAACAAAACAATTAAATGTAACTAAACCAGAACATTCTGAGTGTTCTGAAACACATAGGTCTTTAGGGCAACTTTAAATTCAGAAAGCGATGAGATATTGCGAATGGCGAGGGGTAGTTTGTTCCAAAGATGAGGACCTGCGTGAGAAAATGATCGATCACCCCAAGATGTGTGAGTGTGAGGGACAACCAGCAAAGAAGCATCAGAAGATCTCAATCGCCTGGATGGATTGTAAGGAGTAAATAGGTCTAGGTTGTATTCAGGAGCTGAATCATGAAGGCGATGAAAAACAAGCAGTAACAGTTTGTAGTTAATCCGGTCAGCAATGACAACAACCCCAGAAAGTGAAGAAGAAACTCTGATCAGATGACAACCAACATTTGCCCAGGAAAGAAAAAAAAGGCAACTGATGAACAGAAATCAAATTGTGATTCGTGAATAAAAACTTCCATTTGACTTCATTCCTTATCAGATCAAATTGAATATCAAACAGAAGGGAAGTACAGAATTGTTGTATGGGTAAATAAATCAACATCCAGGGGAAGAACACAATGGAACGATCCAGTAAGCACCGCCCCATGGTGTTCAGACCAATCACAGCCGTGATTTATGTCCGACGTGCGTGCACTAAAGTCCGACATGCGTGCACGCGCGTATGATGCGCGCGGAAAGAAAATGCAGTGTGGCATTGGAGAGGAGCATGTATTAATTTGCCCACGTGCGCACTGGGCGGAGCTTACTGGATCGGTCCATTCATTATGGGCAAAAAGACAAGAAGGATTGATAGAAAAGAAAATCTCCTCCTTTTTTGCTGTTGTCTACATCTACATATACCTTTGTACAAAGTAATATTAGTGCTTAAAGATGTTTTGAGTGAATGTTACTTTCCGTCATCAGTAACATGACCAAATTGAAACCAACTACCAACTACCTGCTCCTCCGTCCAATCACATCCATATACTGTCATTATCCCCAAAGCCATTTTCAGGATGTATTCATCAAGTTTATTCCCACGTGACCAGTTGAACCAATTACAGGATGAGTCAAAAAGAAAGTGACCGAATTTGAAAAAAAATGTTTAAAATATTTGGCTTGTTCTATGTTAATAAAAAACACGGATAAAGTACATCTTATCAGACTTGTATGACTCGTGACTCGGACTTGGACTCGAGTCCAACTCGAGTCACATTTTAAATGACTCGGACTGGGTGGGACTCGAGTCACTTTGACTTACGACTCGGACTGGGACTCAAGGCTACAGACTCGGACTTGAACTGACTTGTGACTCGACGGAAATTAACGCACTGCACACGCGCACATATATAATTTGATCGTTTTCTTTACTGTGCAATACATGTACAGGGCGCTCGATGTGGTGCGTGCGTGGCCTTGGCCTGTTACCGATATGTTGACTTATAAATCAATGTACTGAAACTTGTACCCCGCCATCAACACGCAATACTGCATTGGTGCAAGATTGAAAGGGTAAGGTACCAGACTTTTCTTGTCAGACGTCCTGTCGTTCACATGTGTATTGCTGTCGAATCGCGATAACGCGATATGAATAGTCTGCTGATCTGCCCGCTTCGGTAACGTTACATGCAAAGTTGCAACGTACATAGATCATGATGGCATCCACTCCAAAAATTGTCAATTTAGGATATCTTAACTTCAAGAGAAATGCCAATGGAAGATCAAGTGCAGAATGCAAGTTCTGCAGGAAGAAAATAGAGGAGAAAACTGGCACTACGTCCAACTTCAATCGCCACCTTTCACGTATATAGAAGTCTAAAAAAAGATATTTGAAACGCCTGAACTTTAAATGCAAAAGTTAGGCCAATACCAGTTTTGTCTGAATTGCCTTTAAAATTTGTTTTTGCAAATGAACTCCTCATTTCCAGAAAAAAAATTAGAGAAAAGCTGTGGGGAAAAATAAAAATTTACAGCACCTGAAATGTACGTATTTCCATACTATATCAAAGGTGACTCTGAATCTCTGAATTCCCTAAAATGTACGTTTTTTGATACAAAGAGGTGACTCATGACTCGGACTTGTACTCAACCTACATGTATGTGACTCTCTGACTCGGACTTGACCTGGAGGACTCGGGACTCAGACTCGATGTTTTGTGACTCGAATACAAGTCTGCATCTTATTGACTATTAACTGTGAAAATTTCACTTAAATTGCAAACTCTATTCCCAATTCATGTCTATTTCAATAAAACGATCACAAAACTTGGCTGTCCACCACTTATCAATTACCGTGCTGCGAACTGATAATACATCTCCCAATGAGGATAATGAAACATCAATTGTTTTCCCACCTCCATGAATGAACGAGAACTTGCAAAGGATGAGATACAAAAATCACCATCGATATTTCGAAGAAAAAAGAGAGTTAACTTGCTTCTCATATTCAAAACACACAACCTGATAGTAAAAATTCTCTTGATTTCAGTTATTAAAATCTCATTTACATTTGTGTAATCTGTAATTTTCACTTAGCTCATTTAGCTTTCAATATTGTCGCATTCCTTGGACAGCTACACAAACGGGTTCTTTTTAGTAAAACGTGCATAACTTTGGATGGCATGATCAAATTTAGTGATTGGGTTTTTTTCAGATGAGTGGAAGAACATGCTCTTTTAAGACATATTTCTTCGGTGTATCTAATTTGATTGCTTAAGTAAAAAAAAAATCTGAGTGCGGGTCACTTTTTTTTTAATCACCCTGTATAAACACAATGTGAACATGCATCTCTCATACACACTAAACTTAATTGTCTTCATTTTCTATCATCCTCTTTTTTTCCTGTCTTTTCTTCTTGTGCGGTAGCCCTCACATTGAGTGGCAGTTATGCCTTGTGAAGGAACGACTTGTATAAAAAGAACAATTACATGTACACAATACGCTGTTTAATCTGGAGCCAATCATTAAAACTGAAACAAATTCAATTCTCAGATTTCATGTCAGTGCAAGTAGTGAAACTGACTCACATGCATCTGCTTTGGTTACAGGAACTGATACCGCAAGATAGTCACATGCATTAAAATCGGACAGAAATGTTGGGGGAAAAAGAAGGAAAAGAACAAAAAATCTTTCTGTTTCAATTCCACTTTGCTCAAGGTCTTACAATCCCTGTAAGTATAAATCTGGAGTGATCTTGAAATAGAGAAGAACATTCTTTGCTGCATCTGAACAACATGTGGCTCACGGAGCTCAATGCTACATTGTGCATGAACTATGGGTGATGGCTACCAAAACACCTCCACTCCATCAACTGGGTGGAAAACTGACGTTGAAAAGCATCTTGAGAACCTTTACATGAGTGGAGAAAGAACTTATCAAATAACATGGTTAAGTGCTGAAATCATTGCACCAATCGGCCTCTGCTTAAACTTTGTCTTTCTCTTCACAGTCATTCGAGTGAAGTCCATGCGTACAATCATCAACATCTACTTATCCAATCTGGCTGTGGCTGACTCCCTCTACCTTATAACTTACTTCATAATTGCACTGTTTTCACCTATAGAGTCCAACTTATTGGTCAGAAAGGCAATATCAAGTTTCCAAAACACGTTCCGCACTACTTCTTATTTCTTTGTGGTTACCATAGCAGCTGAGAGATTCTCTGCAGTGCGCAATCCTATAACGTTCAAAGAAAAAGCCTCTAAATCTCGAGCAGCAAAGATATCAGCAGGACTCTGGGTGCCAACAATTATTGTTTGGGTGATTCTGATTTTCTTACCATTAACAGACGCTGTCTTCAATGATGTCAACCTTGGGATTCTTTCCACTATTAGCATTGCCTCTTTGATAGCAACTCTTGCTTTGTACATCTATGTAGTATGGAAAGTATGCAAGCAATCAGCCCTGTTGCCGAACCGTCCCAAGCGAGCAGGCAAGGTCCTCTGCATGGTCACCATCAACACTGCTGTTTTCTTCATTCTGAACTCACTGTACACTGCAGCTATAATTATGGCAATACATGTAGTGGCATCCGATAATACTTCACCTGCTCAGATTGTTGCCAATCTGGAACTTGGAGAGACAATACTTATTCTGACTATATGCATTGAAATTTTGCAACTGATCAATAGCTCAATTAATTCCCTAGTCTACAGTGTCACAAATGCTGACTTTCGTGAAGCTGTAGTCAAGGCTTTCTCATTCCTGAAACTGTGCTGTCGTTGTTGCCCAAGACAGAATCCCAGCCGACCATCGCAGCCAGGGAAGCAGATTGAGCTTTGTGTGATTCCACAGGCAGAAAATGACCAAGAGCACCGTGCTGCCAGGCCAAGCAGCAGCAAGCCACCAAGCCAAGGGCATGCACAACACACAGCGAGTCAGCAGTCACTGGACAGCTGTCAAGAACAATGTTCCAGGCCAAGCAGCAGCAAGGCATCCATGTACAGTCAGCAGCATGTTCAAGTGCATGTTGAGGTACATGCAGAACCAGCAGGGACCCCAGCGCCTGCAAGTTCTCATTAGGAACAATGCTCTAGTCTGACTGACTGCAAGCTATCCATGCAAGGGGAACAGTGTGTACATCCAGAACCAGCAGAGAGCCAGCAGTCACTTGCAAGTACTCAGGAACAATGTCCTGGGCTGACTGGCACCGAGCCATCAGCACAAGGGCAGCAGTATGCACATCCAGAACCAGAAGGGATTTAATCTTTGGAAAGGTGTCAAGAACAATGTTCACTGGTACCTGATAAGTGCAAGCTGTCTTTAAGGGCAGCAGTGTGTAGAGTGAGTGCTGCTTTTGAACTTGCTGTGTTCAAAGTGTAGAGCAGATTTAAGGCCGTTTCATACATCTTCTTCATTGGAATGCCAATGAAGTAGATTTAACATAGAGAAACATTAACAACACAATATGCTGGAGTTGAAATGTGTTTTACTTCAGCGAATTGCCAATACATGTACGCACCATGACATCAGTAATGTGCAGGCCTGCCCAGAGCAGATTGCTACCAACTATCAGTAAAGGGAACAGCTGGTATTCATGCAATGTATGTATGTAAAAGGTTCAGAAATTAACAAATCCCAAATACATGTAGTTTAATCAAACTTTTGTTCGTGTTTAAAGGTAGAGTAGATCATTTGCAACTATCAGAAAAGTAACTGACAAAATTATTGTTAAAGGGCTTTTGGTTTTAATGGCACTAAACTCCCTGTGAAATCATTCTTTCTGGCATGCTGTCATTTTGAAGGAAACAATGAAAGAAAGCTATTTCCAAAGATGCATCATGTTAGTTCATGTAGTTGGTTTGTAAATTCGGTGAATCCATGAATATGTGCGCGCAAGCGTTGACACGACGCACACGCACACTAGGTTGCTATTATTCATCAGTTCAGTGCATGACATCGCGTAGCTGCAATTGACTGAATGAGAATGTGTCCCTGGGGTTGAATTCGGAGGCAATATAAAACATGACTCAGCAACTTTTGAATTGAACCCGAGCTCCTAGAATATAGTTTTGGAATATACTGCATTCACAGAGCTAAAACTTCATCGTGTTAGTTGTTAAGCACCCGTTTTTAGATTTTGAGCACTTTCATTGCTTCCAAAAAAAAAATGCACAAATGACAAATGATCTACCCTTCCTTTAAATGAGCAAGTTTGTTATATTTTCAGTGTGAAAGTATACAAGTATTAGTACTAACATATGGATAACCCTGAAATTTTTCACTGTAAATAAATTTTTTTTTAAATGCCTTTGAAACAGATTTGGAGGTTTTAATTTTAGGAAATGCACCTCTGTATTCCAAGTCTTTGGATGTTTCAGGCTTTTACATATTTTCATGATGGTGCCAAGGTGCATATTCATGAGAAATACAGTGAAGTCATGAGCTGGAACTTCAGTGTCACTGCTGTTTGAGGGGAAAGGAATGTTAACAAAAGTGTTTTGATCAAGTTTGATGTGACTGTTGCGTTCATTAGCACATAGCATGCAGCCAGTGAGATGCTTAAATGTACAAACCTTTACACATGTACAATGCAATGAATTTTAGGTTCATAAATTATACAGAAAACCCCAAAGCTGTGAAGTGTAAAATACCTAAATCGACATCACAGCAACATTAGAAACAATTGCGAACATGTGCACGGGCAATGCAAAAAAGTGTGCGTAAAATGTGGTCACTACTTTCATACAAACACAGGGCTGGGATATTTCATGTTTTAGTGAAATTCATTTTACAGCCTTTTGATGCTGTTATTAACAGACCTTGACAAACCCCAAGCATGGAGCACAATACATACATACTCCTAAAAAGGCACAAACTGTATGGTTATTGTTATTGAGGGTTCAATATTTAGGGAGCAAACTCACCGCAAATCCAAAATGTCTTGGGAGGTTTTGGATCTCAATCTTGAAGATCTCTGAGGTGAAGTGCTGTTGCATCAGATAGTGATAAGGATCCGTTATGGCAGCGCCAGTCACCGGTACGTCAGAGGTGCTGGTGAAATGGTTATCTTGTGGGTCAAGACCTGATGCACAAATGAACAGATTAAAAAAAACTTGATATGGCTAGAGCTATATTGTCTAGGTCTTCACCCAAAACAATTACATGGGAACAATCTGACAATAGCCGTAGCCATAGCTCTAGAAGCGCGTTTCAGACACAGCCTAAGTAACAGATCAACAAAGTTGCAAGTTATGCATTAGGAGCATCTGATTCCAAATACATTACACCAATCTTTGTGCATACTTGTAGCACAACGTGGAAAATACTTTTTGCAGACCAAATAAAGTGCAGAATTTTTGTTCAAACTTTCTTAAATTCTATCTTTAGCAAGGAGAAATCCAATTAAATAGATGTTTTGCTGCAGAGCACAGATATATAATATACGAGACCATTGTAGGCTTTAGATGTACAGTATGGGATTTAAGTCTGGTGTATTAAAGGTGTCCTCACAGCTACTAGCTGGAAAAAATGTAGTTGATAGTTAAAGTCAGCATTTTGTACTCCACTTCTGTCAATAGAGCGTGCAAGTTGACCTCAAAAACCTAGGTGATTTTACTAGGTTTATCCAGTCAAGGGCAAAGAATGGGTTCTGAACAAGAAAAAAAATCATTCCAATTTACAACACATTAAAAAAATATTGCAAGTTGATTACTATAGTAAATTGAAGAAATGTGGACCTCCACTTCCGTTCATTGGGTGAATTCAAACACGGGAGTCTGTGGCTAGACTAGTCAGTGTTTGGTACCAAGATGTTCACATGAAAAGTGAATGTGAACTGGCGAGACTTGCATGCTCTATAATTGTACATAATCTGTGTAGCACCACTAGTCTGTTGTATTAAATTATGAGCTCCATGTCTGTATGATGTTTAAATGCAAAGCAATATTCTAATATTTATTATAGATGGACTCAAGGGTACTTCGAATTTGGGTAATGGAAAAATCAATCAATGCTGAAAAATATGAATGTCGTTGTAAAGTTAGCATCATACAAGAAGTATCTTAATTTGCACAGTATCCGAGGAATTGCTGCTTTTTATATGTTCATTAAAGCTGCAATTTCTTTGGGTAATTTAAAACTCTATTAACACAAATAATACAGAAATGTACTATCACCAAATCGGTGTTTGAGCTCTTACGTCTTTCTGATACCTAGTAATATTCGAAAAAAACAAATTGCAGGGCAAACCATGTTCCTAAAAGTCACATACTTTTTATAGGACAAACAAATTTGCGTGTAAAAGCAAGATCAGTGATAAAATAAATAAAAGTGTACACTAGCAACATTTAAACATACAGTGATTTTCCTGAATTTTGTATTTAAAACCTAATTCTTGCTTGTACAAATGTAATTGTTGAAAAATCCCTACCGAGTAAAAGAGCTTGCTGGTCAATGTTGAAAGTACAAACATATACCCGCAATATTCATGCCACAAAAGTAAGCCAACATATTGGTCAGCAAAGGGGATGACAAGGGTTTAAGTCTTTTGTGGCTTGTTTCTTTCTTATTAATAATTAATTCCTGACAAACATATTAGGCAATGCACAATATGTACACCTGTCAATCTTTCTGTGTGCTGCATTCTGATTGGTTGGAATTGATCAGCATTAGCAACTAATAGGCCACGCCCCTCGACAGCCGATCCAATCAAACATGAAAGCTGATCTACGTCTTTTACCAAAATGGAACTTCAGAGGAAATACTTACCTTTGTAAGCGCCAAGCCGGAAACCAGCAGTGTTATCTGTCAATGAAAATAAGAAGACATGATACTGAAACTATTGCACAATTTATCCAGGGCCAAGTTTCATGAAGACCTGACAAAAAAATTAGAGGAATAACTGAGAAAAAAATCCTGGAACTTTCTGTTCAGCTTTCATGACAGGTGCATTAAGTACATGTGTGCACACTTTATATCCAGGCGAGGGGGTGCTTGTGAACGGAGCGCATACACACACAAAATGAAGAGATTGCATAAATAAAAATAAATGCCAGTTTCACTCAACGATGCCATCTACACTCTTGCCGATGGTAAACTCACACTTGTTGCAATAACTCTCTAATACTGGCTGTGAGTGTGCAAACAAACAATGAAAATGAAAGGAACAAATCAGACATCTCCAATGTCAGGAATATTTACCCCACAAAAGATTCACATGCTGTATAGTTTATCTAACAAGAAATCCAGGTTGAAATATAAATTTAGTACAAGTAAGGTGACTCTATCTATCTACCCGAGTTCAAAGATCACACCAGTCAAGCTAACCTAACACTATGTGCCAATGTGAACTAACATTGAGATTATAATTCATAAAATCATTCACAATACTACAAATAAGTTTAAATAAAATCTATATTTCTATCAACAAATATTTGTCACCTAGCTTACTCACCGATGGCTTAATTGGCTCCAACTCACATTCAATCCCACTGTGGTTCTTCCTGTCAATCAAATGAAGAGTGCACTATTAAACATGAGGGTGTGGGTTCGAATCCCACTCCAACAGGCTTGTGAATTTCTTGTGGTAACCAAAACTATATATGCACAAGATTCAAACTGGCCCACTAACCTTTGCAAGCTCTGTTATTGAGTGGTTAAGATGTCTGCACTAGTAAGCAGGAGGTCATGGGTTCATATCCCACCCAAGCAAGCCTGCAGAATCTTTGCTCGTAAGCTCTCAGACAGCACTGAATAAACAGTGCATTCAAATTTACATTGGTGAAGGTCAAAACCAGGTATTCACATTCACAACTCCCCTACGTAAACAATTAATTAAACTCATTGATTGTGGCACCTGCTATATCAGATTGGGACCAGCCAGCCAACCCCAGCAAGCCTGGTGGTCAAGTAGTTGAGACATCTGCACTAGGAAGCAGGAGATTGTTGGTGCGAGTCTCATTCGAGCAGCTTATGAATTGTGAAGTTTGGTTTTGTGTTCATTTTTCTGCTTTTTGTTTGTAAACAGTTTTTTTTAAATCCCCCCCCCCTTTTAATCTTTGGGACTTTTGTGTGTGGAAAGGAAGTTTATTTCAGAAGTTGGCCCAAAGTTTGCCGAGTTTTAATTGATTCTCAAGAAAAATGAGGCATCATTTTCTGCACTTTTAATGAAATTTCAGGGCAGCTGTAACATGTAAGTCCATTTGCCAGAAAACTGTGTCTGGAAACAGTTTTTTGTCAATGAAGATCACATTTCCATTCTGGCCCACAACCATCCTGTGTCTTTGGTGAGTAGCTCACCTTTGTTGCTTCAGACAGGGAGACATCTCCCCAATGTTCCATTGCAGCATCTTGGATAAATTCCTCAGAAACTCCCTGGTGTTGGTCTGTTTGGTAGATAGCTGGTCCTCATACGGCTGGTTCCACAGTGGAGTCACCATGTTGTTTAACCTGTACATTGGGAAAAGATGTGAAAAGCACATTCAGTATTTCAGAGTCTTAACAAATTTTGGAAAAAGTGAATAGCTCAACTGCTATAAGCCTTTTTTTGATATATGGCAGACACAATACAAGGGTGTTATTTGATTTGGGTATATTGGGGTAACTTATGCAAAAGACTAGACCTAAACCAAATAGCGCCCTCGTATTGTGTCCACCGTATCTCCAAAGCGTAATGGATTGTGTGTGGAACTTGTCATCTTTCTACATACAACCATTCTCCTAACTACAGTTCAAAGTTCTGGCAGTGCATGAGCAAATTAAAGATTAAGCTTGAAACAATGAGGATAATGTGTTCAACTTCGACAGTTTATCAGATAAAATAAGAACCATCTGAAACTGTGAATCGCACACACACTCTACACAGACATGCAACCTTTAATGCTGTACCTTCCAGTGTTGTAGTCGAGGCCACAACTTCCGAGGCCGAGGACAAGGCCGAGGCCACAACCATCGAGGCCAAGGCCGAGGCCGAGGCCACAACCGCGAGGCCAAGGCCAAGGCCGAGGCCAACACCTCCGAGGCCAAGGCCGAGGCCGAGGCCAGCTATCAAAACACGTAATAAAATATAAATCACTAAAACAAGGATAAGATTATGTTGGAGTTTTAACATCTTTTTAGTTGAATTCACTGAGTTTTGGAGTGCCTGCAGGCCGTACAGCTTGCAATGGGTTTCCTCTTGTAGGGAGTCCGGCGAATTTTATCTTTTAAAGAAAGAAATCTCAAGTTTTGTATCACTGAAAGCAAATTACACAACAAAATCAATGGCGTTTGAATCAGGCTCATAGGTGTTTGCCTTTTGGAGATACAACAATTTAAATGGCAAAATTTTGAGTTTCTATTCTGTAAGATTTACATTATTTACTTTTAGCATGTTTTATAAATCTTATTTTCAAAACCTATCAAAATGCTTAATATCATAGGAATCCCCATTAAATAAACAACAACTTGATTTTTCAATCAGGTTTTTACCACACATAACCAAAAAGTTACGACCCCCCCCCCCGACCTTCGCACTGTCCAGGCGCGCGCCGAGCAAACACTGCGATGCGACCAGACAATGCCAGACGTCCCGCCGTTACGCACGGGCAAAGCATAGTTCCAATCCCGCTCCACACAACGGTATAAGTGTCCACGCATTATCACTGTTAATACCGCGGTACCAGACAAAGTCTGGCAATGGCCAATCCTGCTCCAAACAACACGGCAACACGGAACATGCGTGCATGATATCACTCAGTTCATCAAAATGACCATGAATTCTCGGATCATCCGATTTGAATCCAATGGCTTCGAAGAATTTTAAGATCATGGCAAGAGTTAGGGAGTCCAGAGGTTTTGGCCGTATATCTGTAACCACGCAAAATTAGTCAATTTCAAACCGTGCTTATACATGTAATAAGTATCAACATGGCTCTAAACATGTTTTTTTTTTTAAAGTATCCTGGTACCACGAGGAATACTGACTCCTATTATTAAAACATTCATGCAGAACTTTGCATTCATTTGGATGGAAAAACGAATTCTGAAATCGCGCTTTATCGACCATTTGCGCCAAACATTACCGTGTGAGCCGGAACTTTCATTTAAATCACCGTGTAAAAGTAAAATCTACTTGATAAATCGTAACTGTTTTTATCATATCTTTATGAAAAAAAATGGTACGGACTGGTACACTCGATCGTACCCAGAAAGTTCAGACTTTTACTGAACCAGTGGCCTATAAAAAGAAATGATTAAGCTTGCTGCACCTTGCCGCAAATCATTTCTAAAGGTCGGGGTACAGAGGCAAAACGAGACAATTTTGTACAAAACTGCAACCAGACTAGTCTACTACCACATGTTATTGTACTCAGATGGGATGGGTGCCAGACTTATAGTCTGGCACGCGGTAACAGTTATAACGCTTGCACGCACGTGGAAAGCTGAAGCGCAGGCTAGGCAAAGATGCTACGTACGCGAGTACGTGCAATGCAACCATTTCCAGTTCATTCGTGCGTACATTGTATATGCGTTTGTTTCACGGAACCCACTGCAGAAGAATCTCGAGGGTTTGATACGGTAAATAATTAAAATTAATTAGAATAGAAAACACATCAAAATGGGCGGCCTCGAGCCGGCCTCGACCGATTCGCCGAGGCCGGAAGGCTCCGAGGCCGAGGCCAAGGCCGAGGCCTTGCACCTCCGAGGCCAAGGCCGAGGCCAAGGCCATGAAAATCGGCCTCGAGGCCGGCCTCGAGGCCGAGGCCGGCCTCGAGACCTCCGACACTGGTACCTTCTAGGAAAAAAAACAAGGAAAACGGTCCACATAACAGTTTTGCTCAACAAATGCCAGATGAGGTACTGAATTTACTTTAAGTTCTGTGCTATTTTCGAGTTTCATCCCGAAAAACAGATTTCTTTACCAATCTGCTATTTTTCAAGCAATACAAAAGTCATTTACTTTTGAATGAAACACCAACCACAAAAAAGCTCACGTTCAGGTATTGAATTATTACTTTACTTTTCCAAATTATTGGCTGCCAAACATAATTTCTGTTCTTACTGGGTAGGCTGGTCCCCCCCCCCCCCACAAGTATCAATAATGTACGGACGGGAGCCAATCTGTTGGCAAAGCTGGTCATCAGTTTGAGCCAAGAAAAAAAAAGAAAAGTTCATGGGTAATTTCTTAGTATAACATTTGATAGCAGAAGTCTAAGTACATGTACACTTTCAATTTCAAGCAAGAGAGTGTAGGAATTCCATGGTTTCAAATCTTTGTTGATGCAGTGACTATTCGTATCTGTATTTTAAATGTCTTTCTTGATTATTCAAACACCAAATCTAAAGCTTGTGTCAAGTTTCTATATGTGAGATATAAATAAATATGTTGTAAGCAAAATGTAGTGAACGACCTGAAAGATTTTGTGTCATTTTTTGATCTGCATCTAATTTTATTTAGTTATAGATAATTCAAGCGTTACGTTATGTCTGTGATCTTTTATGAGCTGTAAAACTTAATAAAAAGTGCAGAGTGCCATTTCACTTTTTTTTTTTTTAAAGTAACCTAGATATGAGCAAAACCTAGTGACGGATTACACAATGTACATGTAAAAAAGTCTTGAAGAGAAAATAAAAAGTTATTCTGAAGCACATCTATGCCAAAGTCAACTGTGAAACTCTATTGTCTACTTTGGTTTAGCATGCATTCAAAACAAGGAACAAAGAACTAATCCTTACAAATCTTAGAGATAAAAAAACACTAAGGGGAAAAAATTCAGAAGCTTTTTGTTTCAACTACACATTGCTCCAGGTCTTATATTCGCTGTTAGTATAAAACTGGAGTGATCTTGAAATAGGACAGAACACTCTTTGCTACATCTGAATAAAATGTTGGATATGGAGAACGATGAAGTTGAAAAGCACCTTGAGAACTTTATCAAGACTCACAAAAGAAATTAACAAATACTATGGTTAAGTACTGAAATCAATGCACCAATCGGCCTCCTCTTAAACTTGGTCTTTCTCTTCACAGTCATTCGAGTGAAGTCAATGCGTACAATCATCAACATCTACTTATCCAATCTGGCTGTGGCTGACTTGCTCTTCCTTATGACTCAATGTATATTTGTATTGTGTTCATCCGAAGTGTACAAAGCATTCCAGAGTGTCAAATAAATCCCGGGACATACCGTTATTTCGTTTTACGGTTTTGGATTTCCTCAAAAACAAAAACAGTAAACGAACCATTGACCGTGTTGTCGTTTTACAGTTTTATAAAACGACAAACGGTATTAATATCAATACGGTTTCTCCGTTTTATAAGTTTAGTAAAATTCATTATAGCATAATGATCGATTATTTTTGTTTTACACAAATTACTTTGAAAAACAGCAAAACAGTCAGTATTGAATACACACTGTTTTTTTATTTTAGTGTCATAGTTAACAGTTCGTGGTGCATTTTGTGGCGGTGGGCAAGGGGATGGAGGGGGACCCTGCTTTACACGAGTGTTGGCTCGGCATAATTAATGCGTGGTGTGATTCCTGGCGCGGACCCTGACCCCCTTTTCATGCGATTCAGTTGTTGGGGCTTAAATAGTTGCAAGCAAAACTGGCGCTGGAAAACTGCAAGGGAGGGCATTACTTTTCACAATGGATACAGGATGGTATATATAAGACGTTTAATGAAGTTGCAGATATTTTGAAGAAAATTAGAGTTTAAGTCGACGCGGCTCTTCAATAGCTAATTCGCAAATTCTGTCGTGAGAACAAAAATGTAAGGAGGGCCCAGGCAATGACTCGATCCCAAGGACGCATTAACATTCCTAGGTGCATTGCTTAATTGCCGAACCCAAATCAAAAAAATGGTCGGCAAGACTATTGACCATTTTGTCATTGTCATGATTTTGTAAAACAACACTCTAAAATAAAGCAACTAACCGTTTAACGCTTTCTACGATCAAAAACAACAACAAAAAGTATTTTATGTGTGTGACTTAATACAGTTTGACCGTTTTACAAAACTGTAAAACGACAAAACGGTCAATAGTTAGTTCACGGTTTTTGTTTTTGAGGAAATCCAAAACAGTCAAACAAAATAACGGTATGTCCTGGGATTCAAATACATGTTTGTTGCTGTTTCTAGTTTTTTTGTAGTGATCATAGCAGCTGAGAGATTCTCTGCAGTGCGCAATCCTCTGACATTCAAGGAAAAAGCCTCTAAATCTCGAGCAGCAAAGATATCAGCAGGACTGTGGGTGCCAACAATTATTGTTGGTGTGATCCCAATGACATCATTTTTTGAATTAATTTCGTTACCAACACTACCTGTTTAGTAGCCACTCTTGCTTTGTACATCTTGGTAGTAGTTAAAGTGTGCAAGCAATCAGCACAGTTGCCAAATTGTCCCAAGCGAGCAGGCAAGCTCCTCTGTATGGTTATCATCAATACTGCCATTTTTTTCATTCTGAACTCACTGAACCTTTCAGCTGCAATTATTTATACTCTGGGAACAACTTATACTTTGCCTGCCCCAGCTATTGAATATCTAGAACTTGCAGAAAATCTGCAGACTTATCAATAGCTCAATTAATTCCCTCGTCTACAGTGCTGACTAGCGCTGACTATCGTGCAGCTGTAGTCAAGGCTTTCTCATTCCTCAAACTGTGCTGTCGTTGCTTCCCAAGACAGAATCCCAGCCGACCATTGCAGCCAGGGAAGCAGATTGAGCTTCATGTGATTCCACATGCAGGCAGAAAATGACCAAGAGCACCATGCTGCCAGGCCAAGCATCAGCAAGCCACCAAGCCAAGGGCATGCACAACACACAGCGAGTCAGCAGTCACTGGACAGCTGTCAAGAACAATGTTCCTTTTTCTCAGTGCTTGCCACGTGGTACACAACGCATTGATATTCGTGTATGAGGCAACTTTCTCTCGGGAGGTAAAGCCCCTGTCACACTGTCTGCAATCTTATGTGCGCTCTTACTGCATCCTTGAAAAATAGCTGGGGTGCAAAAACAACTACTAGATCGCAGCGACAACTACATAGGTTGCCAGATGGGTGCCGGAGGGTCTTAATGGTCTCCGATGAGCGCCAAGGTCTTTGAACATGCCCAAAACAATCGCAACACCTCTGCGCTCTGGCCAGGGCGCCGCAATGACGCAACTCGGGCGCTGTGTGAGCGTGAATCGTGCGACATTGAAGTGGCATCGAGGCAGCCTAGGCGCAAGACAGTCGATGTAGTCTCCATGAGAAAGGAACTCGAGTGCGATGAACTTGTAGAATAATTTTGAAACTGGACTGTGTATTGACCGTTTTGTCGTGGTATTTATACAGCGCAAGTGACGTCACATTAGCATATTTTGGTCGAATAGAGAGCACGACGCGAGCTACTAGGACGTATCAACAGCGAGCAGAGCGTAGTGTGAGCACAGTGACAGCGCAGCGGCAGTGACTAGATCGAGTAATTGAGCTTGACAGGGGTGCATAGAGAGCAAGTTGAGCGCATCGTAAGCGTGGGAAGAGCACAGTATGAGCGTACATTGTAGCTTGAGCTTCTTTGATACAGAAAGTTGTCATTTTCTTGCGTCCTCGCTGCGATTGTTAAATTTATGAAATATTTTTGGTCGCCGTAAGGTCTCCTATGAGATCGCATATAATGAGACAGGCCCTTAACTAGCCTTGGTCAAGGCGCTAGTTGTTATTCATCCGGCCATAGCGCAGTAAAAGATATCTTTGCTAGCGCTATGCATGCAGTCATACAGTATGTCTATGCATGCAGTGCATTAAAAATACAGCGCGAACAGCGACCTCACGCGGCCACTATTTTTTATGCAAATCAGTTGGACCTGATCTAGCACCTTGGTTCAATTGTCCATGTGAGGTTTTGGGGGTGGTGCTCATTATGTTAATAGCCTTAGCTGACCTTAAATGTCGTTTTCTTATTGGTCGATCGTTGCGTGGAAACTTGCATAGTGAAACGTGGCACCGTACATAATCCATACACGTACACAGTGTGTGTCTCTGCACACGGCACCAATGCACAAAAACTGTGGTTCCTGTCATGTCCGCAAAAGGCAGAATAGCTGCAAATAATTTGATGACGTTCGGATTTACCAAGGTGTGATTGGACACTCCACATATTAGCCCCACCTCAGGCCTTGAATTTGGGATTTTTTAGGGCAAGGCCACTTTGGCCTTGAATGGAGCAAAATTATAGAGGGCACCACGGCCAGTCGGGAGGGCACCAAGGCCAAACTAATATCTGCAGAAGGGGCACAGAGGCCGGCTAAAAAAAATGCGGATTTATATTAGCGATCATGTAGTTTAGGGCCCCCCTTTAGTTTCGATCAAATTTGAGCCAAAGGTGTTTTTATCATTAAAAAAGTACCTTTTCAACCTAAAGCAGACTTCTCTCAGCTTATATTGCACCTGTTTTGTAATTTTGAACATTTTTGGGGGATAGAAATTACGTTTTTTTAAAGCAGTTTTATGGTTGGTGACGTGCGATCGCCATCTCTATTTTCATGTTGTGTTTTTTCGTTATCGTTTTCCATCCAAATTCCCCTCAAAATTCGAAACCCTTCCCTCTATCTATAACCTACCTGCATGTTCTTAAAGTGGATTAAAAGTTGATTTTGTTCTCTTAGGGAATCAGGCCCATAATTAATATACGATCGCCATTTACAATGTCCGCTTTTGACAATCGGAATTCGGAACGCCATGTGCACGCGTGTTTTGACTATGCCCCAAGCTCGTTTGCCTCGTACACGAACATCAATGCATTCTGTATACCGCGCATGCAAGCACTGGGAAAAAGAAAGTCGGTTGACTGCACGTAAGATCTGCCGTACGTACTCCTGCTGGTATGTGTGTGTACGAATACTGACATATATTTTTGCGGCGGGGGTGTCGCTACTTGAAGTATCGGCACATACAGGAGCTGGAGATTCAGTTGTCAGTGTACATGTACAGAACGTACGTACGTGTGTGTACATGTACATCGTACAGTGGGGAATCGACGGCGTATGGCGGGACGGCCACGGCCGTACTGCGCGCGTGTGATTGATTCAGCGAGATAGATGACAACTGATTGGGCTGGCATGGCATCGAAATACATTGTCAATTTGTGGAAAAACAACTGGAATCAAGGATTGTAGTGGTTTTAGTAGGCTGATGCATGTTTTTGCAAAAAGGGCACGACGGCCAAGGTAATAATGGGGCAAGGCAAAACTGGCCGTGAAGACAGGGATTTTTCGTGGGGCACCTCGGCCAGTAAGAAGGCAACGACGGCACTGGCCGTCGTGGCCAGTGGTCGTTCAATTCAAGCCCTGCCACCTACATTATCTGTATTCGCATACGAGGTCGTGCGCTGGAAATCTGGCGCAAAGTAAAGAAAAACATAAGCTTTTGCCGACAATTGAACCAAGGCTCTCGATCGTCCCCAACTGATTTGCATAAAAAAATAGTGGCCGCATGAGGTCGCTGTTCGCGCTGTATTTTTAAATGCATGTGCATATCGCGAGAGGATATACATGTATGCCGACGATTGACCGTATACGGGACGAATAACGACGAGAGCATTGACCAAGGCTAGCCCTTAACACACTGAGTAAACAGTGTATATACGTCGGAGAAGGGCGAAACCTAATTTGATTTTCATCTGCAAAAATTCCATCTTGTGATCGGCGCATATTACTGTAAAACACCTTACTGGTAACAAGAAACATTCACAGCATATTATCAAGAATAGAAACGTATTTTACTTTAAAGTAGGGAATTGTCAACACTTCCTGTGTCAACAGTAATGTGCAGGCCCAGAACAGATTGCAACCAACTGTCAGTGTCACATTCCCTGGTTTGCCCCTCCCCAAGAAATATGACCCTCAGAAGTCTGGTACACCCGTCACACAAAATAAATTGTCACACAAAATAAATTGTCAATTCACTCGACAGTTTATTTTGTGTCACGGTGTACCAGACTACTGAGGGTTATATTTCTTGGGGAGGAGCAACCAGGGAATGTGACAAATGGGGGCTCGTCAGGGAAATGTGTGTGGTTATACACGACAGATGTTCAAGGTGGTTTATGGAAGCCCTTGCTAGGCAGCATGCATTGAGAAGCCCAAATTGCGATGCCTATAGACAGATTGTCATGTCATGTTGGCGATTATGTAACGCGCACTAAGTCACATGGAATCATGCTGTTGTTGCGTAAGTTAGGTATTTCTGGAATCTCCACTCACAAACGCACTTGCGCTAGGATTAGTTTGATAGTGCTTGTATTGTTCTTGTTCATAGGGCTATCTAGCTCAATCTGCAAGTCTGGAAGTAACAGAACGAACCGACGAAGAAACAGGGCAAGAAATACAAGAAGTTGCTGGGTGCATAACCAAAAAGTCATCGCTATCAGGCCTCGATCTTTACCGCGGCCACCGCGGCCAATGGCCACATGCCCTTCCAACTTGGCCGCAATGCTCCTTCAAAAAATACACATGTCGCGGCCAACTTGGCCAGCGTGCCCTTTTGTCATGTTTGTATTTTACCTCTGCATGTCCTTTCATGACAATCACACATCACGGATATTGTGTAGAGGATCTGTGTATACAAACACCATTCAACAAACGTCTAGTCGCGGCGAAAATAATACACGTCTTTTTATGGTTATCGTTGTTGTGTTCGTACGTACGTACACACGCGGGTCATCTCATACACCCTACCCCGGCGCGCAGCCCTTCCCGATCTCCCAGCTACGGCCCAACATACGGCGCGGTGCCACTGTACGATGTACATTATGCATATATGCAAACGCAACAACAGCTAACCAGAGCGTAATTATCATAATACACTAATATATTCAACTACCAGGAAAACCTTGGCGTTGATTGGTCAATATTGCAACGTTAATATCACGTGTATTTTCACGTGACTGACATATTGTGCGGGCAAGTTGTCAAGTTGATGAGTGCAGTGAAATCTGTTTAATGACGTGTTTGTTTTCAATCAACATTTTAGAACATTTTTATGTCTTTCTGCACCACGAAAGGTGCAGAAAATAGCCCCCAAAATTTTAACACAAATGGTGTAAGGCCGACACGATACTTAAAAAATCGCCGCGGTGGACAAGTGACTGTCGTCATGTTTATCGCGTGCCACGCTACATGACCGGCCGGGGCTGCGATGTCAAATACGGCATGGCAACACGCATCACACGGTGAGAGGCTCAGACCACGTGTAGCGAACTGTCAAAATGGAAGAGTGAAGGCTCTTTTTAGCACGCGGTTTTTGCTGAGGCGGATGTTGTACGTGACCTTAGAAACTAAGATAAACTGCTTCGAGTTGAACTTGCTATACTTAAAACAATGTCTGGACGCTCGGTAGTTTTATTTTTTACGACGGCCGGACCTCCCGTGGCGAGCAACCGTTTTAACTTTTACCGTTTTAGCTAACACGGTGTCTGAACATGGCCAAATGAATGTTTCACCTGCATTAAAGGTTTATTTATTTCAAATATGAGGAAGTCTAGTCTTTAGTTTATGTTTAAGTAGACTTGCATTGAATAGTTTTTAAAGCAGTTTGTTTATGAGTAAGGTATATGATAAATATCCTTATTCATGCAAATTGTTTGATTGGGTTTACCACCCGCAGGGAGACCTCTGGTCATTTTTTTTATAACTTTAATGAAGATTATTAAAAATGGAGCATTGCAGCCACATTTATTTGTTCGTATAGCCCGTCTATGCATATTTTTGAAAAATACAGTTTTGTAATTAAAAATACAACTTTTGATGATTCAGAATACAGTTTTTCCAAAGGTTGGCAGGTCTGTGCTTATCGAGCCGCATTTGGAGCCGTCTCAACCTCGTCTCAATGGGTATCGCGCAAGGCAATGTTTGGACAAAATGCAACTGGGAGTTTGAAACCCATGAGGAGGAGGTTGAGGCGACTTGGAATGCGGCTCGATAAGCTAGTCTGGTTCCCAGACCAAAAGATTTCTGACTATTCCTGATAAATCTTAAGCCGTGTCCGCACTGGACTTTTTTTTTGGAAGGTTTTACCGAGACGATGGTAAAATGAGAAATGGTCAAATGTGACCACTGTCCGCACTTGGACTTTCGACACGGGAAAATTTACCCAGACCGCGTGGGAGAAGTAACGGAGCTGTCACAGTGTCAGTATAATGACTCACCGTACACAGAAAACAAATTGCCGATCACATTTTCAGCCGCCGATAGGCACAGTAATATTACACACGCCATTTGCATGCACAACATAATCGTTTACACGATAAATTTCATCTTGACATGCTAAATCTTGACGAAAAGGCCTATAATTCTGACGCATTTGTGATGCACGTCCTCGAAGCCATGCCGCTGTACGATGTTCCGTGCGGCAGCAGTGCCATCAGTATTCGTTGGTTCCCATCGCATGCTTACAGAATCGAAACTATGATGTAGGCCAGGAACCAGTGACTACGGCCTACATACCATACCGGACCATGATGTTCCGTGCATGACTACAGTAGCGTATCAGGACGAATTTGGATCGAAGAAAATAACATACAGCGGTGGAGAAAGAAAATTTCCGCAAATTAATTCTCAGAAAGTGATGTCTCTTCTCTGTGTATGTATTTGTGCGTTGAAATACATATTTTAACGAGATTTTACCGCTCGGACTTGATGATACACCGCAGCGTGTTTCTACAAAATGTTTGGCCACTGCACGTGCATGTTCGTGCGGTCTCTGTATGCCTAACAGGGCGCTCGGCAGTGTTGTAGTCGAGGCCACAACCTCCGAGGCCAAGGCCGACGCCACAACCTCCGAGACCAAGGCCGAGGCCGAGGCCACAACCGCGAGGCCAAGGCCAAGGCCGAGGCCACCACCTCCGAGGCCAAGGCCGAGGCCGAGGCCAGCTATCAAAACACGTAGTAAAATATAAATCACTAAAACAAGGCTAAGATTATGTTGGAGTTTTAACATCTTTTTAGTTGAATTCACTGAGTTTTGAAGTGCCTGGCTTACAAATTTACAGCTTGCAATGGGTTTCCTCTTGTAGGGATCGAGTCCAGCGAATTTTATTTTTAAAAGAAAGAAATCTCAAGTTTTGTATCACTGAAAGCAAATTACACAACAAAATCAATGGCGTTTAATTCAGGCTCATACATGTAGGTGTTTGCCCTTTGGAGATACAACAATTTAAATGGCCAAATTTTGAGTTTCTATTCTGTAAGATTTACATTATTTACTTTTAGCATGTTTTATCAATCTTATTTTCAAAACCTATCAAAATGCTTAATATCATAGGAATCTTCATTAAATAAACAACAACTTGATTTTTGAATCAGGTTTTTACCACTCATAACCAAAAAGTTACGAACCCCCAGGCACTGTCCAGGCGCACGCCGAGCAAACACGGCGATGCGACCAGACAATGCCAGACGGTGCGCCATTACGCACGGGCAAAGCATACATGTAGTTCAAATCCCGCTCCACACAACAGGATAAAGTGTCCACGCATTATCACTGTTAATAACGCGGTACCAGACAAAGTCTGGCAATGGCCAATCCCGCTCCAAACAACACGGCAACACGGAACATGCGTGCATGATATCACTCAGTTCATCAAAATGACCATGAATTCTCGGATCATCCGATTTGAATCCAATGGCTTCGAAGAATTTTAAGATCATGGCAAGAGGTAGGGAGTCCAGAGGTTTTGGCCGTATATCTGTAACCACGCAAAATTAGTCAATTTCAAACCGTGCTTATATACATGTAATAAGTATCAACATGGCTCTAAAAATACAAAAAAGTATCCTGGTACCACGAGGAATACTGACTCCTATTATTAAAACATTCATTCAGAACTTTGCATTCATTTGGATGGAAAAACAAATTCTGAAATCGCGCTTTCCATATCGACCATTTGCGCCAAACATTACCCTGTGAGCCGGAACTTTCATTTAAATCACCGTGTAAAAATAAAATCTACTTGCTAAATCGTAACTGTTTTTATCATATCTTTATGAAAAAAAATGGTACGGACTAGTACAATCGATCGTACCCAGAAAGTTCAGACTTTTACTGAAACAGTGGCCTATAAAAAGAAATGATTAAGCTTGCCGCACCTTGCCGCAAATCATTTTTAAAGGTCGGGGTACAGAGGCAAAACGAGAAAATGTTGTACAACACAGCAACCAGACTAGTCTACTACCACATGTTATTGTACGCAGATGGGATTGGTGCCAGACTTATTTAGGCTGGCACGCGGTAACAGTTATAACGCTTGCACGCATGTGGAAAGCTGAAGCGCAGGCTAGGCGAAGATGCTAAGGCCATGAAAATCGGCCTCGAGGCCGAGGCCGGCTTCGAGACCTCCAACACTGGCGCTCGGGCTGGATGTACGCTTTCCTGAGCCGCTTTTACCGACTTGCACTGTCCGCACTGGACTTATCATCTCGGGAAAAGTGACCTGGTCAGTTTTCCTGGGCGCGTGGTCAGTTTTCCTGGGCAGCAGTTGGCCAGTAAAAGTAACCGCTGGGACTCAGGAAAAGTAACCGAGAGGAAAACATCCTAGGCTGTCCGCACTGGACTTAAAATAGAAAAAAGTACCCATAGTCTCGGTTAGTTTGACCAAAAAAAGTCCAGTGCGGACAGGGCTTTAGGTCCGGTAGCCTCCGGTAATACATTGTATTACAATTTACATCACGTGACTAAAACGGGAGGAATTCCTCCTTTTTCCGGAAATTTCCAAAGTTTCGTCGACAATCGGATAGCGCCCTAGTATTTCCAAGTATATAATATAGTTTAATTAACTACTAACCGCTTATTAATTTTATTTTAAATGAGTTGATAATTAATATTCATTGCTTTCATTTAGAGAAAACTTGAAATTCAACGATGATTTTGTGCGTCAAATATACTACGATCGTACATGTATGGGCGAACTTTTTGCTGCGTCATGTACAATTTTGATGACCGTTACCGAGATGTTCCAAAACTCGGTCTTCATTCGACTCCGCCTGCTGAAAGTGCGATTTGGGTGCCTAAGTTTGAAGATTCCAGATCAACATAAGTCAATGTTATCTTACAGTAACATCAACTGTATTATTTTAACTGTATGATATTACGAAGAAAGCAATTTATTTAAAAATTTGATCAGAACATTAAAAGCTACAAGCGATAAAGCGAAATCGGAAACGAAGCTCTTTGGACATGATGTACATTTCTACAAGAACTGAATACTCTGAGATTGTTTATGTGACCTAGAAAATAGGCGTGTATACACTGGCTGTAAATAAATGTAAATTAAAGGTTTTGAAATGATTGGCCTTGGTGCCCCCTTGAGTTGGCCTTGGTGCCCTGTGAAATTTTGATGGGGGCATGGCCAAAGCGGCCTGCCCCTTTTTTGCCCAAGATCGAGGCCTGCGCTATGCGAATGTGCAGGTCAAATAGGAGAAAATTTGAAACTGTCTTGTGGGCATGAAGTCCCCATGATTAGTGTCACGTGTACAATCGGTAATCAAATTCCAGTAAGGCAACGAAACGGTTAAGGTTCTGCATGATAGCGGATGTAGTACGGTTGTCGTCAAACAGAGTTTAGTTAAGAAGGAACAAATGTTGGAGACAAAACAAAAGTGTGTTCTTCTAGACAGTACACGGAATGTTTCAGTCGCGCGTATTGAAATACATTGTAGATTCGCTGTATTTTGTAGGAACCGTGAATTCATAGTGTATGCCAAATCCCTTGTACCATCTTATAGGGAAACATAACATGTGTTATAGACCCGCGTGATCCTGATCCCAGTTGGTCAGGTAACGAAATGACAAACCGGAACAGAAATGCCAAAGCCCTCGCGACGAGAAAACAGCTGCAGTTGAAAAAAGAGCGCAAAAGCTTAAGAAAGTCACGAACTTGCGTCATCTTAAAGTTCCCGAAGTTCAAAATCTCTCCGAAATAATTAAAGCGCAACATGAAAATCCGTTGTTGGAAAAGCTATTCACCCTCGCGGAAACAGGTCAAAGCCGACGAACGGGTAAGGATAACGAAACTAGGTATTTCGTCTCGGACGGATTACTCTACCATGAATTCGCTTCACCATCGACAGAAAACTATCATGTAATCACACAGTTGGTATTCCCAAAGAAAATGCACTCGAAGGTATTGAAGCATGCACACAATTCCACCATGGCAGGGCATCTCGGTATCAAGAAAACAACAGACCGCGTACTTGCAAATTTCTTTTGGCCAGGCCTGCAAGGCGACATCCGAAGATACTGCGTTTCCTGTGACATATGCCAAAGAACAGTCGCGAAAGGTCGTGTCGGCACGGTTACTCTACATGTAAGAAGAATACCTTAATTGATACGCCGTTTAGACGAGTAGCCGTAGACTTGATAGGACCAATTCACGCCATCACGGAACGAGGCAATAGATACATTCTGACTTTGGTCGACTATGCAACGTGCTATCCGGAAGCTGTAGCCCTATTGAAACAGAACGCGTAGTGGAAGCGTTGTTTGAAATCTTCACTCCAATGGGCGATCCAAATGAAATGTTATCAGATATGGGTGCATAATTCACCTCGGATCTAATGAAAGAAATAGGCAGACTTACGTCAATGAAACATCTGCAAACTACACCCTACCATCCAATCTCTAATGGACTTGTTGAGAAATTCAACGGTACACTGAAACGAATGTTAAGGCGCATGTGCAGTGAGAGACCACGTGATTGGAATTGGTATATCCCTGCGCTGAAGTTCGCGTATTGAGAATCTCCGCAAGAGAGCACGGGGTACTCTCCCTTTGAGCTCATGTACGGTCATTCAGTACGAGGTCCTCTTACTATCCTCAGAGAGTTATGGACTGGAGAAAAATTAGATGAAGAGGTAAAGACAACTTATCAATATGTCATAGACTTGTGTGAACGGCTAGAGTCTACTTGCAAACTAGCTTGAGAAGAACTCGCGAAGTCCAGTAACCGCTATAAGAAATACTACGACGCGCGTACTTGAGATCGAAAGTTTGATACCGGCCACCGAGTATTAGTTGTCCTGCCAACTGATGCGAACAAATTACTCATGTAATTGAAAAAGCCATTTCCTGTATTACGGAAAGTTGCACAAAACGACTACTGTATTGAGATGAACAGTAAGCCACACACATTTCACGCAAATCTCCTCAAAAAGTACATAGTTTAATTCACTGTGTTACCTTTGAGAATGGTAAATTCACCGGCTACTTTCATACGCATGATGAGAAAATTGCTGGAAAACATACAGCATGTCGTGAATTTCATTGATGATATTCTGATATACACAGACACTTGGGAACAACACATCGAAACAATTCAAGATGTTTTGAACCCCTTGCGCAAGGCAAATTTGACTGCTAAACCAACGAAATGTATGGCCGGATATGATTCCCTTGATTTTCTAGGGCACATTGTAGGAAACGGTGTTGTAAAGCCACAAACGGAAAAGATCTCAACAATCCTGACTGCATCTCGTCCACGAATGAAAAAGGAAGTTTGATCACTTATGGGCCTTGTGAATTAATATTGCAAATTCATTCTGAACTTTTCAGCCATTGCAGTGCCGATTACAGATCTGACTAAGAAAGGAAAACCAAATCACGTGAAATGGGAAGAGGCACAGGAACATGCATTGAGCATGCTGAAAGCGCCACTTGTTTCTGCGCCTATCTTGCATCTGCCAGATCACAGCAAGTCTTACATTCTTGGTTCAGAAATACTTGAAAATGATCGTCTAGGCAAATGGATTACAAAACTGCATACTTACATGTATGTACATGTTAAATGTTTCTTGAATGAGGTATTTGTGTGCGTTTAAATGAGCAAGTTTGTTTTTAAACTTTGTCTGTGTGAAAATATACATGAACTGGCACAAACATCTACATTTGTACATGTATAACCCTACATTTTCCACTGCAGATACTTAAGAGCGTTTGAAACAGATTTTGAGGCTTTTAGTTGATGAAGGGTTACGATGCTCCAGGCTTTAAAATATTTTTAAGAAAGTGCCAAGTTCCATATTCATGAGCAATACAGTGATGTCATGAGCTGGAACTTCAGTGTCACTGCTGTTTAAGGACGGAAAGTTACAAAGTGTTTTGGTTGAGGTTGATGTGACTGTTTGTTCATTGTGCACGAGGCACAGGCAGTCAGTCAGATACTTTAACAACAAACTGCTACGTGTACATGTACATTTTCAATGCAATGAATTTTAGTTTCACAAGTTACACAGAAAATCACAAAGCTGTTTATGTGAAATACCTAAAGCGATATCACAGCAACAGTAGAAACAACTATTAAAGTGTACAGGCATTGTAAAAATTGCACTGGAAAAATATACAACTTTCTACATGCAGTTTACCATTACTTTCATATAGACATGAGGCTAGGATATTTCCAGGCTTTAGTGAAATTCATCCAATTGCCTTTAAATTCTGTTATACAAAATTACAAAAAGACCCTGAGAAATCTTCACCATGGAAAACATCATGAACTCTTAATAGAGCAAAAACTTTATTATCATTATCGAGAGTTGAATGCTTAGAAAGCAAACTCACCACAAATCCAAAATGTCTTGGGAGGTTTTGGATCTCAATCTTGAAGATCTCTGAGGTGAAGTGCTGTTGTGTCCGATAGTGATAAGGATCCTTATGGCAGCACCAGTCACCGGTACGTCAGAGGTGCTGGTGGAATGGTTATCTTGTGGGTCAAGACCTGATAGAGAAAAACGAACAAATTAAAAAACCAACTCCGATCAGAGAAAATAAATTTACTTTGATTTTTTTTAAGCATGAGATATTTGTAAGTTTAATTATGAGTTTTCAAGTGAGACACTGCACAACAAAATCAGTTCACACTGACAAACAGATCAATGAATTGCAAATTTTGAATAAGAAACATCCCGAAGTTGAATACTGTTAATATAGATGTACATGTACAACAATTGTACACAGTACCTGAAAAAAAATGAATGCTTTAAAATATGAACCTCTTTGTAAAGTTAGAGATAAACCTATATATCTTAATTTGGACGGTTCCCAAAAATGACCAATTTCTACAAGCTGCTGTTTTTGTGTGCGTAATTCAAAACTGCCAAGCACAAATAATGGTATGTACTATCACCATTCTGGTATTTGAACTAGTATGCTTTTCTGATACTTGATACTTTATTGATGCCTCATATGATAATGAGTAGACTGGATCTTGTTTGTACAAGTGCATTTCGAACGATGATATGGAGTCGGGAACTAGCTTGAACTGGTTTCCGCTGATAGCTGCTCTAGTTCCCGACTCCGTATCTCAGTTCGAATGCACTTATCTGTACAAACGAGATCCAGTCTGCCATGATCATAATCGATGTATGGCGCTCGCTAACAGAATCGCGCTGGGACCACTGAATGAATGCTGGGCACGTACGGTTACATCGCGTCATTCAAACACGAGTTGGAAATTTAACGATAGATCGCGAAGGGAGCTCTCGGAATTGAACAGGAAATTTCACTTTTCATCCGACTCGTAAGCAAACTTCAGCACTATTATAAGATACATGTAGGTTTTGCCCTTCACCGACGTTTTTTTTTAAACACTGTATACTCAGTGTGTTTCCTCCCGAGTGAAAGTTGGAAAAAATCACTTGGGTGGGACTCGAACCCACGACCTCCTGCTTTCTAGTGCAGATGTCTTACCTTACCACTCGACCACCGAGCTAACGGGATCAGTCGGGGTGATATAAATCAAATTAGGTTTTGCCCTTCACCGACGTTTTTTAAACACTGTATACTCAGTGTGTTACCTCCCGAGTGAAACTTGGAAAAAATCACTCGGGTGGGACTCGAACCCACGACCTCCTGCTTTCTAGTGCAGATGTCTTACACTCGACCACCGAGCTAACGGGATCGGTTGGCCGGTTCGAATCTGATGTACATACATGTAGCAGCGGGTACCGCATAAACTATTATAAGATGGAATTTTGCGTCGGGGTGATATAAATCAAATTAGGTTTTGCCCTTTACCGACGTTTTTTTAAACACTGTATACTCAGTGTGTTACCTCCCGACTGAAGAACCCCTATGCCAAGTATCACACCAAAACATTTCCATGAAAAAAATGCATCATTTTACCAACTTGCTGTGCTCACATTTGTATGGCCCTTAGCACAGAGATTACTCCAGTGCGTGGCCATAGAATAGGCTAGGTTTTTACCAATGGTGCAATAAGTGATAACCACAGACACCAATGCCTGTCTCATCAGACAGCTTTACATACCTAGTCTAGGGGCTAGACGTTATTATGGTTTGATACGCGATAACCCCCGCAGCGATAACCCGCCGCAAGAGGGAGCTCTCACTCACGACCAACCAATATCACCCACCATCAAAACGTCTAGGCCAACTCCTAATACCCCCCCCCCCAAAGAAAAAAAAACAAAATGGGAGAAACTAGTGCACAAACGTGACTTCTGCAGGCAATTTACTGTTCACTTTCAGTCCCACACATACTACATATGATAACCATTCATCTTAAATATCTGCGTGGTTATCCGTCAACTTCCTTTGGTATTCATGGAGGGGCTACGGAAGTTCTTAACTGTTCCAAACTTCCGTGGTGAATAGTCATGAAAATCAATGCGCAGTAGAACCCTGGGACATCCATAGAACAACTGAACTAATTCGTAGTGTTATTTGTAGCTATTCATACATATTCTTGGAGATTTGTAGCTCATTCGTGGTGGAAATCTCTACGAATTCACTACAAATGTCCTACGGTTATGCCCAGATATGCTAGAATTCTGCTATGGTTGTACTACGAATATGACTATGCTTTATTTATAGGAGAACCTTGGTCATCAGTGGCCCAATCGCAGACAACTGTGGCATTAACATCATTATTCTTGGTAATACTGTCAATATTCGTAAACAATCCATTCAAGAAACCGTGGTGTATTCATTAAGAAACCTCTGACAGTCGTGGCTATCCGTCCTGAAACCCTAGTGCATTCTTAGAAAGTCAATTTCTCCATGAGTCTTGATGGTTCATTGTGATCAATTGATTCTTGGTAAACGGTGGATATTCGTAGGTCCAACCATGAATGTGTTACTAGGGCCTTAAGACTATGACATACATTGTACCTTGATCTTATTGCTGAGAGTCTGCATCTCAGTGGACAGTGTCTGCACCTTGTTGTGTAGCTCCTGGGTGGAGTCCCTGGTGGGTCTGTAGTTGGCATACTTCTTGTGTACGGCGTGGTAGATTTCACCCTTGATCTCATCAATGTGAGTTGATAATTTGCCGATGCGCGTCCCCAGGTCTTCCTTTTCCAACAGATCTGGGCAAAGAATTACAAAATATTGGGTGAGTAAAAAACACCAAAACCCAAATAGCAGGACCAACTTTCGAATGAAGTTTTGCCTGTAACACTTTTAAACTCTAGGATATAAAAACCCAATCAATAAGCTTGTGGACTTGTAACAGTTAATACGGCACGTAAGTTTCAGCCGCTCATTTAGTTTGCGCGCATGTGCACTCAAAATATGAAATACTGATAATCAGCAAACATGGATGCCTGCAGTGGCAGTTCGAACCACTGAAGTATCGGTCAACATCACGCTCAATGTACTTTGATACATTTTTCTTTCCACGTAGACAGGAATTTAAGGCAATCATAGTCACTTTTGCAAACCTTAGCGCTAAAAAACAGAGAGTATATGTTGCATTTTTTTTGTTTTTCGGTGTCGTGTAGTAGGAAAGTATTGGGTCACAAATTCAAAACAGGCGACAGTTTAGGGGATAATTTTTCAGTTTTGCCGAGTAATTGTAAACTTGTCTTCATTGAAAAATGGTAAAGAATGCCACGGAAAGTGCGATGTGTAAATATCATTTAAGTCGGAAACCGTTTCAATGAGAAAAGTAAGGTCTCACGTTATACGTTTTTTTCGTTGAATGTAACGTTAGTGTGCACGTACATGTACCTGTACACAGACCCTGGAATTTGGCCCGTTAACATGGCTAGCCACGCGCCACGGCGCGAGGACAAGGCCCCAAAAAACTGATAAAGAAAATACAAATGAGAAAGACAGTAACCCTGGATAGATCCACACATTCATGACATTCCATATGACCCCTCAAATTGTTCCAAACAACCGGTAATTTTGAAAAAAGAACAAAATAGTCTGAACTTACCGCTCACAATTAAATGCGTCTGCCGAGTTGCACAGTCTATTTCACTGACATGACTGATGCATAATTCATCGCGCGCGTGTGTGACGTCACTATTGAAGAAAAACAAGTCGCGCTTAATCAATGACTGTTTCATGTACTGATATGTGCCCTGCACCAAAAACCCACACTGTCAGACGGCGCGGGGCACATATGACTACATGAAACAGCTATTGAGTAAGCGCAACTTGTTTTTCTTCAATAGTGACGTCACATACGCGCGTGATGAATAATGCATCAGTCATGTCAGTGAAATAGACTGTGCAACTTGGCAGACACATTTAATTGTGAGCGGTAAGTTCAGACTATTTTGTGTTTTTTTTCAAAATTACCGGTTGATTGGAACAATTTGAGGTGAGGGGTCGTATGGAATGTCATGAATGTGTGGATCTATCCAGGGTTACTGTCTTTCTCATTTGTATTTTCTTTATTAGTTTTTTTGGGCCTTGTCCTCGCGAGGGCATGCACAAAATGCATACCGTCATGACGACCGTGTACCTGTCACCAAAGTATGGCAAATCGGTGGAGCGTTTGTATGCAGGGGTACCCGTAATTCAACGCTCCACTCAGTAGAGCTAGTCATTGCCAATTGTTCAGATGGGTCAAGAAATAAATGCCCCACTAGTGTGGCCGTCGGTATGCTGCGCTGAACCAAAGGCCAAACACCGTGGTGCGCGCACTACTGAGGACGTTTTCATAAAATCTGCGGTCCGTTTCTTACATTCTCAGTTTCTTATTTTCTTATGGTTGTATTCTATGATGTCTCACCTATCACTTCTGGATGCTTAGATGTAATGATGTTCCATTTTCCGAGATATTCTTCAATCTTTCTGGAGCCCATATGAACTCGTGAAACGTCTGGTGATGGCAGCCATTTTGAATGTGACAAGAGATGACCTCAAGCTGTGACGTCGCGTTTATGCAAATTGCTTGTCGAGCGCGCGAGTTGCAAATGCGACGGCTGTTTCCTGTACCATGCATTTATCGTCAGGGGGCCACGTGCACCGATCTCCCCTCAGGATCTACGGCACAGGAAACAGCCGTCGCATTTGCAACTCGCGCCCTCGCGCGCTCGACAAGCAGTTTGCATAAACGCGACGTCACAGCTTGAGGTCATCTCTTGTCCCATTCAAAATGGCTGCCATCACCAGACGATTCACGAGTGCATATGGGCTCCAGAGAGATTGAAGAATATCTCGGAAAATGGAACATCATTAGAGACCTAAGCATCCCAGAAGTTAGCCCCATAAATGTGGCCTATTTACTGGACTGCCTCCGTAAACATAGGCCACACATCCACATGTACAAAAATCGTGTCGACGGAGCCAAATTTTGATTTTCACATTTAGGCTTAGTTTGTAGGTTTTTTTTGCTTTAGAAGCATACTCACCCTCTTTATAGGCTAATCAGAAAGTGCTGCCTTTTTCAGATGTCTAATTTTCGTGAAATTTCCAGATTCATTTTTACACGTTTGCGTATCAAAATTTCAACATGAAATTTCACAAAAATTAGACATCTGAAAAAGGCAGCACTTTCTGATTAGCCTGTAAAGAGGGTGAGTATGCTTCTAAAGCAAAAAAACCCTACAAACTAAGCCTAAATGTGAAAATCAAAATTTGGCTCCGTCGACACGATTTTTGTACATGTGGATGTGTGGCCTATGTTTACGGAGGCAGTCCAGTAAATAGGCCACATTTATGGGGCTACCCAGAAGTGATAGGTGAGACATCATAGAATACAACCATAAGAAAGTAAGAAACTGAGAATGTAAGAAACGGACCGCAGATTTTATGAAACTTCGTCCTCAGTAGCGCGCGGTACCACGGTGTGTGGCCTTTGGTTCAGCGCAGCATACCGACGGCCACACTAGTGGGGCTAAAGAAATATCAGAATGTCAATTTTAAGTGTCATGATTTAGTCAACTGTTTTGGTGAGTTTTTCCCTTCTTACGTAGGAACAGGGTCCTAATACTAGTAAGGATTACCGGGCGAAGCTTAGTGACCGACTGGCGACATGACACCCGTTCTCATACGTTTTATCACGCAACCGATGCAACGATAAAGATCGAATAGGCCTACTAGTACTAACAAACCAAAAAGCGTTTCAAATACTCGGCCTACATAGGAATTAAATGTACTAAGTTTTTTTTATTTTTCCTACAATAATCTCTAGAACTTTATTGAGAGAACCCTTGCTGAAAGAATAGTATTATTGGAAAACAGCTGAGTTTTACCCGTGTTTGCGAGCAGAACATCGGTGACAAGGGACGTCATCTTGATTCTTGGATCTGCCGCCGGTACAGCGCCCTCTAAACAATTTTTTTGAGAGTGACGTTTCTGAAATTTAGGAATAAGCTTCGGCTTAGAGTCATGACTGTCTACGTAATCATTTTAACAACTAATTAAAGAGTCTAATGCAAGCATAACAACTATAACATTAGAACTGTTGACAATCGATGTTTTCAATGCAGAACAAAGACCGTTACCAATATATACAAAACTTGACAAAATAACATCGCAGTGGAAGTGAAAGCTGCGTTTCAAACGAAACAAATGTTTTACGACAAATCCCAAGGTATGCGCTTGGTATGACGTATGCCCACGTGATGGCGCGCACAGGTACGGTGGTATGGTGTTTTGTGACACTGACAGGTGCAAAATGAATGGATAATATTCACACGTGGTGGTTTGTTGTTTGCGTGCGCTGCACATGTGCACTGCACAAAATGTAACAATGCCCGTCTCTCAAAAGTTGGTGTGTCCAATTGCCCTATGATGTCGTTGCCATGTTGGGTCATGCAACTTTCTCCAGATTCGTTGTCGAGGAACTTCACTTGTTGTATCTCTACTTGTGAGGTGGTTTCAGTGTGTCCGTCGTCAACTCGATTTTCTTAAAACCTGAAAAACTGCAAGACATTCATGGTCCGGTCGTGAGTATTTAGCAGGGAAAGAATACTATTACCATTACCAAGGTTGCAATCATGGCGATTTGCATTCACAAAGCGTGGGATTCGCAATTGTGCCAATCCTGTTGCATAAACCGCAGATCTAAGATTTTCACATAATCCTATTTAAACATTTTGGATTTTGAGCATGTTAAGGAAGTGACAATTAAGCTAGTGGTTACTCACGTACGTCACAATATGTGCACCCCCCCCCCATGTTGAAGCACTTGAAAGTGTTCAACATATTTGATTGGCCTGATCGAAGATCAATCTGATAATTGACAATTATTATGTACCAAAAACAGGGCTGATGGCTTTCAGGGACTTCATTCATCCTTGCAACATATCTCTCTCTGTTATTTTAGTCTCTATTGTATTGGAGTGGTGATGTGAAGTAGTTTCCTACAGGAAATAATTAATGCTGGGTTCCTTTATTTTCAGTAGGGCCCAAAGAAATATTGATTGTGAAAAGAATGCAAAAGTCATATCCGTCACACCTTTTGTGATGGAAATGACAATTATTTTTACTTGGCTTTTGGAGGTATAATTACCTTTTCAAGTTGTTTACTTTACAACTTATGGCAGTAGGTACATATTGAGAAATACATGGGGACATGCATTTTGAGGGGGTTTTGAGGGAGTATTGTAAAGAATGAGCATCTTGTCCATTATGTTAAAGAGTTTTTAACACTGCACATAATAGGAGTCGTGTTGAAGTTAATTTCACTGCTCAAAAATCTAATTTTCTTTCTATATTTTTTCGAATTATAGTGCCTTAAAGTGTCGGGACATGAAAGTAGACACTTGATACTGAAGAATGACCCATAGGCCCCTTTTTAATAAGAACTTGCTGGGAGTGTACATGCGGGAAGAAATTCATGATAAACTATCTCCAGCATTTAGGATAGAGATAAACCCACGAATGATTCTAGCGTAAGGTTGATGCATTGGCAGTTGTACTGTTTAACTATGTTCACTATAGGGTGTCAGTGGGTACATTTAATTTTTTGAAAAGAAGCTGAAACAATTAGAAGCAGTAGGTGAAAATTAACAAAAATCCACTTTGAAAAAAGATGTATATCATAAATTTAATTTAGCTACTTAAACTGTGCATATTAATTTACTTGTGCTTTTAACAAATTCAATCAATATATAAAATCTGATATCAAAAAGTATTTTTGTCCTCTGCAGGCTGAGTGTAAACATTAAACTGAAATCCACAGGCAAAAGGGGAACTATGTATTGGTGGAGTGAGGAAATTATGGATGTGACATTTACACATTTAAACATTTAAAATAATAAACAAAATTCTAAATCGTATTTTTCCAAAAGTTTTAACAAAACTCAAATTTTAAAAACAGGAACCTATTTTCCGCTATCTTCCTTTGAGTTGAGCATGCATAACAAAAATAATCCAAACCTATTCAATTTGCTAAAAGCTAAGGAGAACTGCAGTACTAGATTACTTTCAGGCTACGTGCTCATCTTTTTATTGTTTTCAATGACAGCCCTCTTTTTATTATGTTACTCATTTATTATTTGTTGTGTCGATCATGTTGGTCTGCACAATGGGCAGTCGTCAGTCTTTGTGAAAGGGCTCAACATTGAGATGGTTCTTTAAATGTTTGCTAAACATTTACAAAATGAAACGTCACATCCTTAGAAGACATTGGAGGAGGAGGTCTAAGAAATTGGAGGAGGAAGGCAATTGGAGGTCTGTGGATGTTTGAGCTACTACGTACATGTAGAGGGTAACAGATGTCTCTGATGGTGATGCTGAAGTTTTGCGGAGCTATCGTCTGTTTGCTGACCTTCATTGCTAGACGACAGAGCATGGATGTAGCTGCTTGATACTCATGATGATGGTGTCCCTTTTGGTGAGTGCTGGGTGTTCACTGATTTCCTGTAATTCTCCCCATCTGCCATGTGCTCTGTGTTTGTGCTGTCTGGCGTTGAGTTCTCTTGCTGGTGTACCCAGTGTACACCTTCTGCATTCGCAGGGGATGCATCAGGTTCGGTCTTGGAGGCTTGCTTGTCCTGTGGGCTATTGTGGATCTTGTGGGTGTGGAAGGCCCGGATACCTTTGTCATTTAGGAAGTACTGGATGTGATGAGAACTGCCTGTGTTGGGCTGTGTAATAGGCGGGGTGAGCCTAGTGGGTTCGACCTTGGGTGTAGGGGACCCTTTGGTAGGTGAAAGACTTTGGATCTTGCGTCTTGACTGGATGAGCCTTGAATCTGTTGTGTTGTAGTGCTGTCTTGATATGGTAAAGTTGTTGCCGGCCAGGATTGTGGTTGCTGATGCAGGCTTCCCGGACAAGGTTGCTCTTTGACTGGTGTTTGGATTTCCGGGTGCAGGAAGGATTGGTTGTCGATGTTGCCAGTCAGTGTCTGTCGGTCATCTCTAATAGACTCAGGGGTCGAGGGTGTTGTCAGACTGTTTTCAGACCTTAGCATCCGGGGATGAGATTCAAGGCGCCTGATCCTCACTGCGCCAGATGCTGCTGTAAATCCAGTTGAAGTCTTTCAGGACCTGCTGGAGGTCCCATGCTGTATAATGAAGTGATGAGAGTCTCATCCGTGTACTGAAGACAAACTCTTGGTCTCAGATCTACGAAGGCAGTACTCCTATATGAAGGCATTGACTAAAACTGGGGATAGAGTTGATCCTGTGGAAGTTCCAGAAGGCTGCTTGGACAACTGGCTGTTCATTGGAAGAAAAACAGCAGGATGTAGGTGGGTCGCAGATCATGAACCTGGTTTGGAGTGTGGGGCTTCATATTTCTGCAGGGCGTAGTCAAGTCGGAGTCCCCCTTGGCACCGAGGCATGAGTAGCCTGTGGGGATGGCAGTGAATATCTGGTAGCCTTCATCGGGGTTGACCATGGTGTAGTTGGGAACACTGTGAGGTTGCGCTCATGGTGTCATTGGGATCATCACCCTCACCATCCCCATCACCCCCACTGGCGGCCGCCACCACCCCCCTCACCCTCACCACCACCCTCACCCTCACCACCACCATCACCATCACCTGCTGTGCTGCCGCCGCGCCACCGCGCCGCTGCCGCGCCGCCGCCGCGCCGCGCCGCCGCCGCCGCGCCGCCGTCGCGCTGCCGCCGCACCGCCGCCGCGCTGCCGCCGCCGCGCCGCCGCGCTGCCGCTGCTGCGAACACCTTTACTTGTGATCCCAACAAAGCCATGTGCAGCTTCAGTGGAGACTCCAGGTATTCATCACCAATCCCATGGGTGAGGCATGTCTCAAGGTCTCGGTCAGGAAACCTTCATGAAGACAAGCTGTGTGAGTGTGAAACCCTCTCTCTGGATTAGGTTTGTGATCTCCTACCCATCTACATCCTGCCGTCCTTCATCCAGTGGACAGGTCAATTCTTCAAGCAGTCAGCTGGAACTTCCACAGGATTAACCCCATCTCCAGTTCTGGCCAATATCATCATATAGTTCTGTACAGCTTTCGTGGATTTGAGAGCAACAGTTATCTTCAGTTTTATGAATGACACTTTCATCATTTTATCACACAGCACAGTACCTCCAGCAGTTCCTGAGACACTTCAGCTGGTTCACACACAGCAGCATCTGGCTCACCTTGGATCGAATCTTCTTCCTGGATATTGAGGCCTCCAGGCAGTCTGGCAGTATCCTCAGCCCTTTTGTCTATCAGAGAGCCACACATTGATAGGCATCTCCACAATCAATCTGTCCAGTGCCCTGGGATCTATTCATCAGTCATTGGCACCCTTGTCTGGCAATCCTTCATCGTTGACCACGATCCTCTCCTGCGACAACTTTGCTATGTCAAGGCAACAATCCAACACAACCGATTTGGGGTACATCAAGTTGAGACACTTGATCCAAAGTCTTTCACTGACTGAAGTGTTTCGTATACTCAAGGTCTACCCATCAGGTTCATCTGGCCCATTACACTTCCCTTCATAGGCAGCTCTTATTGCATTTAGTCCTTCCTGAATGACACTGGCATCTAGGTTTTCCATGCCTAACATGATCTGCAATAGCCTACAAGGATGAGTAAGACTCTGAGACCTAACCTGATGTAACACCTGTGAATACAGAAAGGTCTGCATTGGGTACATCGGTGAGGATCTTAGCGCTGGACTCCATGAACATAAGGCGCATGGTTCTTTGGGGAGATTGCAGGAAATTTTTGATAATTCAGCATTTTACCGATCGGTAGCACCTCATCATAAGTATTGAGTGCCGCAATCCTTGCCGAGTCTGAAAGGCCTTGGATGTCTGGCACAGGATTTTTCTGCAGGACATCAGTTCCATCATCAGTGATATCTGGAGTCCTTTGCTGTGCTAGCATCTCAATATTCCACAGGCCTCCAATACTCACTCCACCAATAGTTAACATCTAGTTCCCCTTTTAGCTTGTCTGTGGGTGTCTGTCCTCAAAACTCAGCTCTGTAAGTAACATTCATGTACATGTACTCACTTGACATTCTATAGTGAACAAAAATTGCCCTTTCTTGCCTTATGTTAATTGTCCTGTCTTGCCTGCCACTTTCTTGCCTAAAGTGCCAATATTTGCCTAAAGTGCCAATTAATTCTTACCTAAAGTGCCAACTGTTTCTTGCCAAAAGTGCCAACTATTTCTTGCCAAAAGTGCCAATTAATTCTTGCCTAAATTGCCAATTAATTCTTGCCCAAAGTGCCAATCCTTGTCTAAAGTGCCATCTCTTGCCTAAAGTGCCATCTCTAGCCTCAAATGCCATCTCTTGCCTCAAATGCCATCTCTTGCCTCAAATGCCATCTCTTGCCTCAAGTGCCATCTCTCGCCTAAAGTGCCATCTCTCGCCTAAAGTGCTAACTCTTGCCTCAAGTGCCAATTCTCGCCTAAAGTGCCATTTAATTCTTGCCTAAAGTGATAATTCTTGCCTAAAGTGATAATTCTTGCCATGTTGTCTAATGTCTCTAGGCCTATTGCCATCACTTGCCATAATTACATCCCTTCTTTACTGATACTGTCCTACGTGCAAAATGTTGTTCCAAACAAAGCTGCCATGCATCAACCCTCCTTGCCAGGCATGTACATGTACACTCCCATTCTAGACACACAATTCTAGTTCTAAACTCAGTTAGTTGCCTTCAACTTCAAGTCAATGGCTGGATTGAAGGTCTAGTTCATTACGTTTTTTTAGGTTAAGATTAATTCGAAGTAATCCCTTGCTAATTTGTTTAGTCATACAGAAAATTGGGTAAAAGTTCACACTGAAAGCCACAGCCCTTTACGTTGTTTTATTTCAATTAATTGTACTGGATGCTAGTATTGCTGTTGCAAGCAGGTCATCACCCACATTAGGTTAAACATACAAAGCCAAACCATTGGCACCAGTTGTCTTTTATATGAACGGCCGCACAAGTAATGCACATGCATGCGTATGGTGAGTAACCACTTAATTTTGTCACTTCCTTTGAAAAACATGTTCACCAGAGCTCTTGAAATAGAAATTGTTTGAAAAAAAAAAACCAAGTCTATGACCCCCCCCCCCCTTATTTTAAACCTTGACTTTGTGACTCGGCATGGCAACACTTGTTAAATCTTTGATACTTGATAAAAAATTTATTCTACTATTAAATACATTCAACATTTTCAATTTGTTTTTTTACTTCAAATTGGTGTTACTTTTTATTGTTAATTACTTTTTGATATGCATTTTGTTGGTGTCATTTGACTTTTCTTTATTTTCTAAAGAATTTGGGGTCAGAGAAGGCAAACCCAACTACATGTAAGAAGGATTATGCTGTTTTCACTAGCTTATTAATTGAGTGTAAGTGTTGCCTCAAGTAGGCGTACTCAAGTCGAAACTTTGTGCTTGTCCACGTAGTAAGTGCGAGGGCATAAATGCCAAAAACAAATCATAATTTCTGATTTAAAAAAAAAATACATTTTAAAATGACATGATATTTTATAAACAAATGCTCAGTGAACCCTCCCTCTCTGGGGGGGGGGGGGCAATTTCAGCAAGTCCAGCCCAGCAGTCAAATGAGATTAAGTGACTGTTTTTAACACTTTAGTGCTCCCTGTCTTCATAAAGCAGGATTGACTGGCTGTGACTGTTTATGTAACTTGATACAGCTATGCTTTGACTGTCATATTGATAAGCCAACTGTGACTTGAACACCTTTCAATCTCCTACTTTTGTCTGTTGATGGAATGGACTGTCACAGTGCCTATAAACAAGATCTGACTGTTGGTGACAAGCCCGAGTAAAAAGGCATGGCGGGGGAAAAGAAGTGAAATTTTGACTGTCTGTGACTGATCAAACAAAAGATAAATGTTGAAGTTTACTCAACAGTAATGGCCGAATTTAAATAATTGTCAGCAGTTTATTACTTTACTTTGTCTTCCATTTTATTTTGGTACTAAAAATCAAGAAAAAAAATTGAGCAGAAGTCAACACCCAGGCATACAAGTTTTCCTCGGATCTGCTGATTTCCTTGTTTTTAAGTTTTTGTGAATGCTATTACAAATTGAAAATACCCTACAAAGTCTTGTGTGGTTACTTTTGGAGTTTCCTTGTTTTTTCCCCCCAAAGTCCCAGTTGCATGCCTGAAAACAGTAAACGTACATGAGCATTTGAATAATCATTATTTAGAAAAAAGTTTCCAAATATCTTTTGATAAAACACTGAGGCACACGGTATTTCAAAAGGGCTTGTTTGACTTTTTAGAAATGATTCAGTACAATGTTAGGCTGTAACATGATTTATTTCAATTGATTATTTTGCTTGAAAAATATTCCTGAACTAGCAATTTGCTCCCTATGTTCCTCCAGTTACACGAATTAGGAAACTAGTATTTTTAAGTTGGTCACCAGTAATCCTCACCGTTTAGAGAAAACATATCCCCATCTATAGGCAAGAAAACTGAATGAGTCAGTGGACAATGCAGTAAAGAGACAGTGACAGCAGTTACTAGATTCAACACATTTATTAGTAACGTAATGCTAAAAACATGATGGATGCAATCCTTAGCAGCCTGGGTAGGAAATGGACTCGTGCTTCGCTTGCATGCTTCCACAGTATATTCTTCTACCCCAGTTTGAGTCAATACAGTGCTCGCTATGCAGCGCATCCAAGCCACACATTAAATAATGGATGTATGCGTACTCAAATGCCCAACCATTAAGCTTGTCGGCTGGTCACACTGATATGGCAGTGCAGTCTGGACCTCCAGCTGTACACAGTGCAGCGTATAACTTGTAGCGTAGTGTAGTGAACACTTACCATCGGGTAAACTGTTCGTGTGCTCCGTGCCTTGGCTAGCAACAGACTGATGTGCTGCGCCTCTTCATGCAAGTACGCCCTCAATGAAAGTGCACTATGCAGCTGATCACGTGACGTGCTTCATAGCAACACTCATAGCAATGTATGATTTGCATTACAATGGGCCCTCTTTAATTAAGCCAGGGTGTCCCGACCTGAAAGCTTATACACAATAACTCACAAATTACATTAATGAAAAATAACAATTTTGCCAACATGAAAAGTTACCTCTTGTTAACTGTTGTACTGGAGATGTCTTACAGTTTAATTTGTTTTAATTAAGAGAATACTTTAAAGAACAGTTTCATAACAATTTAAGAACCATTTAAGAACCTTTTCCAAACAAGTTAAGAATGATTTCAGAATATTTTACTCAGAAAGAATAATTTGGGACCTAATGGTTCATTTCTTCTTAAGCTTGGCATTGAAGATGATGTCAAACATCCACATCCTTTTCTGATCTTGGTTGCTATGCTGGACTGAAACTTGGTGATGATGAACGTTTTTGTCATCTTGGTAGCAGTCCAGCTCAATGTCTCCTCAAGATCGATGTCTGGCACCAGCTCACCCGAACTGGTCCCAGTTGGACCAGTAAGTTTTTGATGCTGGACCATTTATTGATACAGCACTCCGATATGGTCGACTGCTGCGTTTTTCTCCTTCAGAACCCAGGTTATGGTGTCGTTCTTTAGTTGGGCCTCGCTTGTTTTGATTGGCTCTTCATGTTTTGATTGGCTCTGCATGTAGAGATCCCACCTGCATGGCTTCTTCTACTGGTGACTCGGCCCTAGAGGTGTTGCGTTCGATGCTTGAGGAAGCTGGACAGCAGCTAGCAATTTACGCCTTGTTACACAGTAATTAGGTTTGGGTTTGGACGGGGTCTACCCGATGTTCCCCAATACCTGTTCCCCAATACCTATATATGTTCCCCAAAATCCTCAGGGTTAGGCTTAGGGTTAGGGTTAGGTTTAGATGGTTAGGGTTAGATGGTTAGGGTTTAGGTTAGGGTTAGATGCTTAGGGTTAGATGCTTAGGGTTAGATGGTTAGGTTTAGGTTAGGGTTAGATGCTTAGGGTTAGATGCTTAGGGTTAGATGCTCAGGGTTAGATGCTTAGGGTTAGATGCTTAGGGTTAGATGCTTAGGGTTACATGCAGATGCTTCCAGGGATAGGGTTGTGGAACATGTAGGTATTGGGCAACATAGGTAGGCACCTGGTTCGGACAATGCCAGACATGCATAGGTGATAACTCTTTCTTTCCCTTCCTAAATTTGCGAGAGAACTGACTGATCCCATCCCTGCTGGCATCAGATCGAGTATGTATTGGCCCTCCAGTTGAGAGTAACCCAGGATAGTGACCTCCTGCAATCCTGTCTTGAGGGTGTTGAAAGAGCTGTCACACTACTCGTCCCATATGAAATCACGATTCTTCTTGGTTAAACAGTGTACGTAGTGGCCGTGCTTGTAGTGAGTGTATCTCGTTCTTCCAGTAGGAAGAAGACTTTGAAAAGTTCCTCACAAAGGTTTGAATGGTCTTTGTATGTTTGAAGGGTTTGTTTTGCATGAGGTATGCAATTCTCATTCGTCTTTGGTAGTGGTTTGGCCGGAGTGGGAACAAAGTTTAAATCTTTACTCAGGGCTGTTTTCTCTGATGTGGAGATGGATAGCTTATGATAGGTTGAATATAACGTGTTCATTGTTTTTGTTTTTGGCTAAATAAGCTCGGGATTGGGTTTTATTTACTTGGTGGAGTTCCATGTGAACTTTACAAGGAAGCTTGAAATATTTGAAATGATATGTATTGTAGGTTGTGTTTCCAGATGTCGAAGGAGTTGACAGTTTCATTCTTGTCCAAACACCATTGTTTTGTTGCTCGATGTGAACTGGCCATGGTGATTGGAAGGGTAAGGACACTCTTGTTGGTAAAAACTGAAAGTTAGTGTTATTACGCAGCTGTAGTATCAGCTGGCTAGCTGTTCACCTGTTTGTGAATGATGCACCGGGTCGGAAGTCCAAATGTAGCACTCAAAGTCGGCGGTTTGTTGTGACCAGTCCTTTTATGAGCTGAAAAGTGCATGGAAATGTTTCCAACGTTGCCACCATGCCACTATAGTAGTTGAATGGGGGATACCACATGAATGAATCACCATTGCAGGCCTGCACCAGAGACGGGTACTAATACATGTACTGTTGAAAAGTGTTATTTAGCTAAATCATATTTTTGTTGTGTGATTTATATCTTGCAGACACTTTGCTTCCACAATTTAAGTCTTTACAATTTGCAATAATTAGGTTTTGCCCTTCACCGACATATAACCACTGTCTACTCGGTGTGTTACACCCGAGTAAAAGTTAAACAACCTCATGTACTTGGTGGTCGAGTGGTAAGACGTCTGCTCAACAAAGCAGAAGGTTGTGGGTTCGATTCCCACCCGAGTGCTTTTGCTGACTTTCACTCAGGTTGAACACACTGAGTATACAGTGTTTGTACGTCGATGAAGGACAAAACCTAATATTGATGCAAATTCTATCTTATGAATAGTCTTTGCTACTTGATATGAACACTCCCCGATAGAAACGATACATGACACTCATTTGAAAATCCTCTGTACAGGCCTGGCATATCTTTTAAAAGTAAAGGTCTCAGATGCAGATGCTTCCAGGGTTAGGGTTGTGGAACATGTAGGTATTGGGCAACATAGGTAGGCACCTGGTTCGGACAATGCCAGACTTGCATAGTGATAACTCTTTCTTTCCCTTCCTAAATTTGCGAGAGAACTGACTGATCCCATCCCTGCTGGCATCAGATCGAGTATGTATTGGCCCTCCAGTTGAGAGTAACCCAGGATAGTGGCCTCCTGCAATCCTGTCTTGAGGGTGTTGAAAGAGCTGTCACACTACTCGTCTCATATGAAATCACGATTCTTCTTGGTTAAACAGTGAACGTAGTGGCCGAAGGGGGGATACCACATGTTGAATGGGGGATACCACATGAATGAATCACGGTCAAGTACCTCCCTCTCTCTTCAGTCCGATGGCGCAATTTGCGCTCAGTGGCCATTACTAGTCTACGCCAACAATCTTGATCCACTGCTGATCTTGATGCTGCTGCAAGTCCCTGTCTGGTCCACTGCTTTATGTCGTTGGTTCCATGATGTTGTTGGAGGACGTCTTTTCCCATAGACCAATCCCTGGATTATTTCTTTGTCGATTCCTTCGCGGCGCATGACGTGGCCAAAGAAATGCATCTTCCGCACAGCCATCTGTTGTCTCAGCATCAACTCACTCCCTGTGGTATCCAATACCCAGCGGTTGGTCCTCCTCTCCATCCACGACACTCGGAGAACGCGTCTGTATGCCCAGATCTCAAAGGCATCCACTCTACGCTAGTCTGCCCTTGGACTCACAACCATAGGAAGCTATAGCTATAAATAGTGACACACACATGTTACAATAACAATATAATAATATAAAGGACATCAATACAGTGAAATAGTAAATTATAAGAATTATGCATGAAGATACATGTGCCACAATATTGCACTATGAGACAAAACAAAACAAGAAAAAAAAAACATGTTCACATCACAAAATCACCAGATTCTTAAAAAAGTAAAATATACTGAAAGAACAGAACAAGGATTACAAATGACGGGCCTGGTGTGCTATTACCCCGATTTGAGTCTATGCAGCACTCTGTTCCCTGGCTAGCAACAGACTAATGCGCAACGCCTCTTTTTCCCACAAGTACGCCCTCAATGATCGTGCGCTTCCAAACTGAAAAGGTGACGCGCTTCATAGCAGCACTTCACATGCTTTATAGTTGTCAACTCTAATATGTCTGAATCTACATGTATACTGTATACTCACCAGCTTAACTTTGCAAATAACAAAAATGGATGTGAAAATTTTGTTGGAATAATTCCTTTGTCAATGAAGGGGGGGGGGTATGTTACTGCAAAAATAGATTTAACATTAATGCCACCATACTCTGTGTGCCTCAGTGTTTCATCGAAATATAATTTGGAAACTGTTCTCTGATTATTTCATTTAAACACGATATAGACCTACCTTGACAAATAAAAATGGTAATCTAATTCTTCTCACATATGGATCATGTGCCAACTTTCTAACCATAAATATTTTACTTTCTTCAATTACCGACTATCAAAAGCCATTGAAAATACCAGTAAAATGTGAAATTATTCTTTTAAATTAGAAAACTCTGGAAATGTTTGAATAATATAGTACTCAAGTTATTACTCGTACGCATATATGTTATTGATAATTCATAGCATAATATGGTAATATTTATTGTCCTTTCATGGTCAACTTGAATATGTCTGAGTCAATACTTTATACTCATCAGCTTAACTTTGAAAGTTTAGTTACATGTGAATATTGCATGGGAATAATACTGAAGGCAATGATGAAGGATTAACGCTACTGCGAACATTGATTAAATGAGATCAATATGCCACCATACTCTTTGAAAATATATTAAAAATGACATTTTACTATATTAGAGTATTGGTATACAGAACAGGTCTTAATATACATGTAGGACACTTAAGTTGGGATTTGCTTTCTCTGACGATCAAATTGCTTGAGAGTCAACAAATTCAAATCAATGTTGACTCCAATGAAACTTCAGCATAGTGCTAAACGCCAAATTGAATGTCAGTTGGAAGACCAACTTACCACTGGCCAGTTGTTTGGTGGTTTGCTATATTATTTTACAAGGGCACACTAATCAGTATTCACAGCCTTTTACAATCCCACAAGGACAAGCAGGACCTGAAGTGCAGACTTGGAGAATCTGCTGCGAATGTGGTGAAGTGCAAGACATCACCTACGGGACTCAGTGAATAAAGATCCCTTGGCAGACATGGGATAGTGATAAGCTGCCCAACCTGGCACCAGCAAGGATCTATTGGCAGCAAGCTGACACTGGTTCCTATGGCTGAGCCACCAGTAAGATATCGACATCCTGGTGGTGACATGTTTTAGCCCATCCTCACTGGACAGTCCGATGGGTCACCTATACCCAAGGACTCGGCACCCATAGCAATGTGTCCCCACTTTAGCAAGCCTACGGGTCTTCTATACCCATGGCATCTTACTCCTGTGCTGGGCCCAGGGACAATAGACCTGCTTCATTTACCTTCACTGGAGGAGCAGTAATGATTGACTGCACTCTGTGAGGAGCATCTCCATAGCCAAGGAGTCAGGAGTCATCCAGCCCTCAAGGATAGCCCCTGCTTCTCTCGTCTCATTAGCATCTCCTGTCACTGATGATGCACAGAATGGAGACCAGGAGTCATGGAAACACGAGCTTGTCCCAATTGCAGTTGCTAGGTAAGACTGTGCCATACTTTTTAATCATTCTTAAAAGAAAATATCTCGAAAGAAAAATGTGTAATTCCCATGGTGAAAACTCATCTGAATAACACAGTGCTTGTTGGCCTCTACTTTTCTTTTTGTCTTGTGGATTAATTGTCTTGGTCGTGACTTTGAAACATTGCAAATCACAATACGCATCTAGTCAATATCTATGTTCGTTCATTTTCCGTCCAACTAAGTTGGCATGTAAACAGTGAAAACATGATATTTTTTCCATCGTAAACTATGTACCTTTCCACCCAGCACTTTGTCCAGTCTGGAGGCTGGCTGCCCTTATATGCTTGTACCTCTTTCCTGTTTGAATCAATCTTTCACCGAGAGCTTGGTCCTCTTTGATTCACTCAGGCCACTTTTTTCCCCTGTGTCCCTTTCTGTTGCCTTGATGAATTTGCCCTGCTAGTGTGTCATTATGTAGGTTGTGTTGCCTGACAAAATGACCAAATGTGGCCATATTCAAGGGAAGGTGTCACTGTTGCTGTTAGGCATACAGAGTGCATACTCCCATAAATATCACTTTCAAACAAACGTTTGATCTGAAGTGTAAAATCTCTTTAAAGTGCTAATTCAAACCAAACTATGTCATCCGTCACTGACCAAATCTTGGTCAGCAACAACGTTTTCTGTAAAGTTACTGGACAAGCATTATCAGATAGTGATTTTTCTGTGGCTTATATCTCTTCTCTTTTATACAACTGCAACTTCTCAGAGAGTTCTATGTACATGTCAACCATTGCAAGAATGTAAAAAGAAAAGAGTTTTAATCGGGTTTTTAACAATTGTGTAACATGGTGCACAACTTAAAAACAAAATGAAAGAAAAGTTAGTATCACTTGATAAAAGAAGTCATTTGTGGAAGTCCCCCTCCCTATTTTTCACGTAAAACACCTCATAGTTAGGATTGAATGATGAAGATCTAATTTCCTATTAGTGAGAATATTTTCTAGCTAAAGCTGTAATATGAAATGTTTGTTGTGTGGTGTACATGTATGAACATATGAAGAGTGTATTTCCAAAATGAGATATACGCCATTTTCTTCCCGTTGAGAAGGCACTCTCCCCTGGCCGCCCAAAAGCAATTTAAATACATGTAGCTGTTACACAGGGTGTGCATAAAAAAATGCATCAGTTACAAAACTGTGCTTAAATAAACAATCAAGGAACTATGATGATATAAGCTTTGGTAGTGTGCAATGCACTTGACCATCAGCTTTAATTTGAGACCAATTGCAATTTATGTTCTTCGGAATGGCTGAGCAATCTTTTTTTAACTGATGATTTTTATATCTGTCATTCAATATAATTAACCCATTAGCATCTTGGTCTGTATTTTATTACAGTGTATTTATTCACTGAAAAAATTATTAATCATAGGTGCCTTTAAGTAGCTCACTGGGATCGACTCTGTAAAGGGAGACGTTAGCTATGACAGCCGGACTAATCAAACATTCAACCGTGGGCCATCACGATCCTCACGTGATGTCCGTACAAAATGCCCATTTCAGACTGGGTGTTAAGTTTGAGATTTACTGCTTTTTAGAGAGTTGCAAAAGTAAAATGTTGGGCTGGAATTACAGCCTCTAAAGTTGAAATTAACTAAATAAATAATTACCCTTTTGCTTGAAATCAGTTGATTTTTGGGTCCGCTCGATATTTTCACTGTCTAGCCGCCAAATTTGTTCGTTTCTTGAAATGAACAACACTTGTATGCATGGGACCTGTTTCCACCACTGAGTTTGGTCCTTGAGCAGTTGCTGTGGTGGCTGACTCGAGACGTTGGAGTGAATTGAACAGCAAGGGGTTAACCTGAGACATCGATCCGGGTGAGCTACATGTACATTGTACTCGAACGTACCCTAAGAGTGCTAGGGCAGTTTTGGTGCTACAGTGAGTAACAGGCAGGGCAGTTTTGGGCGCTACAGTGACTAAAAGTTAAAATAAAATATGCAGGCCTGCACCAGAGATGGGTGCTAATACATGTACCGTTGAAAAGTGTTATTTAGCTAAATCATATTTTTGTTGTGTGATTTATATTTTGCATACATTTTGCTTCCACAATTTAAGTCTTTACAATTTGCAATAATTTGCCCTTCACCGACATATAACCACTGTCTACTTGGTGTGTTACACCCGAGTGAAAGTTAAACAACCTCACGTGCTTGGTGGTCGAGTGGTAAGACGTCTGCTCAACAAAGCAGAAGGTTGTGGGTTCGATTCCCACCCGAGTGCTTTTGCTGACTTTCACTCAGGTTGAACACACTGAGTATACAGTGTTTGTTCGTCAATGAAGGACAAAACCTAATATTGATGCAAATTCTATCTTATGAATAGTCTTTGCTACTTGATATGAACACTCTCTGATAGAAACGGTACATGACACTCATTTGAAAATGCTCTGTACAGGCCTGGCATATCTATTAAAAGTAAAGGCCTCATTGGCCTACATGTAGGTTGGAAGTAACATGGCTTGACAGGATCATTTGCAAGTACTCAAAAATCTGCCTTTTGAAATAACCTGTTAAATAAAAGCACAAATTGTGTTCATGATCTTTAGAAGATACATGACACTTGAGCTGAAAAGTCAGCCATTTTATTTACATTTCTGTAATTGCAAATGATACTATTGGCCTTTCAAGATAGCTTTTGCTCTTGGTTTTAATTTCTGTTGAAAAGCACTGATTATACAGTGCCAGTAATTATAGTATACAAATAATGAATGTTTGTGAGTGCAATGGTAAGAATAATTTCAATAGTGGAATGGAACTTTTCATCTGTCAACGAATGGAATTATTCTTACCATTGCACGAACGTGAAACATTCATTATTTGTAAAATATAAATTATCCTGATGCAAATTCCATCAAAAGTCAAATACTGACAAAGTGTAATTTTTCTAATGATGAATGGAAAGAGAGCCAACATGTTTGCAATTGTAGTGGCTTGGTGTAAGAGTATGGTCTTGTAATTGTAACAGCCCTTGGGTATGTTGCAGTTAGAATGTTAGAAGTGGATTGCACCAGAATTCCTGGTGTCAGTTTTACAGGACAAAAAGTAATGACAAAACTCTTCAATGAAAAGTATGCTAACATACAGTAGTCTGCTTACAAATATGTCTAAAAATAGGGAAATTGTTCAAACTGTATGTTGACCAGTATACATGTAGCTCAGCATGTCAATGCAATACTGTGTATTTACTCATGTGGGGCATTTATTGCTCAAGATGCATGGCACTCAAACACAAAGCTGAAGGTACCATGGAGCACTTGGTCTTGGTAAAACACCACGCCCCACACCACAGGAGTCTTACAATATTGATCCAATTTTGTACCAGAGGCCATCTGCCCATTCACTGCTTGTACACGTTATACTGTGATCAATGCAGGGTACATTGAAAATAAAAGTGGGATAGCATTGGCACCCAAGTCATATTTAAGAGGATGACCTCCTTGGTGTGTGCAAGATACAATTATTACACATTATTGATGTGCAATGCCGTACATTTATTTATTTGTTGGCAAGATGGCTTTTGTGCCAAAGTAAGCCACTACTTCCTGCATCTTGGTGCCAAGACATGATATGACTGTGTGTTTATTTCGGTGTAAAGTAAAAACTTTACCCTTGGTTAAAGCCAAATTTATCAGATTTATAAATAAATGCAAATGTGAACATGTATGATCCGGCAAGGATTCTAAAGAGTAATTTAATAAGCAGTGAATGCAGCTGTGTCATTGCAATTGCTTCTTCAGGGAGTTTGGACCCTTCCCGTGCCGATCCCCAGGTCCAACTGACTCAGTTGCTAGTACCTGATAATAAAAAGGGTCTCGATCTCAGGGTGACAAGTTTACAGTGCAGTGGAAACGATCATAGGTGAACTTTGCGCCATCCCTGATCAACACGAGGCATTGATGCATGGTGGAATATTTGTCTCTAAAGAAACACAGCAGAGCTGTTCACGTACAGTTTAAGTTAGCAGGGAAATGACAGTGACAGCTCATCAGATCCTTGTCGACTTTTACCCGTATTATGCAGCCGAACACCTGCAGTATTAGAAATCCAGGATAAGTCTTATATGCAAGAAACTTGGCATAAACACCTGCAGACTCAACTAGGCTTGAAGTGATTGCAAGTAGTACAATCTGCCCCTTGCTTACAGCTAATTGGGTAGGCTTAACTGTACATACGCCTAGTGAGATGGTTGTTTTTCCCCGAGTTGTCACATCGATAATCCTGCCGAACCTCCACTAACGGTGTAACCGATAAGCATCTAGTTGGCCGTTTAAAGATGTCTGTATCCTAGGATACATGTACTTCAAAGCCAGAGATGATATACATCAGAGATTCTGCCATTGAAGTAGCTTAATAAAAACTGTACGTGGACATGTTTTCTTGAGCTGTATAGATGTTGCAGAGACTCTGCTTAAAACTGGAAACTTTGCAGCAGAACATGGAATACCTGCATGTCGATGATTTTGTTCTGATAATGTTTTCTGAGCTCGTTTGCATGGCAGTGGCTCGGCTCATTATCCTCAAGTATTGCAGCGGGACATCTGATACAGCAGCTTTGTGTATGTCCTAGGTTCATTTGAGCTGTGGGTCACCCTGCATAAATCCGCTGAACCTGAAACTTTGCAGCAGGACTTGGCATAGATGATCAAGAATTCAGCTGTGATAGTGATATTTTCTGATGAGCTCTTCAGCATTACAGAGACTCAGCTAGATCGAGACCCTTAAGCAATGCAGTGGCACTTGGCATAAAGGCGAGATGCTTGTAACTAGCAGAGAGTTTAAAAGAGGAGGTGCCTGATCCTTGGAATAGCCCAACATCAGGGTGACAGTGGGGTATCAGTATCTGGCTGTCGGTGAAGGCAGTGTTTTGGCTCATTATCCTCAAGTATTGCAGCGGGACATCTGATACAGCAGCTTTGTGCATGTCCTAGGTTCATTTGAGCTGTGGGTCTGGGTCACTCTGCAGAAATCCGCCGAACCTGAAACTTTGCAGCAGGACTTGGCATAGATGATCAAGGATTCAGCTCTGATAATGATATTTTCTGATGAACTCTTCAGCAGTACAGAGACTCGGCTGGATCGAGACCCTTAAACAATGCAGTGGCACTTGGCATAAAGGCGAGATGCTTGTAAGCAGCATAGAGTTAAAAAGAGGAGGTGCCTGATCCTTGGAATAACCCAACATCAGGGTGACAGTGGGGTATCAGTATCTGGCTGTCGGTGAAGGCGTAATCCATACTGTCGTTTGAGACTGAAGTATCACATGATATGCATAATTCATCCGTTGTTTTATTAGAACGAAAAATTTAGATTCTTGAAAGTGACAGTTTAATATTTGATCCAGCAACATTTAAATGTATTGCTTTTTCTACTTTATGAAACAAAGCATTTAAAAGCTGTTATAATTTTAGCAATTGTATATTTTTGTGGTCACTTTTCATTGTGATGAATTCTTTTTAATTGATAGTTTACATAGTAGAGACTTTTGATGGAAATTGCGTCAGGTTGGTGTAATTTTAATGTAAGGTTTTTCACAATGACACGATTTCTCAATTTTAACCCTCCTACTGTTTCAACGGTCACAGACAAAAAAAAAAAAATCCTCTTCCTCTGCCATGCTTTTTACCTAAGCTAGTCACCAACAGTCAGATCATATTTCAAGCAAGCTAGCAAGTGACTAGTCAAACTCAGTCATCAGACAACAGCAGGCAGGAAGTAGGCACAGCTGTCTTATCAATCATCTACAGTCAAAGTAAAGCTGTATCAAGTTACATAAACAGTCACAGCCAGTCAATCCTGCTTTATAAGGGCTGGGAGCTCTTAACTGTTGAAAACAGTCACTTGTGAGAATTAGACTGAAAGGACAACTTTAAACAGAATGTACGTTTGCATAGGAGGGTTAAATGTTGAATTTGCCCTTCACTGATTACGGCAGGTGAGGGCAAAACCAAGTGAAATATTGGCTTAAATATATGAAGGTGTTCAGACCAAATGCCTTTGTAAAAACTAATTTGATGCATAAAAAGTACAGTGGCCTTTATTTAGCTGGATGGTGGTATTGGTGGGGGGAAGGCCCCTGGCAGCATTTAATGGTGTCATAAAAGAACAATCTTTTTAAGAGCTTTTAAGATAGTTCAGACACCCCCCCCCCCCCCACAAAAAGCTATGCTACTGATTACATTCAAACATGTTAACTAATTTGTGTTCATTAATTAATTTAATTCACTTGTGCCTGCCAACCTACATGTACCTGAAGATTCATTTTTGATAACAACCAATTTTTTATTTTTTTTATTTTTAACTAAATATTCCTTTCAGTTTTAGTGGGAAACACAAGCCGAGGTGGTGGTTTGTTGTATAGCCCAACCATAAAGCCAAGGCCTCTAAAATGTGTGGGCTACAAACCATCTAGAAACAACACAGAAAACATAAACTCATGAAATTGAACATGAAAGTTCATCATGCCAATGTGGTTTGTGTTGCCTGTGAATGTGCTTTCCATGAATATGATTCCATTTTCTACAACATTTTTGTGTGGTATGTGGAAATAAGGAATAGGCGCCCAATCCTCGGAATAACCCAACATCAGGGTGACACTGGGGATATCTCCAGCTGTCGGTGAAGGCGTCGATGACCCTACACTTCGGTTTAGGATCCTCTTGTTGACTGTTTTTACTCTTTTTTAAACTCATGCTTTTCATCTGTTGCTTATTAAAGCTTTACATGTACCGGTACCTTATTTGGAGTCAAAGTAAAGCCATATTTTTTTCTCACCGTGTACCTCACTCATTACAGTAATGAGTTCAAGGGCTTTTAAAGTTAATGTTAGTTTTCCATAGTCTAGCATTTTATTGATAAAAGTGTGAATGGGGTTTACAATAAAAATTCTTTAAGTAATGAAGGCTAATCCTTCTTATGGATGTACATGTAAACTTTACATGTACATCCATAAGAAGGATTAGCCTTCATTACTTAAAGAATTAATTACCCAGCCCTTTCATAGGCACTGAAGTGTCCAAAACTGCCATGCCTAATCACTGTAGTGTCCAAAACTGCCATGCCTAATCACTGTAGTGTCCAAAACTGCAATGCCTATTCACTGTAGTGTCCAAAACTGCCATGCCTAATATTAGGCATGGCAGTTTTAGATACTACAGTAATTAGGCATGGCAGATTTGGACACTATAATCACTGTAGTGTCCAAAACTGCAATGCCTAATCACTGTAGCGCCTGAAACAGCCTGTGCACTCCATGGATTTATTGATTAATTGTTTATTGATTACAAAATACACAATGTAGTACAAGTGCTGATGGAATTAACATTTATTTAAAATATGACCAGGAAGGAATGCATAAAATACTGTCATTTTCTTTGATACAAAATTATTCAGCTGATGCTGTTTTCCTAGATGAACTTTTGTGTCAAGTCACTGTAAATATTAACATTAGGTATTTGCAATTTTGTCTTTTGGGGCAATCCAATTTCCTAATTATTTGAGCTAAACATATTTGAATATAAACATGAGGTCATTTGTTCACTAAAAGCTGACTAAGCTTGTGATTTTTTTCCTACCGAGCTCTTAGAAAGCACTGGTGTACCTGTACATGTACATGTACCCACAATGACAAACTATCCAATCATAAATCAGGTCTTCATCATTCAATCCTTTGAATCACCTTTCGCATCCGTTGAATATTGTCCCTTGCAATATTTAAGGTCGTTCGCGTAATAGGTAGGCCTACTAACAGGTACTGAAATAGTCTTAAATATATTGAATATTCTGTTGTTCATAATGAACGATTCCATGGCAAACTCTTGGCCAAAGAAATCTTGTCCACTTGACCATTATGAAAGCTAATTACATTGAGCTATTAGCAGTTACCCTTCAAGATATTCTTGGCTGGTTCATGTGCAGATTCCGAGGAAGTGCAGTTGAACCCTTTATGATATCTTTCACATTGCCCTGCATTTTCTTTGCTCTACTTAACTTCAACAAAGCCTCTGATACAAAATCTGGACAGGGTAAAACTTGCTTTGATGATGTCTACAATCATATATCTTTTGTTCTTTGAGCAGACAAGACTGCTCTTGCCAGTCTATTCTAATGATACATCCTTTCCTATGAACACAACACCAAATTAATATACGACATATATCACCATATAGGGTACGGCTTGCCAAGGGGCAGTCAACCAGTTGGTGCTGGATTTTTAATTGTTTAATTAAAAACAATAGGCCTTTAATTATACAGATTCCTTGTAATTGAATTTTTTAAACACTGTTACAAACTCCCCAAGAAACCCACTGGATTAAAAACCAGAGATAAAACTCAATGAGCAAAAACTCTGGAAAACCTTGTGGTTGTCAGCAAAACAAAACATTTCGCACGTTTACACAAAGCTGTATTTAAAGCTGATCCATTCTCAGTTTGTCCTTAACTGAACTGAAGTCGCAAGCTAGAATGATCCCACCACACCTTCGCCTCGTACGTTCTACGTACGTTCTATGTTAAATGCACGTTCTTACCTATGCAAATTTGACACACCCTTTCCACCCTTATGTAACTCCGCCTCCCAGAATTCATTCCTCAACTGATTAGACACATTTGCCTGCTATATAACTGTAACGCAGGCAAAGATAATTCTTATTCTGGAATTAATCGTGACAGGGCCAACACATGTTTCCCCACAGGAAACAAAAGGGGACGCTGCATCATTATGCCAACAATGCTGTGTTATTTTGATAAGTTTTCACCAATTTTGTATTGTGTGCAGAACGCTTATTTTTGCTCTGCATTGCCAGTTTTTTTTTTTGCAGAACCTGAAAATATAGGCCTAATCCTTTGAAATAACTACTTTCTTGTATATAGCAACATGAGAACTACGTGTGTAGCCCTCTTAAGCAGGGACACTATATTGTAGTTGCAGCCCATGAGGTCTTGGTGAAGTTTACAATGTATTTTGTTGACAAACACCAATGAGGAACAGGGTGATGATACCATGTCACGTAGATACCCTGAATAACTGGATAACTTGCAGATGGGGTGTAGTGAGCTTGTCATAATTGCCTGTCAATACAGCTAGGCGTGATATGATGATTTTAGGTTGATCTGTTTTGACTCTGCATGAATGCCAGAGAGTAGCACATCAGTGGAGCTTGAAAAGATCAAGACGGTCAGAATACAAAAACCAAGTATTGGACAAGTTCAGTTCTATGTACACGTTATTATGTGCAATATAATTTGCAAGTCTAATTCTTCCACTTGCAGTATTTACAATTATTATTAAGTCATAAAAAGATCTGTTGTCAAACTTTATACATGTATGTCAACTTATGCAGTGCTCCGAATCACTAGGAAGGTGGAAAACAATAAAGGTATATCACAAAATAAACGCGTTATATTTCTAAGTTATGAACTCTTACAGGGAAAATACAACATTTGCAAACATCGAAAAACAAAACTACCTAATGTTTACGAAATACTTTACTAGGATGTTGGTAAATGACAGTCTAGAGCAGCCTGTAAAATTATGGCCCCCTGTGTGAAATCATTTTCAAGAAAAGTGGTATTTTTGTATAAATTTCCAGCGGTGGTCAGCCGACCACCATTGGAAAACCTAACTATTTTTCAACTACTGCTTCAAATTTACCATTTTTTCAGTCCAAATTTTTGTGTGGAAGTGAGCGTACTTTGTGCGCTATATCTTTGGACCTGATTATCGAATAACACACACACACACACAAAATGCAATGCCCATGGCGTATGTGAGCGGGGTTATGATTGGCGATCATCTTCTTCAATCCTAAAAGTACAGGTCTTAACAAGGTCTAATCAGAATACATAGTTAGTTAGACCAGAACCTTCCCTAACAATGCTTTTTTTAAGAAGGCCATACGGTGGCGCTGTTTGTATTTACGGCGAGTTGAAATGGTGCAGGTTTTACTGAAAACTATGATTTACACATAATCGTGTTAAATTCTGCTAAAACAACAATATAAATCCTGAAAAGTACAGGCTTTCCTGTTAATATAAATTCAATATTTCTTATCAGTATGATGTACATGTAGAATATTATTGTCTGTCATGTATTCTTTTAAGAAGTGAAAGTGTTGTTCCGTTTTTCAATGGTGTACAAAAAGAGACATCGAGGCACTGTTTTTGATGGCAACTCCCATAGCGGAAAATCAGGGACTGTGTGGGCGCTTGAAAAGGAGCGCTAACAAATTGATATGAAATGACCAAGGAATTAATACCCTTTGAACTTATCCGCTCCGTTCACAAGTACCCCCTCACCGGCAAAGGAAGTATAGTTGTGGGTGCGCGGCCACTGCGTGTACATAGAACAAATCCCCTGGTGTACGCGTGTCACACACAAGGAACGGTGTGCGTCAACCAGCAAAATGTACCGCCCATGGGACGTCGTTGCTAGGTAAAAGGGCCCCTCTTTTGGTAGCGCATGGAGCTCATATAGTCAACCAAATCTCTCAGAAGTCTGGCGTTATTGTGAATACTTCTGCCTTTTGATCCTGCAGGTCTGGAAAGGATTAATATTAAACAAAAGGGATAACTTTGCCCAGACGAAGGTAAATAGCTTTAGAGACAATCTTGTAATCTAGGTTGAGTAACCAAATCAGTCTTTCTTTCTGAGGATTAAGCTGATATCCAGGTTTTTCAAGCAAAGTTATCATCATACTTCTGTGTTTGGAAGTTAGCGAGATGTTATCGTCAAAAGATCTATGATACACTTTAAGAAGATCTAGCCTGGGCCTAAAAGATCCCAAAATTGAACGTAGAATTCTTTGGGCAAGCCGTCATCTCCCGGCGTTTTATTAGTCTGCATACTTCATAAGTGGGAGAATCATGACAGTAGAGTTACTTATGTTTGCCCCTGAAACTAGGAATTATGTTTTCATCATTAAGAAAGAAGAAATTGTTCCCTGTGAATTGTCTCGGAAGACTGGGGGGGGGGGGGGGGGGGGGCTCGTGCCATATTTTCAATGGGGAGCGCTGATAAAATCCTACAATCAGGCACACTATAGGCCTATTAACTAAAAGTGTACAAATGCACCCTTCTCATTTAGGGGGAGACCGTTCCCCTGTACGTCAAATTCTTACACTTTGATAGTGCATTGCTTTTTTTGTATGGAATTTTTTTTGGGGGGGGCTAGCCAAATTGTTGCCTCTGTCGACATTACGCAAACTAAGCCAAACTAAATACCGTAAGTAATGGAAGACGAATAAGGGTTGGATATACGGCGTGAGTGCCAGAACCTGAAGTGACTATTCTACACAGTGAATGGCATGCGTGACCTGTCTGGCAATCCGACTGTTCAATGGTGGACTTAACTTCGGCCGGCCGAGGATGTCTGTCTCACTGCGGAGTTTGTCACACCAGACGTTACACCAAAAACCCTGGTTTAAAATTCAGTACAAATTGTCCCCAGTAATGCATCTCCTACACAAGATTATTACATGCATCGTCCATAGCAGCTCAATATCATTTAACATACCATAAAATGCAAGGTACATTTTATACACAAAAACCCAAACAACTAGTTATTGCCAAGGCACATTTACAATGTTTTACAACAGTTATACCAATATCAATTTGCACTTTGAAATGTTACTTTGGAATCTGCAAAGCAATAATAGTACTTACAGGTTATGGCAAATAACCTGGTCTGTGTTTTATTGACGGTGACGAGGAGACGAGGACGCCCGCAGCCTACCAACTCTGTGGGACTCATTCCCAACAGTGCAAACAAATTGCACACTCGGCTTATTAAGAACGTACAACTCCCCAATGTGGGTACAAACTAACAAGCATAATATATACATGTAGTGTCCATCAGCGTAGCAAGGGGGGGGGAGAGGTATTTTACCCCCAATATTTGTGTCAAGACTGCCCTTTTCCATTCAAATGCTTTTTCACCAGTGCTTACCCCCCTTCCTCATTTTGTTGTAAAGAGTGTCCTTTTTTGCAAAGTGCCCTTTTTTTCTGAACAAATGCCTTTTGAAAAAGATGTCGTGCCCTTCCATGTGCCTGCGGCCATTCCGGGTGCCTTTTTTTTACTTCACGCATGTATTGTCCTGAAAAGGACCATATATTGTCCGTTAGTGTGCATAATCATCGGATTAATGTCCCGAAAAAAAAACATGTCTACATTTCAGCACGATGTGCAAGTGCCCTTTTCAAGAAATTTTGACTCTCGACTACCACCATTTCACACCGTACACTAGTTTCAAAATTAACTATCAAGTTTAAGTTGACCTCAAAATTAATAAAATTTCGTAACCTAAAAAATACGCTGTGGGATTTGAACCTGCAACCTTCCGATTCAGAGTTAGCAGTCCACACCTCTCGACTACCACCATTTCACACCGTACACTAGTTTCGAAATAAACTATAAAGTTTAAGTTGACCTCAAAATTAATAAAACTTTGTAACTTAAAAATATGCTATGGGATTTGAACCTGCAACCTTCCGATTCGGAGTCAGCAATCCACACTACTCGACTACCACCATTTCACACCGTACACTAGTTTCGAAATTAACTATAAAGTTTAAGTTGACCTCAAAATTAATAAAATTTCGTAACCTAAAAATATGCTGTGGGATTTGAACCTGCAACCTTCCAATTCAGAGTCAGCAATCCACACTACTCGACTACCACCATTTCACACCGTACACTAGTTTCGAAATTAACTATAAAATTTAAGTTGACTTCAAAATAATAAAATTTTGTAACTTAAAAATACGCTGTGGGATTCGAACCTGCAACCTTCCGATTCAGAGTCAGCAGTCCACTCTACTCGACTACCACCATTTCACACCATACACTAGTTTTGAAATGAACTATAAAGTTTAAGTTGACCTCAAAATTAATAAAATTTTGTAACTTAAAAATATGCTGTGGGATTTGAACCTGCAACCTTCCGATTCAGAGTCAGCAATCCACACTACTCGACTACCACCATTTCACACCGTACACTAGTTTCGAAATTAACTATAAAGTTTAAGTTGACCTCAAAATTAATAAAATTTCGTAACCTAAAAATACGCTGTGGGATTTGAACCTGCAACCTTCCGATTCAGAGTTAGCAGTCCACACCTCTCGACTACCACCATTTCACACCGTACACTAGTTTCAAATTTAAATATAAAATTTAAGTTGACTTCAAAATTAATAAAATTTTGTAACCTAAAAATACGCTTTGGGATTTGAACCTGCAACCTTCCGATTCAGAGTAAGCAGTCCACACCTCTCGACTACCACCATTTCACACTGTACACTAGTTTAGAATTTAACTATAAAATTTAAGTTGACTTCAAAATAAAAAAAAAATTTGTAACTTAAAAATACACTGTGGGATTTGAACCTGCAACCTTCCGATTCAGAGTTAGCAGTCCACACCTCTCGACTACCACCATTTCACACCGTACACTAGTTTCAAAATTAACTATAAAGTTTAAGTTGACCTCAAAATAAATAAAATTTCGTAACCTAGAAATTCGCTGTAGGATTTGAACCTGGAACCTTCCGATTCAGAGTCAGCAGTCCACACCACTCGACTACTACTATTCACACCATACACTAGTTTCAAAATTAACTATAAAGTTTAAGTTGACTTTAAAATTTTATGTCTTCTTGGGTAAATTTAAACTTGATAGTTAATTTCGTAACCAATAAAAAGTGTGAAATTATGCTTAGTCCAATGGTATGGACTGCTGACTCTCAATCTGAAGGTTGTGGGTTCAAATCCAGGGTGGAAATTTTTGATTTTAAAAATTTTATGTCTTTTTGGGTAAATTTAAACTTGATAGTTAATTTCATAACCACTCAAAAGTGTGAAATTATGCTTAGTCCAATGGTACGGACTGCTGAGTCTAAATCTGAAGGTTGAGGGTACAAATCCAGGGTGGGAATTTAAGATTTTAAAATTTTATGTCTTTTTGGGTAAATTTTAACTTGATAGTTAATTTCGTAACCATTTAAAAGTGTGAAATAATGCTTAGTCCAATGGTATGGACTGCTGACTCGAAATCTGAAGGTTGCGGGTTCAATTCCAGGGTGAGAATTTTAGCTTTTAAAATTTATTCCTTTTTGGGTAAATTAAAACTTGATAGTTAATTTCGTCACCACTAAAAAGTGTGAAATTAGGCTTAGTCCAATGGTATGGACTACCGACTCGAAATCTGAAGGTTGCGGGTTCAATTCCAGGGTGGGAATTTTAGATTTTAAAATTGTATTTCTTTTTGGGTAAATTTAAACTTGATAGTTAATTTCGTAACCACTAAAAAGTGTTAAATTATGCTAAGTCCAATGGTATGGATTGCTGACTCGAAATCTGAAGGTTGTGGGTTCAAATCCAGGGTGGAATTTTTAGATTTAAAATTTGTGTTTTTTTCGGTAAATTTAAACTTGATAGTTAATTTCATAACCACTCAAAAGTGTGAAATTATGCTTAGTCCAATTGTATGGACTGCTGAGTCTAAATCTGAAGGTTGAGGGTACAAATCCAGGGTTTGAATTTTAGATTTTAAAATTTTATGTCTTTTTGTGTAAATTTAAACTTGATAGTGTAACCACTAAAAAGTGTGAAATGATGATTAGTCCAATGGAATGGACTGCTGACTCGAAATCTGAAGGTTGTGGGTTCAAATCCAAGGTGGAAATTTTAGATTTTAAAATTGATTCCTTTTGGGGTAAATTAAAACTTGATAGTTAATTTCGTAACACTAAAAAGTGTGAAATTATGCTTAGTCCAATGGTATGGACTGCTGACTCTCAATCTGAAGGTTGCGGGTTCAAATCCAGGTTGGAAATTTTAGATTTTAAAATTTTATGTTATTTTGGGTAAATTAAAACTTCATAGTTAATTTCGTAACCACTAAAAAGTGTGAAATTATGCTTAGTCCAATGGCATGAATGGTATGGACTGCCGACTCTAAATCTGAAGGTTGCGGGTTCAAATCCAGGTTGGAAATTTTAGATTTTAGATTTTATTTATTTTTGGGTAAATTGAAACTTCATAGTTAATTTCGTAACATTTAAAAATTGTGAAATTACACTTAGTCCAATGGTATGGACTACTGACTCGAAATCTGAAGGTTGTGGGTACAAATCCAGGGTGGAAATTTTAGATTTTAAAATTTATTTTTTTTGGGTAAATTTAAACTTCATAGTTAATTTCGTAACCACTAAAAAGTGTGAAATTATGCTTAGTCCAATGGTATGGACTGCCGACTCTAAATCTGAAGGTTGCGGGTTCAAATCCAGGTTGGAAATTTTAGATTTTAGATTTTATTTATTTTTGGGTCAATTGAAACTTCATAGTTAATTTCGTAACATTTAAAAATTGTGAAATTACACTTAGTCCAATGGTATGGACTACTGACTCGAAATCTGAAGGTTGTGGGTTCAATTCCAGGGTGGGAATTTTAGATTTTAAAATTTTATTACTTTTGGGGTGAATTAAAACATTATAGTTAATTTCGTAACCTTTAATAGTGTGAAATTTGGCTTAGTCCAATGGTATGGACTACCGACTCTAAATCTGAAGGTTGCAGGTTCTATTCCAGGGGGGGAATTTTAGATTTTAAAATTGGATTTCTTTTTGGGTAAATTTAAACTTGATAGTTAATTTCGTAACCACTAAAAAGTGTGAAATTATGCTAAGTCCAATGGTATGGATTGCTGACTCGAAATCTGAAGGTTGTGGGTTCAAATCCAGGGTGGAAATTTTAGATTTTAAAATTTATTTCTTTTTGGGTAAATTTAAACTTGATAGTTAATTTTGTAACCACTCAAAAGTGTGAAATTATGCTTAGTCCAATGGTATGGACTGCTGAGTCTAAATCTGAAGGTTGTGGGTACAAATCCAGGGTGGAAATTTTAGATTTTAAAATTTTATGTCTTTTTGGGTAAATTTAAACTTCATAGTTAATTTCGTAACCACTAAAAAGTGTGAAATTATGCTTAGTCCAATGGTATGGACTGCTGACTCTAAATCTGAAGATTGCGGGTTCAAATCCAGGTTGGAAACATTAGATTTTACATTTTATTTATTTTTGGGTGAATTGAAACTTCATAGTTTATTTCGTAACATTTAAAAATTGTGAAATTACACTTAGTCTAATGGTATGGACTACTGACTCGAAATCTGAGGGTTGTGGGTTCAATTCCAGGGTGGAAATTTTAGATTTCAAGATTTTATTACTTTTAAGGTCAATTGAAACTTCATAGTTAATTTCGTAACCACTAAATAGTGTGAAATTATGCTTAGTCCAATGGTATGGACTGCCGACTCTAAATCTGAAGGTTGCGGGTTCAAATCCAGGTTGGAAATTTTCGATTTTAGATTTTATTTATTTTTGGGTCAATTGAAACTTCATAGTTAATTTCGTAACATTTAAAAATTGTGAAATTACACTTAGTCCAATGGTATGGACTACTGACTCTAAATCTGAAGGTTGTGGGTTCAATTCCAGGGTGGGAATTTTAGATTTTAAAATTTTATTACTTTTTGGGGTAAATTAAAACATTATAGTTAATTTCGTAACCCTTAAAAATTGTGAAATTACACTTAGTCCAATGGTATGGACTACTGACTCGAAATCTGAAGGTTGTCGGTTCAAATCCAGGGTGGAAATTTTAGATTTTAAATTTTATTACTTTTTGGGTAAATTAAAACATTATAGTTAATTTCGTAACCTTTAAAAAGTGTGAAATTAGGCTAAGTCCAATGGTATGGACTACCGACTCGAAATCTGAAGGTTGTGGGTTCAATTCCAGGGGGGAATTTTAGATTTTAAAATTTAGTTCTTTTTGGGTAAATTTAAACTTGATAGTTAATTTTATAACCACTAAAAAGTGTGAAATTATGCTTAGTCCAATGGTACGGACGGCTGACTTGAAATCTGAAGGTTGTGGGTTCAAATCCAGGTGTGGAGTTTTGGTTTTTGAAATTTTATGTCTTTTGGGGTAAATTTAAACTTCATAGTTAATTTTTTAACCATTAATTGTGAAATTACACTTAGTCCAATGGTATGGACTACTGACTCTAAATCTGAAGGTTGTGGGTTCAAATCCAGGTTGGAAATTTTAGATTTTAGATTTTATTTATTGTTGGGTAAATTGAAACTTCATAGTTAATATCGTAACCTTTAAAAATTGTGAAATTACACTTAGTCCAATGGTATGGACTACTGACTCTAAATCTGAAGGTTGTGGGTTCAAATCCAGGGTGGAAATTTTAGATTTTAAAATGTTATGTCTTTTTGGATAAATTTAAATTTTATAGTTAATTTCGTAACGACAAAAAAGTGTGAAATTATGCTTAGTCCAATGGTATGGACTGCTGACTCTAAATCTGAAGGTTGCGGGTTCAATTTCAGGTTGGAAATTTTAGATTTTATTTATTTTTGGGTAAATTGAAACTTCATAGTTAATTTCGTAACATTTAAAAATTGTGAAATTACACTTAGTCCAATGGTATGGACTACTGACTCGAAATCTGAAGGTTGTGGGTTCAATTCCAGGGTGGGAATTTTAGATTTTAAAATTTTATTACTTTTGGGGTAAATTAAAACATTATAGTTAATTTCGTAACCCTTAAAAATTGTGAAATTACACTTAGTCCAATGGTATGGACTACTGACTCTAAATCTGAAGGTTGTGGTTCAAATCCAGGGTGGAAATTTTAGATTTTAAAATTTTATGCCTTTTTGGGTAAATTTAAATTTAATAGTTAATTTCGTACCCACAAAAAAGTGTGAAATTATGCTTAGTCCAATGGTATGGACTGCTGACTCTAAATCTGAAGGTTGCGGGTTCAAATCCAGGTTGGACATTTTAGATTTTATTTATTTTTGGGTAAATTGAAACTTCATAGTTAATTTCGTAACATTTACAAATTGTGAAATTACACTTAGTCCAATGGTATGGACTACTGACTCGAAATCTGAAGGTTGTGGGTTCAATTCCAGGGTGGGAATTTTACATTTTAAATTTTATTACTCTTTTGGGTAAATTAAAACATTATAGTTAATTTCGTAACCTTTAAAAATTGTGAAATTACACTTAGTCCAATGGTATGGACTACTGACTCTAAATCTGAAGGTTGTGGGTTCAATTCCAGGGTGGGAATTTTAGATTTTAAAATTTTATTACTTTTTGGGGTAAATTAAAACATTATAGTTAATTTCGTAACCCTTAAAAATTGTGAAATTACACTTAGTCCAATGGTATGGACTACTGACTCGAAATCTGAAGGTTGTCGGTTCAAATCCAGGGTGGAAATTTTAGATTTTAAATTTTATTACTTTTTTGGGTAAATTAAAACATTATAGTTAATTTCGTAACCTTTAAAAGTGTGAAATTAGGCTAAGTCCAATGGTATGGACTACCGACTCGAAATCTGAAGGTTGTGGGTTCAATTCCAGGGGGGGAATTTTAGATTTTAAAATTTAGTTCTTTTTGGGTAAATTTAAACTTGATAGTTAATTTTATAACCACTAAAAAGTGTGAAATTATGCTTAGTCCAATGGTACGGACGGCTGACTTGAAATCTGAAGGTTGTGGGTTCAAATCCAGGTGTGGAGTTTTGGTTTTTGAAATTTTATGTCTTTTGGGGTAAATTTAAACTTCATAGTTAATTTTTTAACCATTAAATTGTGAAATTACACTTAGTCCAATGGTATGGACTACTGACTCTAAATCTGAAGGTTGTGGGTTCAAATCCAGGTTGGAAATTTTAGATTTTAGATTTTATTTATTGTTGGGTAAATTGAAACTTCATAGTTAATATCGTAACCTTTAAAAATTGTGAAATTACACTTAGTCCAATGGTATGGACTACTGACTCTAAATCTGAAGGTTGTGGGTTCAAATCCAGGGTGGAAATTTTAGATTTTAAAATGTTATGTCTTTTTGGATAAATTTAAATTTTATAGTTAATTTCGTAACGACAAAAAAGTGTGAAATTATGCTTAGTCCAATGGTATGGACTGCTGACTCTAAATCTGAAGGTTGCGGGTTCAATTTCAGGTTGGAAATTTTAGATTTTATTTATTTTTGGGTAAATTGAAACTTCATAGTTAATTTCGTAACATTTAAAAATTGTGAAATTACACTTAGTCCAATGGTATGGACTACTGACTCGAAATCTGAAGGTTGTGGGTTCAATTCCAGGGTGGGAATTTTAGATTTTAAAATTTTATTACTTTTTGGGGTAAATTAAAACATTATAGTTAATTTCGTAACCCTTAAAAATTGTGAAATTACACTTAGTCCAATGGTATGGACTACTGACTCTAAATCTGAAGGTTGTGGGTTCAAATCCAGGGTGGAAATTTTAGATTTTAAAATTTATGCCTTTTTGGGTAAATTTAAATTTAATAGTTAATTTCGTACCCACAAAAAAGTGTGAAATTATGCTTAGTCCAATGGTATGGACTGCTGACTCTAAATCTGAAGGTTGCGGGTTCAAATCCAGGTTGGACATTTTAGATTTTATTTATTTTTGGGTAAATTGAAACTTCATAGTTAATTTCGTAACATTTACAAATTGTGAAATTACACTTAGTCCAATGGTATGGACTACTGACTCGAAATCTGAAGGTTGTGGTTCAATTCCAGGGTGGGAATTTTACATTTTAAATTTTATTACTCTTTTGGGTAAATTAAAACATTATAGTTAATTTCGTAACCTTTAAAAATTGTGAAATTACACTTAGTCCAATGGTGTGGACTACTGACTCGAAATCTGAAGGTTGTGAGTTCAAATCCAGGGTGGAAATTTTAGATTTTAAAATTTTATGTCTTTTGGGTAAATTTAAACTTCACAGTTAATTTCGTAACCTTTAAAAATTGTGAAATTACACTTAGTCCAATGGTATGGACTACTGACTCTAAATCTGAAGGTTGTGGGTTCAAATCCAGGGTGGAAATTTTAGATTTTAAATTTTATGCCTTTTGGGTAAATTTAAATTTAATTGTTAATTTCGTACCCACAAAAAAGTGTGAAATTATGCTTAGTCCAATGGTATGGACTGCTGACTCTAAATTTGAAGGTTGCGGGTTCAAATCAAGATTGGATATTTTAGATTTTATTTATTTTTGGGTAAATTGAAACTTCATAGTTAATTTCGTAACATTTAAAAATTGTGAAATTACACTTAGTCCAATGGTATGGACTACTGACTCGAAATCTGAAGGTTGTGGGTTCAATTCCAGGGTGGGAATTTTAGATTTTAAAATTTTATGCCTTTTTGGGTAAATTTAAATTTAATTGTTAATTTCGTACCCACAAAAAAGTGTGAAATTATGCTTAGTCCAATGGTATGGACTGCTGACTCTAAATCTGAAGGTTGCGGGTTCAAATTCAGGTTGGAAATTTTCGATTTTATTTATTTTTGGGAAATTGAAACTTCATAGTTAATTTCGTAACATTTAAAAATTGTAAAATTACACTTAGTCCAATGGTATGGACTACTGACTCGAAATCTGAAGGTTGTGGGTTCAATTCCAGGGTGGGAATTTTAGATTTTAAAATTTTATTACTTTTTGGGGTAAATTAAAACATTATAGTTAATTTCGTAACCCTTAAAAATTGTGAAATTACACTTAGTCCAATGGTATGGACTACTGACTCTAAATCTGAAGGTTGTCGGTTCAAATCCAGGGTGGAAATTTTAGATTTAAAATTTTATGCCTTTTGGGTAAATTTAAATTTAATTGTTAATTTCGTACCCACAAAAAAGTGTGAAATTATGCTTAGTCCAATGGTATGGACTGCTGACTCTAAATCTGAAGGTTGTGGGTTCAAATCCAGATTGGACATTTTAGATTTTATTTATTTTTGGGTAAATTGAAACTTCATAGTTAATTTCGTAACATTTAAAAATTGTGAAATTACACTTAGTCCAATGGTATGGACTGCTGACTCTAAATCTGAAGGTTGTGGGTTCAATTCAGGTTGGAAATTTTAGATTTTAAATTCTATTACTTTTTGGGTAAATTAAAACATTATAGTTAATTTCGTAACCTTTAAAAATTGTGAAATTACACTTAGTCCAATGGTATGGACTACTGACTCGAAATCTGAAGGTTGTGGGTTCAAATCCAGGATGGGAATTTTAGATTTTAAATTCTATTACTTTTTGGGGTAAATTAAAACATTATAGTTAATTTGTAACCTTAAAAAGTGTGCAATTAGGCTTAGTCCAATGGTATGGACTACCGACTCGAAATCTGAAGGTTGCGGGTTCAATGCCAGGGGGGGAATTTTAGATTTTAAAATTTAGTTCTTTTTGGGTAAATTTAAACTTGATAGTTAATTTTGTAACCACTAAAAAGTGTGAAATTATGCTTAGTCCAATGGTACGGACGGCTGACTTGAAATCTGAAGGTTGTGGGTTCAAATCCAGGGTGGAGTTTTGGTTTTTGAAATTGTATGTCTTTTGGGGTAAATTTAACTTCATAGTTAATTTCGTAACCACTAAAAAGTGTGAAATTATGCTTAGTCCAATGGTATGGACTGCTGACTTGAAATCTGAAGGTTGTGGGTTCAATTCCAGGGTGGGAATTTTAGATTTTAAAATTTTATTACTTTTTCGGGTAAATTAAAACATTATAGTTAATTTCGTAACCTTTAAAAAATGTGAAATTACACTTAGTCCAATGGTATGGACTACTGACTCTAAATCTGAAGGTTGTGTGTTCAAATCCAGGGTGGAAATTTTAGATTTTAAAATTTTATGTTTTTTAGGATAAATTGAAACTTCATAGTTAATATCGTAACATTTAAAAATTGTGAAATTACACTTAGTCCAATGGTATGGACTACTGACTCGGAATCTGAAGGTTGTGGGTTCAATTCCAGGGTGGGAATTTTAGATTTTAAAATGTATTACTCTTTCGGGTATTAAAACATTATAGTTAATTTCGTAACCCTTAAAAATTGTGAAATTAGGCTTAGTCCAATGGTATGGACTACTGACTCGAAATCTGAAGGTTGCAGGTTCAATTCCAGGGGGGGAATTTTAGATTTTAAAATTTAGTTCTTTGTGGGTAAATTTAAACTTGATAGTTAATTTTGTAACACTAAAAAGTGTGAAATTATGCTTAGTCCAATGGTACGGACGGCTGACTTGAAATCTGAAGGTTGTGGGTTCAAATCCAGGGGTGGAGTTTTGGTTTTTGAAATTGTATGTCTTTGGGTAAATTTAACTTCGTAGTTAATTTCGTAACCACTAAAAAGTGTGAAATTATGCTTAGTCCAATGGTATGGACTGCTGACTTGAAATCTGAAGGTTGTGGGTTCAATTCCAGGGTGGGAATTTTAGATTTTAAAATTTTATTACTTTTTGGGGTAAATTAAATCATTATAGTTAATTTTGTAACCACTAAAAAGTGTGAAATTATGCTTAGTCCAATGGTATGGACTGCTGACTCTAAATCTGAAGGTTGTGGGTTCAATTCCAGGGTGGGAATTTTAGATTTTAAAATTTTATTATTTTTTGGGTAAATTAAATCATTATAGTTAATTTTGTAACCTTTAAAAATTGTGAAATTACACTAATTCCAATGGTATGGACTACTGACTCTAAATCTGAAGGTTGTGGGTTCAAATCCTGGGTGGAAATATTAGATTTTAAAATTTTATGTCTTTTTGGGTAAATTTAAACTTCATAGTTAATTTCGTAACCACTAAAAAATGTGAAATTATGCTTTGTCCAATGGTATGGACTGCTGACTCGAAATCTGAAGGTTGCGGGTTCAAATCCAGGTTGGAAATTTTAGATTTTAAAATTTTATGTCTTTTTGGGTAAATTTAAATTGAATAGTTAATTTCGTACCCACAAAAAAGTGTGAAATTATGCTTAGTCCAATGGTATGGACTGCTGACTCTAAATCTGAAGGTTGCGGGTTCAAATTCAGGTTGGAAATTTTAGATTTTATTTATTTTTGGGTAAATTGAAACTTCATAGTTAATTTCGTAACATTTAAAAATTGTGAAATTACACTTAGTCCAATGGTATGGACTACTGACTCAAAATCTGAAGGTTGTGGGTTCAATTCCAGGGTGGGAATTTTAGATTTTAAAATTTTATTACTTTTTGGGGTAAATTAAAACATTATAGTTAATTTCGTAACCCTTAAAAATTGTGAAATTACACTTAGTCCAATGGTATGGACTACTGACTCTAAATCTGAAGGTTGTCGGTTCAAATCCAGGGTGGAAATTTTAGATTTTAAAATTTTATGCCTTTTTGGGTAAATTTAAATTTAATTGTTAATTTCGTACCCACAAAAAAGTGTGAAATTATGCTTAGTCCAATGGTATGGACTGCTGACTCTAAATCTGAAGGTTGCGGGTTCAAATCCAGATTGGACATTTTAGATTTTATTTATTTTTGGGTAAATTGAAACTTCATAGTTAATTTCGTAACATTTAAAAATTGTGAAATTACACTTAGTCCAATGGTATGGACTGCTGACTCTAAATCTGAAGGTTGTGGTTCAAATTCAGGTTGGAAATTTTAGATTTTAAATTCTATTACTTTTTTGGGTAAATTAAACATTATAGTTAATTTCGTAACCTTTAAAAAATGTGAAATTACACTTAGTCCAATGGTATGGACTACTGACTTGAAATCTGAAGGTTGTGGGTTCAAATCCAGGATGGGAATTTTAGATTTTAAAATTCTATTACTTTTTGGGTAAATTAAAACATTATAGTTAATTTTGTAACCTTTAAAAAGTGTGAAATTAGGCTTAGTCCAATGGTATGGACTACCGACTCGAAATCTGAAGGTTGCGGGTTCAATGTCAGGGGGGGAATTTTAGATTTTAAAATTTAGTTCTTTTGGGTAAATTTAAACTTGATAGTTAATTTGTAACCACTAAAAAGTGTGAAATTATGCTTAGTCCAATGGTACGGACGGCTGACTTGAAATCTGAAGGTTGTGGGTTCAAATCCAGGGGTGGAGTTTTGGTTTTGAAATTGTATGTCTTTGGGGTAATTTAACTTCATAGTTAATTTCGTAACCACTAAAAAGTGTGAAATTATGCTTAGTCCAATGGTATGGACTGCTGACTTGAAATCTGAAGGTTGTGGGTTCAATTCCAGGGTGGGAATTTTAGATTTTAAAATTTTATTACTTTTTGGGGTAAATTAAAACATTATAGTTAATTTCGTAACCTTTAAAAAATGTGAAATTACACTTAGTCCAATGGTATGGACTACTGACTCTAAATCTGAAGGTTGTGTGTTCAAATCCAGGGTGGAAATTTTAGATTTTAAAATTTTATGTTTTTTAGGATAAATTGAAACTTCATAGTTAATATCGTAACATTTAAAAATTGTGAAATTACACTTAGTCCAATGGTATGGACTACTGACTCGGAATCTGAAGGTTGTGGGTTCAATTCCAGGGTGGGAATTTTAGATTTTAAAATTGTATTACTTTTTGGGGTAAATTAAAACATTATAGTTAATTTCGTAACCCTTAAAAATTGTGAAATTACACTTAGTCCAATGGTATGGACTACTGACTCTAAATCTGAAGGTTGTCGGTTCAAATCCGGGTGGAAATTTTAGATTTTAAAAATTTTTTGTCTTTTAGGGTAAATTTAATTTTTATAGTTAATTTCGTAACCACAAAAAAGTGTGAAATTATGCTTAGTCCAATGGTATGGACTGCCGACTCTAAATCTGAAGGTTGCGGGTTCAAATCCAGATTGGAAATTTTAGATTTTAGATTATTTTTTGGGGGTAAATTGAAACTTCATAGTTAATATCGTAACATTTAAAAATTGTGAAATTACACTTAGTCCAATGGTATGGACTACTGACTCGAAATCTGAAGGTTGTGGGTTCAATTCCAGGGTGGGAATTTTAGATTTTAAAATTTTATTACTTTTTTGGGTAAATTAAAACATTATAGTTAAATGGTATGGACTACCGACTCGAAATCTGAAGGTTGCAGGTTCAATTCCAGGGGGGGAATTTTAGATTTTAAAAATTAGTTTTTTGTGGGTAAATTTAAACTTGATAGTTAATTTTGTAACCACTAAAAAGTGTGAAATTATGCTTAGTCCAATGGTACGGACGGCTGACTTGAAATCTGAAGGTTGTGGGTTCAAATCCAGGGGTGGAGTTTTGGTTTTTGAAATTGTATGTCTTTTGGGTAAATTTAACTTCATAGTTAATTTCGTAACCACTAAAAAGTGTGAAATTATGCTTAGTCCAATGGTATGGACTGCTGACTTGAAATCTGAAGGTTGTGGGTTCAATTCCAGGGTGGGAATTTTAGATTTTAAAATTTTATTACTTTTTGGGTAAATTAAATCATTATAGTTAATTTCGTAACCACTAAAAAGTGTGAAATTATGCTTAGTCCAATGGTATGGACTACTGACTTGAAATCTGAAGGTTGTGGGTTCAAATCCAGGATGGGAATTTTAGATTTTAAAATTCTATTACTTTTTGGGGTAAATTAAAACATTATAGTTAATTTTGTAACCTTTAAAAAGTGTGAAATTAGGCTTAGTCCAATGGTATGGACTACCGACTCGAAATCTGAAGGTTGCGGGTTCAATGTCAGGTGGGGAATTTTAGATTTTAAAATTAGTTCTTTTGGGTAAATTTAAACTTGATAGTTAATTTTGTAACCACTAAAAAGTGTGAAATTATGCTTAGTCCAATGGTACGGACGGATGACTTGAAATCTGAAGGTTGTGGGTTCAAATCCAGGGGTGGAGTTTTGGTTTTTGAAATTGTATGTCTTTTGGGGTAAATTTAACTTCATAGTTAATTTCGTAACCACTAAAAAGTGTGAAATTATGCTTAGTCCAATGGTATGGACTGCTGACTTGAAATCTGAAGGTTGTGGGTTCAATTCCAGGGTGGGAATTTTAGATTTTAAAATTTTATTACTTTTTGGGGTAAATTAAAACATTATAGTTAATTTCGTAACCTTAAAAAATGTGAAATTACACTTAGTCCAATGGTATGGACTACTGACTCTAAATCTGAAGGTTGTGTGTTCAAATCCAGGGTGGAAATTTTAGATTTTAAAATTTTATGTTTTTTAGGATAAATTGAAACTTCATAGTTAATATCGTAACATTTAAAAATTGTGAAATTACACTTAGTCCAATGGTATGGACTACTGACTCGGAATCTGAAGGTTGTGGGTTCAATTCCAGGGTGGGAATTTTAGATTTTAAAATTGTATTACTTTTTGGGGTAAATTAAAACATTATAGTTAATTTCGTAACCCTTAAAAATTGTGAAATTACACTTAGTCCAATGGTATGGACTACTGACTCTAAATCTGAAGGTTGTCGGTTCAAATCCAGGGTGGAAATTTTAGATTTTAAAAATTTTTGTCTTTTAGGGTAAATTTAATTTTTATAGTTAATTTCGTAACCACAAAAAAGTGTGAAATTATGCTTAGTCCAATGGTATGGACTGCCGACTCTAAATCTGAAGGTTGCGGGTTCAAATCCAGATTGGAAATTTTAGATTTTAGATTATTTTTTGGGGGGGTAAATTGAAACTTCATAGTTAATATCGTAACATTTAAAAATTGTGAAATTACACTTAGTCCAATGGTATGGACTACTGACTCGAAATCTGAAGGTTGTGGGTTCAATTCCAGGGTGGGAATTTTAGATTTTAAAATTTTATTACTTTTTTGGGTAAATTAAAACATTATAGTTAAATGGTATGGACTACCGACTCGAAATCTGAAGGTTGCAGGTTCAATTCCAGGGGGGAATTTTAGATTTTAAAAATTAGTTTTTTGTGGGTAAATTTAAACTTGATAGTTAATTTTGTAACCACTAAAAAGTGTGAAATTATGCTTAGTCCAATGGTACGGACGGCTGACTTGAAATCTGAAGGTTGTGGGTTCAAATCCAGGGGTGGAGTTTTGGTTTTTGAAATTGTATGTCTTTTGGGGTAAATTTAACTTCATAGTTAATTTCGTAACCACTAAAAAGTGTGAAATTATGCTTAGTCCAATGGTATGGACTGCTGACTTGAAATCTGAAGGTTGTGGGTTCAATTCCAGGGTGGGAATTTTAGATTTTAAAATTTTATTACTTTTTGGGGTAAATTAAATCATTATAGTTAATTTCGTAACCACTAAAAAGTGTGAAATTATGCTTAGTCCAATGGTATGGACTGCTGACTCTAAATCTGAAGGTTGTGGGTTCAATTCCAGGGTGGGAATTTTAGATTTAAAAATTTTATTATTTTTTTGGGTAAATTAAATCATTATAGTTAATTTTGTAACCTTTAAAAATTGTGAAATTACACTAATTCCAATGGTATGGACTACTGACTCTAAATCTGAAGGTTGTGGGTTCAAATCCTGGGTGGAAATATTAGATTTTAAAATTTTATGTCTTTTTGGGTAAATTTAAACTTCATAGTTAATTTCGTAACCACTAAAAAATGTGAAATTATGCTTTGTCCAATGGTATGGACTGCTGACTCGAAATCTGAAGGTTGCGGGTTCAAATCCAGGTTGGAAATTTTAGATTTTAAAATTTTATGTCTTTTTGGGTAAATTTAAATTGAATAGTTAATTTCGTACCCACAAAAAAGTGTGAAATTATGCTTAGTCCAATGGTATGGACTGCTGACTCTAAATCTGAAGGTTGCGGGTTCAAATTCAGGTTGGAAATTTTAGATTTTATTTATTTTTGGGTAAATTGAAACTTCATAGTTAATTTCGTAACATTTAAAAAATGTGAAATTACACTTAGTCCAATGGTATGGACTACTGACTCAAAATCTGAAGGTTGTGGGTTCAATTCCAGGGTGGGAATTTTAGATTTTAAAATTTTATTACTTTTTGGGGTAAATTAAAACATTATAGTTAATTTCGTAACCCTTAAAAATTGTGAAATTACACTTAGTCCAATGGTATGGACTACTGACTCTAAATCTGAAGGTTGCGGGTTCAAATCCAGGTTGGACATTTTAGATTTTATTTATTTTTGGGTAAATTGAAACTTCATAGTTAATTTCGTAACATTTAAAAATTGTGAAATTACACTTAGTCCAATTGTATGGACTACTGACTCGAAATCTGAAGGTTGTGGGTTTAATTCCAGGGTGGGAATTTTACATTTTAAATGTTATTACTTTTTTGGGTAAATTAAAACATTATAGTTTATTTCGTAACCTTTAAAAATTGTGAAATTACACTTAGTCCAATGGTGTGGACTACTGACTCGAAATCTGAAGGTTGTGAGTTCAAATCCAGGGTGGAAATTTTAGATTTTAAAATTTTATGTCTTTTTGGGTAAATTTAAACTTCATAGTTAATTTCGTAACCTTTAATAATTGTGAAATTACACTTAGTCCAATGGTATGGACTACTGACTCTAAATCTGAAGGTTGTGGGTTCAAATCCAGGGTGGAAATTTTAAAATTTTATGTCTTTTTGGGTAAATTTAAATTTTATAGTTAATTTCGTAACGACAAAAAAGTGTGAAATTATGTTTAGTCCAATGGTATGGACTGCCGACTCTAAATCTGAAGGTTGCGGGTTCAAATCCAGTTTGGAAATTTTTGATTTTAGATTTTATTTATTTTTGGGTAAATTGAAACTTCATAGTTAATATCGTAACATTTAAAAATCGTGAAATTACACTTAGTCCAATGGTATGGACTACTGACTCGAAATCTGAAGGTTGTGGGTTCAATTCCAGGGTGGGAATTTTAGATTTTAAAATTTTATTACCTTTTTGGGTAAATTAAAACATTATAGTTAATTTCGTAACCTTTAAAAAGTGTGAAATTAGGCTTAGTCCAATGGTATGGACTACCGACTCGAAATCTGAAGGTTGCGGGTTCAATTCCAGGGGGGAATTTTAGATTTTAAAATTTAGTTCTTTTTGGGTAAATTTAAACTTGATAGTTAATTTTGTAACCACTAAAAAGTGTGAAATTATGCTTAGTCCAATGGTACGGACGGCTGACTTGAAATCTGAAGGTTGTGGGTTCAAATCCAGGTGTGGAGTTTTGGTTTTTGAAATTGTATGTATTTTGGGGTAAATTTAACTTCATAGTTAATTTCGTAACCACTAAAAAGTGTGAAATTATGCTTAGTCCAATGGTATGGACTGCTGACTTGAAATCTGAAGGTTGTGGGTTCAATTCCAGGGTGGGAATTTTAGATTTTAAAGTTTTATTTCTTTTGGGTAAATTGAAACTTGATAGTTAATTCCGTAACCACTAAAAAGCATGAAATTATGCTTAGTGCAGTGGTTCAGACTGCTGACTCTAAATCTAAAGGTTGCAGGTTCATTCCCACCCTGGGAATTTTAGATTTCAAAATTTTACTACTTTTTAGGTCAATTGAAACTTTACAGTTAATTTTGTAACCACAAAATAGTGTGAAGTTGTGCTTAATCAAGTAATACGGACTGATGACCCTAAATCTGAACTTCTGAAGGTTGCTGGTTCAAGTCCCACAGTGGAGTTTTAGATTTTAAAATTTTATTAATTTTGAGGTCAATTGAAATTTATATTTTTTTCAAGTTTGAAACCAGTCCACACTTCTAGTCTAGCAAAAGCCAAAAAGTAAAAAAGCAAATACTTTTAGCTTGAAGCAAATAGTGAAAGCATTTACTCTCATTTTTATTCATGCGAATAAAAGTTATGCTTAAAAATATGTAGTAAAAAAAAAGCAAATGCTAGTTTTTATACATACGACCAAATGTTTCAATGTTAATCATAATTGCATCGTTTATGTTTCAGTAATAGATTTGAGGACCTACATGGATCTGTTTGGGCCTACAACGACGCCCATTCACTGAGCGGATTCGGGATTGCCCATCGAGAACTCGAAAAGATAGGAGAGATCAAGGCCAGTTGCTTTGGTAAAATTTTTCATTCAGGTAAGACAAACTTCCATGAAGACTCAACTCATTAGTTCAAGTCCCCCCCCCCCCAACTAAGCCCTCGGACAACACTGAGTGTACACTGTTTACAAAATATGTCCGGTTTTATTTAGTTAAGTGGCTTTCAGGCTGTTAGTTCTTCCACATTTTAATGGTGGTCCCTCATTTGACATGTTGTCATCAAACGTTCTTTTGTCAAAGCCATCGGGGCAGAATATTTTTGGCATGCTGTTGGAAAGAACCAATTTACAACTTTTGTTCTTGTGAAAATCCTGTTGCGTGACATCACAGCCTGTGTTGTGATGTGAATGAGTTCTACCTGATTGATAAACGTGACCCGACTCAGAGGTGGCATGTCTTGATGACAGTCCCTCGCTTGTCAGTTGGTACAGAATGTCATTTGGTGACAAGTGAACGTCCTTATCCAAAGTCAAGGAGTCATGTCCCACAGTATCTCCGGGGTTATCCACGATGTTGCCGACGGCTCCGAATCCTCCTCAGACGTTATCGTCATGACGACTGTCTGCTCCATGTTCCCAAGGGTGCCCTCCGAGGACGACATCATGGCCATGTGTGAGATGTCCTGTGATTGGTCAGCCAGGTCTGGTACCAAGACTGTAGATTCAGCTGCAGATTCCTCGGGGGCTGATTTGGATAATGCGCAGGCCTGAGCGTACAGCCGTAGCTGTGCTAGATGGTGGTGCAGCAGCTGGGTGTGCTCCTCAGACATGTGTTGCAGTAACTCTTGCAAAATGGACTGGTTCTCGCTGTCGTTGGTTAGATGTTTCAAACTGGACGTGTGCATCATGGACAGCTGCTGCTTGAGTGACATGTTTGTGTTGGACAAATACTCAACCTGGAGGGCAAGACGGATGGGCAGAGAAATTATTTGTTTACAGATGGAATTTTAATAGACCAATCCATTAGGCTCTGCCCCATGATGTGTAACCAATCACAACCATGACAGCGCACACCAAAGTCTGACATTTATGCACTTCATGATGTGTGCAGTTGGAGCATGAATGCTTAAGAAGGCACATGTGTTGTTACCCAGTTATTTAGTGCAACTAGAGTTTGAGTGAAACCACGAATCCTCTACACAAGGATAAACGACACATCTGAGCTTGTGTACAAAATGTGTGCAACAATTTGTCTGCATTTATCATAAGCAGCGTCAGTGCATAAAACAACGTAGAACGTGTAGAAAATGTAGAGCAATGACAACAACAGTGCACACCATGATCGTCCACAGCCATGACAGCTGGCATCCTGACAGAAATCTGACCACTGAAAGAACGCAGTCGCATTAGTGTGCCTGCATTAGTTCTGATCAAGGTATGTCCCCCCTCCCACTTTTGAGAAGCGATTGACGCCCTTGGTACCTGTTGCATGCAGGGAACAAGATCCAAACTCATTCTTAGACCAAGACCAGATGGAATGCCCACTCATTTTTGTACGAAGCCTTTCTATAGTGCCTTTCATCCTGTGCTCTGTCTGGGCCCACGTGGTCCGCTCCTGCTCAAGAGTCTTCTCCAGACGTTCCTTCTCCTGCAGCAGCAGCGACAAGTTGTGCTCTGTGTAGCAAGTCTCGTCCTCCAAATCCTCTTTGCTTCCTTCGTCTGGTATCTCAATAAGGACAACTGTTTACGAGAGGGAAAGGTTGAGTAATTATCCTGGATAATAATTCCTGTAATAATGAAAGTCGGTCATCAAAAGGTCACTCCAGGTGTGGGCTACACAAAGAGGGCAAATGATGGGAGGAGTTTATGGAGTAGAAAGGTCGACATATGTGTTGCGCTTGAATGGGACAAATGATATGTAGCGGTAAAAACAGGATACAGGCAAGAAAGTCCAAAGTGATGCAGTGTGTCAAGAACATGTAATTCCTTGTAACTGGGTGCAAGCAATCCCTCACTTTTTCAAACCTTATTCCTAAAATTAGGTGGGCAAGGTGAAGGACAAATGCCAATATTTAATTAATTGTTGAAGTCAGCTCTCAAAATGTACTGCGACCCTGACTTATTAGATTTTTTTTGTTGCTTAGAACCTTCCTGAATCCTCCAAAATTCAATATACTTAAATAACACCAATGGCACACCCTTTGCACCTTGTAATTTCAATTTGTAAAATCCTCTGTCAATATTGGCCCTCATCCACCCCAACCCCCTAAAAAAATGCTGAACTTTTGGTTGTTGTTTTATTTATTTTATTGACCAAACAAGTGCAGGAGTGAAGACAACTGTATTAAACATGCTGTTGTCTACCCATTCCCTTCTTCCATATGGATTCACGATATATCAATTGAAAACAAAGTGGGTGGAGGGGGGGGGGGTGGGGGGGGGGGGAAGAGTTCTTCCTTGCATCAAATGCCTCCCCCTTGGCTTTTTGGTCAGCTTCTTCTAATTATCCTTCACTGCTGGTGGCATTATCCACCTTAACCTCTGGGTAGATGCTGCAGGATTCTTGGAGGGTCAGGGTTAATATTCTTACCATCTTACCTTCCCCATTGGCAGTGCTCTGACTCGGATCATTGATGCAGGCGTACTGGTACTCGATCTGCGGCTGCTGCCCGTCAGTCTGCTCATAGCCCCGGGGATGATGTGTCTGTCTCCGATGGCTGCTGTGACTGGGGGACTATGAGGTGTGTTACCAGGCTGGTACTGTTGGGTGCTGGGTCAGTGTATGTGGTGAAGATCTGGTTGACATCCTGGGTAAAATAGTGGAGTGAAGTCGTTAAGGTGGATAAAATGAGACTAAAACCTGCAGGGTTGCAAAAGATTCAATTTACGACACAAACGTATAGTGATAAATTTAGGTTCACAATTAATTGTTTTAAAAGGCACAAAGTGTTGGCATTTGATATAATCCACCCAAATCCTTGTTGATCTACCATACCTGCTCACAAGGTACATAAATTCAAACTGATTAAATTTATTTGATGGTTTTTTTTTTCATGCAGATTATACAAGGGGACCATTACATCACAGCAACGGCATACTCAGTTGTCTTGAAGCAGCACTGAAACTGTGAAGGTTAAAAATAAGTGCATTTTCAAACACATTAAACCAAAAAGGTGTGTCTAATCATTCTCAAAAGAATGGATACTTGAGTCAAATGTTTGATTGTGAAATTTATTTCAGAGAGTCTTTTGACCCTAAATCCCTAGCATGATTTACTAGGAACCATACCCATCCTGGCAAATTCCAACACCATATGGGAAACTGCACACACACATATTTCTGACTTTGATTCTGGAGGTGTGCCAACCCAATGTAAAAGACTGTCAGTTTAGGGGTACTGTACCCATCCTGACAGATTCCAACAAAACATGTCGTTGGGGTTTGATGGGTTGAGTTCTGTTATGGTTAAAGCTATAAATAAGTCCAATGAGTTTAGGAATTCAAGCATCAGGAATTTACAACATTTTCTGAGTGAACCATGGTAGTTTAACCACATGTGCAAACATTGATCAGCTTATTACTGTTTAAAAGGAACAAATGTGTGCTTGGTCGGTTTTAATCCGAGCCGAAAGTGCGATAATTATCAGCACCCAGACTCCAACCAGTTTTAAACAGAGTGATTAATACCGACCAAGCACATATTTATTCCCATTCATAAATACTTTTTGGTCAAAAAACCCTGCTTTTGTTCACAAAAATTCACTTCATGTTTTTTAAACACCCCTTTTTCATCTATAGCTAAATAATGGAGTGTCCAGCCTGCAAGTAAGATGTACACAACTCCTTTTATGGAGATTGGCGCGCGCATTCGTGGTACTGCGTGATGTCGCGCAGAACACACCTGAAGATTGCGTTGTTAATTTAGGACTTCTTCTTCTGTCGTACATGTATGTCCTTAGACTTGCAGCTCTGTCAGGGTGAGCCAGGCCAGTGTGTCATCCTCCAGGTTGATCAGGCGGCCGGTGTTTTGGGCAGGCGGTGATGATGTGGTCTACTGTCTGGATTGGTTCTCTGCAGTCGCAGGAAGTGCTGTCTGCCAGTCCCCAGCTTTTCATGGATGCACCATAACGTCCGACTCCAGCCCTCGGACGGTTGAGGGTCGTCCACTGCTTTCGTGGGAGGTCTTGACCAGACATAGGGTCGTTTATGAAGTGGTGTAGCCTAGGTAGTTCTGCTGAGGTCTACCGGACTCTCCAGCTGGTTTTTACCCAGGCGGCCTTAGAGACGTCTGCCGATGTCGTGAGCAGCTTGTGGGCATGCGTGGCAAACAGCCTGGAGCCTTGCCGGTCTTTAGCCGTTGGATGGCCAACTGGAGTTTGTGTGCCGTGAAGTCGCCTGAAAGGTTTTGATCACACCCCTGCGCATGGTGTAGCTCCTTGACTCTCGCCGACGTGGCTCTAGTAAAGTTCTTGTCCACGTAGGGGAAGTGACCCTTGCTCAACAACTGAGATGCGATGGAATTTGCAGTAATTGGACATTGTGTTGGGGTTGTGGACCTACCCGTGAGTTGTTGATGGTTTGCCATGCCCGACAGCTGGAATGGGTGAAATTGATCGATTCCACAGTCTCTGTCCATCTCTGCCTACGTTTCTCGTTTAGCCTACCGAAAAGATCAGTGGCTGCTTCATCCCTGTCTTCGTTGGTCGTTGCTTCTTTATGGGTGCAAAGTAGATCTTCACACTCGCCATCCCAGCAGGGGACGTAGGCCGTGAATGATGCCGTGGACGATGCAGGATCTTCAACACCGCAACATTTTAAGATCTGGGGAGGAATACAGTAGAGGATTGGTTTGGCAATTTTGACAAAAGCTGACAGCCATATGCACTTTGAAAAAAAAAGAACTATGGATCTTTTTATATGGTTCTCTTGCTGTAAGAGGCACAAGTAAGCTATTGACCTGAGTTAGGACTCTTGTTCAGGCAGGCCGGATGCAAAGTTTTTCCTGAGACACAGCCGGCGCTTGGGCATGGCCTGTGACAATTGAGTCTATCAAACACTGGTATCTGCTAAGAATAACCAGCCCAGGTATCTGTCAATTTCATAAAACTTCCACAAATGCCACTATCTTGTCCTGCTGTCCACTACCTTCAACTTATCTTAATTCACTCACAAACATTTTCACAAACATGGACCACAAGTCATCTTGTAGCATGACTTGTGAAGAGAAAGTGAAAACATTTTCCTTTCAAAACCTAAGACTTATTTCTGGGGATCCAGTCACAAGTATGCGAGCGCTTGGTCTTGTTCCCAAATGCAAACTCACCCCCAAAGTTGATGCCTTTATCCACGTGCTTAACCCTGTAGTGCGCCTTGAGGAGAATCTCATCAGTGAAGAGACTGTCCTGGGAGCAGAATGGACAGTGCAGATGCGGAGCCTTCATCAAGGAGTGGCTACACTCCCTGTCTGTGCATTGTATGGGCGTCCAGTCTGCCTCAGCGCCTTTCATCCGCACTGATGGATGCGCCCACAGTTGCAAAAAAAAAAACAATTGAGAAAAAATGTCAACAATCAAATTTATATGTATGATGTACAAAATGTAAAAAAAATATGTAAATGTATAAAACAGCAATGCCGATAAAATCAGTAAAAAAACCCTCATTTTCTACTCAATCAAAACCTTCACAGAAATTTTCAAAGTGGAGGGGGGGAACAAATTAGGCCAAATAAAAAAATTAAAAACAAAAACATATTAAGCGTCTCTGCCTGCTTCCTTTTTGGAGGCTGCCTCCTTTCGCTCCTTTTATTTTTTTTCTCTCTTTTTTTAACCATTTTTTTTTTAAATTTTGGCCTCTTGCATTGTATCTGTTGCATCATGGAGCTATAAACACATTTCGATATAAAGCTGGTATGTAATTTTCTGAATTTAATGGCAGCCATTTTAAAAAAAACCCAAATGGCAGCCATCTTAAAAAATAGCCCTGTCGGGCGACCATTTTGGAGGACAGAGAAACAAGGGCCTCCCGCTTCCTTTTTTTTCTTCAAAAAGCAGGACCCTAACTCCCCCTAAGCATGTTCTTTTTGGAATGGAAAGATTCCCGTATCCGGCCACTTGTCAATGTCATCCTGTGCAGAATGAGACTGGTCTGAAAATGTGTGTTTTCTCAGTAAATACCCCAATAAATTCCCTGCTAAATTTGACTTTTAAGGTTGATCGTGAAGTGAAGGGCCCCTGTTTTATTTTGATTGAATTAGAGTCAAAAATATGTTTTTTTTGCTCAAAAATCACCTTTACAATCAAAACAGACTTTTCTCAATTCATTCTAGTGAGACCCATTTTGCAATTCTGAACAGATTCTAGGGGTAGAAAACATGATTTTCCTGCGCGGTTTGTGCCTTGCGATTCAGCACACCGTGCGTGCTCACGGTACATCGCATGATGATCGCCATCTTGATTTTCTGGTCGCATGTTTTTCCCTAAAAAAAAAACCCTGCCCTCTATCTATGACATACCTGTTGATTGAGAATGTCGCCAACTAGTTTGGTAGGTCTAATAATTTTTAAAGGGGAATGTTCCCTTATAGGAACCGGACCCTTCAATTCACGATCGCCCTTTTTAGGACATATTATTATTATCACTTTCTGATGGCTGATAAGTCGTTGAAGGAAAACATTAGTGATGGCCAGATATGGGAATCTTTCCGAAAAAGCCTCTTAGCACTAGCCATAGCGAGCAGCAGCCATTCAGTATTGTGAAGTGTCCGGAAACTGGGCGATTTAATTTTTTTATTTTTTTTTATATTTATTTTTACGACGAGGTGTCCTACTAAAAAATATAAATAATTTTTCAGAATCTCTTGGGTACCTACCATATGAATAGCCATGTTCAATAACTCCTTTGCCTTGAATAATCACATAAATACATTCTGGGGGAAAATATTAAAGGAATGTACAACATTTGCTTTTGCTGCAATTTTCAGAAATAAATGGATTTGGAGGCTTAGTATGGTATAGCAAATATTGTTAAACTGACTTATTTCACGTTTTGGGGTTGTAGATGCTGGAAAAACCAAGAAACCCAATCATGTTCTTGTAGTCTGATTCCCTGACTCCACTTAAGATGAAACGGAGCAATTTATAGACTGGGGGGAATTGTAAGTTCAGAGAATCGGTGTAGCTGGCTTGTACCCCTTTACAGGTGTGTAATCAACTGCAAAGAAAATGCGGAATAACTAAATATAAAAAATTAGGAGCAGTTTTTGAAAAAATCCAGTTTTCTCCAACGCTGGTCGGCTGACCAGTGTTGGAAAAATACAGTGTTTCTTGAAAATGTCAGCACACCAGGAGCCACGATTTTACAGGATGCTTCAGACTGTCATTCCTTAACAATCCAGTAAGGTATTTCGTGATAATTTTATCATTTCATTTTTTGATGTTTGCAAATGTTGTATCTTCCCCTTAAGTAAGAGGAAAAACTAGTTTTCAGCGTAAACAGCGCCCTCCAGGAAAAAAAGTGGTTTAAAGGGTTTTTCCAAAATTCGAAGCCAGCTACGGCTTCGTCTGTTATAATAATTTGAAGATTATGAAATTTCCACACAGCTACTCAGAAAGCGTGAGTTGTCTAATAAGAAGAGACAATAGGTGTTATTAGGCTTCCGTTACGGGAGACGTATGCGTCTCGTAAAAAAAAAAAGACGGATGCCAGATCAATGATGAATCTGCGAGTCTGCGATGAAGGGTGCATACCGGTAAATCGATCCGCCAAGCTCATGAATAAAAGTTATACCCTCAAAATATTCTATATTAGAGAGTTATTCTATATTAGAGAGTTCTGAGCGCCGTAAAATTGGGGAATTGAAGAGATATGGTAGTGAACCTCTGGCCCGGACTTGGGGCTTTCAATTCTGAGCATTTTGGATGCTATTGGGCTCGAAAGTGGCGCTATTTTGCCATGTTGTGGAGGGATCGTTTTTCAAGATGGCTACTTTTCCGCTTTGGGGAAAATAGGGGTCGTCTTCTTTGCGTGAAAATATCTCGAAAAGTCAATGGTCAACCCACCATAAATTGAAAAGAAAATGAAAGATGACACATTGATCATCATTTTTCTGTGCAGCTTGAATACCTGTGAGAGTTTTGAGTATTTTTAAAAGAATTTTGAAGTATGGGCATTTAGCACTAGTGTCTATGGGAGTTTATTTGCAGGTATGCACCCTATAGACCGAGGTTTCGAAACAGCTTGCATGCTGCCAATCGAGCGACACATGAGGGCAGCATTCAACAACAACATAAACACGCGACTCGTGTAAATCTGCCGCTACCCGTATTCTTCTGACTCTGGTCTGAGTGGCTGAAAACTTTCTTATTTATTAGTATTACGTCAGTATCAGTACTACAAGTTTGTTTTCATTAAAGGTAACATTAATTTGGTTGTTTTTAATAGCTATTGGTGAAATCTGCATTATTTTATTTAGTGAAATGTACTGCAGAAGTAGCCGTAGACGCACTGCGTTTATAGCGTAACTTGTTATGATGTTTCGTCGTGTGTGTTCGTGAAAAGTTTGAGATGCTTAGTTAAAAAAGGAAAAATGTCCATACTGGGCCACTAATATGACCTGAAAAGAACCAAAAGTTGTAAATCTGATGGAAAAACACTATTAAGGAGTGCAAAAATTCTGGATTTTTCCTACAGTAGTTCCAGATAGCTTCAAATAAAAACCTACCTTTTTTTGGATTAGTCTCCAAATTGGAGTCCAATATTTTTTTCTGACGAAGTGCATTTTAAAAAGGTAAATGTAAGCTTCTTGATAAACGAAGATCTTTTCGATAAAATCTTAAGAAGAGTAATTTCTGCCAGATTTTCGACTTGCACTTTGACTTGTTTGGATGGTTTGTAGAAACTCGTGGGAGCTGCTGCAGCGAACCGACAAAAAATGTTCTCCTCGGTACATCACTCGAACTGTGTGATTTTGAATATTTTGTTTATACACTAAAGTCGTATAAACTCTTCCATCGAATGTTTACGTGTGTACCTGTTCGTCCCTTATGACCCAACTACATGCGCATTAATGGATTTTGTGTGACGTATTCTGTGTGCTGTGTCAAAATAAATTCGGTCTGTGCGTGAGTTCGTGCCGTTGCGCTGCAGACAAACGTTTCAAAATCATTTACGTTTTTCTCTTTGTTAAATTTGGTGGAATTCTCTTGAATGAACTATTTTGGGAAAATGAAATAATACTTTATCAGAAAATATGCTTAATTTGGTAAGTTCTGGCTGAAAAAAATTGATTCGCTTGTGTGATTCTTAAGTAAAATTTGAGGTGGAGATATTAAGTAATGAAAGGTTTGCGGAAACACCATGTGCGAATAATTTCTCAACTAGGAGAATGGTTCTGAAAAGAACCAGAGGTATAAACTCGACGTTCCGACTTAGACTGATGGGTCTCCTATACCCTAGGTCCTCAGCTACCATAAGACTGAAGGGTCTCCTATACCCTAGGTCCTCCCTCTACTGACACCGCAACCCTACTGTCCCACTCCAGTGGGCACCAAGCTTGCTCTAGGATCCCCTCTACTTGGCATCCTCACAGGATGCAACTTCACACTTCATTGATTTCACCTTTTGCTACTTAAGTATTCACTTTCTTAGAGTTTAGGCACTCTCCTGAAGATGGTCAGAGCATACTGACCGGAATGTCGAGTGATACCTCTGGTTCTTTTCAGAACCATTCGTGTGATTCTATTTTTTAAACGCAAAGGATTTTTGGATCCATTCGGAACAGATTGAACCAATCTGGAACTAGGAAAAGTGACATTAGTACTTTTGACGTCGTAAAGCCAAAATAAAAACAGCCTAAATTCGGAAAATTATTAATGTCGTATCTCCATCACTCAAGGTAAACTATTGAACCACTGTCACTTGAATTCGTGGAGTAATTGAGCTGAAAGCAGCCTAAAGGATGTTTGCTATCTGGAACTAGGAAAACGACTGTAATATGTGTTCTGTCATGGCCCATAGACTTTGTGCAGGAGCTCTGAGTGGTGGCCCAGTATGGAATTTTTTTCCGACCACCCCAACTAGTTGGTGACATTGAGAACATATGGTAATCCTTATCTGTAGGACACCTCTATTTTTACGAGTTCTGTTCAAATCTGACTTTTGTACTCCTAGAACTATGATGCTCCGCGTGAGCTGAGCCTCATAGACACAGAACTCCGCAAGATTGTAAGTACAAAAATGTCCATCAAAACACAGACATTTTTCACAGAACTGCTTCACAGTTTGCCCCTAAACTCCGTTTTGTACCTCATGACATACTAACGTAATGTGCGTAGAGCAAACATCGCTGGATTCTGTTGGTTTTTTGGCCAAAATTATGAAGAATATATGCCTTTTCCGCAGTGAGCCAACCTGACACTTGAAATGTGCAGGCATTATGGTTGATTGTTGATTTTCGGTTCGCTCGGAGCGCGTCGCGGGGGGTACGGTACTTGCATTTGTACGCATGCGCATACTATCATTTCGCAAATCAAATAAGTGTGTGTTTTAGAAGTTAGGGACATTAGATTTCAGGGAGGTACCATCACTCAGGTTATGTCACTCATGTTACTTCATCTTCATGGTTTCTAACACGGCATAAAATCTGAGTTTGATGAACTGCAACGTAATGAAACTCTGTTCTTATAATATATGAACCTTTGTCTCTGCCTTAAGCACAAAAACTCTCAATAACAGTCACATTTTGCATGTTAAAACAAAGTGCCAAAATGACCACCAAAAATCCAGTTTTTTGTCCAAAAATCACTCACTACAGTTCATCTCATCGGCACACCACTCAAATGAAAGATCTTGATATGCACCTTTTAATTTGACGCCACGTTTGACGTTGTGATGCTTGTAGTTCGGAAGATTTCATACAGTTTCCTCTTTTTTCGTGGAATTGCCCAGTTGCAAAACTTGATACTTTTGGCCAAATGACTTAATTTGCTGCAAGACGGTTTCATTGTTTCAATTTCGTAAAAATTTGCACCTTGTTGAACTGTCAAACTTGTCAAATTCTGATGAATGAATCCAAGTTTACAACTTGAAGACTTGAACACTTGACCCGAGTTGATGACCCCGAGGCCTTGACCCAATGGTGTGGACCCACTGAATTGGCCTGAGTCTTTAGCCAACGGCCATGCTCCGTGGAGGTGGCGGCCCACGGCCTTGCGCCGGGGTGTCGTCCTATGGACTGGCCCGAGTCATCGACCATGCCTTGACCCGAGGTGCCAAGCTACGGACTTGACCAGAGCCGTCAACCCGCGGCCTTGTGCAACTTGAACACTTGAACACTTGACCCGAGTTGATGACCCCAAGGCCTTGACCCAATGGTGCGGACCCACGGAATTGGCCTGAGTCTTTAGCCCACGGCCATGCTCCGAGTTAGTGGCGGCCCACGGAATTGGCCCGAGTCGGCGGCCCACGGCAAACCCCCGAGGTGCCGGCCCTCGGAACGGGCCCGAGTCGTCCATCGGCTCACGGCCTTTCGCCGGGGTGTCGTCCCACGGACTTGCTCGAGTCGTCGGCCCACGGCCTTGCGCCAGGGTGTCGTCCTACGGACTGGCCCGAGTCATCGACCATGCCTTGACCCGAGGTGCCGAGCTACGGACTTGACCAGAGCCGTCAGCCCGCGGCCTTGTGAATCCAAGTTTACAAAGCCATTCATTCTTTGATTGATTAATACAAAGCCATTACAAAAAGGGAAATAAAAATATCAAAATATTATGAGGCATCAACAAAGTATCAAGCATCAGAGAACCATACCCCGAGCTCAAATACCAGACTGGTGATTGAACAAAGCATTACTTGTACATATATGTATTTGGTAGTTTTTAATTACGCATACAAAAAAAAATACCAGCTTACATGAACTGTAGAAATTGGTCATTTTGGGGAACCAACCAAATTTAAATTTGTACAGGTTTATCTCTAACTTTACAAATACATTCATATTTTGTAGCATTGATTTTTCAATTAAAATTTACAGTGTTGAGACTACATGTATTATTAAGACAACTTTGGAATGCTCCTTATTCAAAATTTGAAATTTATTGATCAATCTGGTTGTTATTGTGAACTGTTTTTGTTGTGCAGTATCTCACTTGGAAACTCATAATTAAACTTACAAATATCTCATGCTTAAAAAAATCAAAGTAAACTTATTTTCTTCCGGTAGGAGTTGGTCTTTTAATTTGTTCCTTTTTGTCCATCAGGTCTTGACCCACATTTCCACCAGCACCTCTGACGTACCAGTGACTGGCGCTGCCAAAACAGATCCTTATCACTATCTGACGCAACAGCATTTCACCTCAGAGATCTTCAAGATTGAGATCCAAAACCTCCCAAGATATTTTGGATTTGCGGTGAGTTTGCTCTCTAAGCACTAAACCCTCGATAACGATAATCATACAGTTTGTGCTCTTTGAGAGTTCATATTGTGCTCCATGGTTAGGATTTCATAATTATTTGCATAATTTAAAGGCCATTGGATGAATTTCACAAAAAAACATGCAAATATCCTAGCCTCGTGTCGATATTAAAGTAATGGTAGACAACTAGATACTTGTAATCTTTTTTTCTTCCAGTGCACTTGTTCCATGTACACTTTAATCATTATTTCTAATATTGCTGTGATATCGCTTTAGGATGTAACATTTACAGCTTTGGGATTTTCTAAATAATTTATGAACTTTAGCTTCTTTGCATTAAGTACACATAGCAGTTTGTGCATTAAAGTATCGCACTGACTCTGTGCCTCATGCTAAATGAACAAAATAGTCACATCAACCTTGAACAAAACTTTTTTGTAACTTTTTGTTCCCAATCAGCAGTGACACTGAAGATCCAGCTCATGACATCACTGTATTGCTCATGACTTGGCACTTTCACAGAAATGTTTAAAAACGTGAAGCGTCGTACGCCTTCATCAAATAAAAACCTCAAAATCTGTTTCAAAGGCACTTTTTTGAAAAAGTTTTGCAGTGGAACAAGCTTGAACGGATCTCAGAAGCTTCAGGCCAACACATTTGTGTTTGCCTGATTTTAATCTTTGGCCCCATAGCTTTAGGTCTGATGTCGAAGTCATTTTTAATGTTTGACCAAGGCCAACATGTTGATGACTACTTTTGCCATTTGAGCTCCTTTGAAATTTGACCAATTTTGTCCTGGACCCCAGGATAACCTTTGACCCAAGTTGGTCATGTGACATGTTGCTGGGGCTAGGCTCCTGATACTTTTGACTTTTAAGGTTTGGTTGAAATCGGTCAAAATATGTTGGACCAATAGACAATGTCAGTGTTTGTTACTAACTAACAGACTAACGGACTAACAGAGAGACATGATGATTTGTTGAGCTGCTACCCTAAGCTAAAACTGCAGCTGCCGATTTCACAAAAAAGTGATGCGCCATGCGTAAGACTTTATACGCAACAAATTTGTTGCGCAGCTGCGCAATAAACTTATCATCGATTTCACGAAACTTGGCGTAGCTGCGTAACGTTTTAAATAATTTTAAACATCTTGGACGAGGATAAAAGCAGCATTTACGACGTCTGTTTGTGTGTTAATTTGTTCGTTTATGAAGACTGTATGATTATTTTGTCTGACTTTCTTCGGAATCGATCGGCAACTCTAAAAATTAGAAATTTGTTTACTTCAAACATAATGTTTATGAATGTCTTGTATCTACCTTGAAAAGTTGTGCATTAATGGGCTCCACGACAGTCCCAATTTGCTGGTGAAATATGCCATTTTCAGTCGCTATGCCACAACTTACGCCACTTAAAATGATTGCGCAAATTACTCCACAAATTATTGCGCAAGTCGTGGACTCCACTCCATCTCCACTCCATCTCCACTCCATCTCCAATCCATCTCCAATCTCTCTCCAATCCCTCTCCAATCCCTCTCCAATCCATCTTCACTCCATCTCCACTCCATCTCCAATTTATCCCCAATCCAACTGCAACCCATCTCCAATCCCTCTCCAATCCCTCTCCAATCCATCTCCAATCCATCTCCACTCCATCTCCACTCCATCTCCAATTTATCCCCAATCCAACTGCAACCCATCCCCAATCTCTCTCCAATCCCTCTCCAATCCATCTCCACTCCATCTCCACTCCATCTCAACTCCATCTCCAATTTATCCTCAACTCCATCTCCAATTTATCCCCAATCCATCTCCAATCCATCTCCAATCTCTCTCCAATCCCTCTCCAATCCCTCTCCAATCCATCTCCACTCCATCTCCACTCCATCTCAACTCCATCTCCAATTTATCCCCAATCCATCTCCAATCCATCTCCAATCTCTCTCCAATCCCTCTCCAATCCCTCTCCAATCCATCTCCACTCCATCTCCACTCCATCTCAACTCCATCTCCAATTTATCCCCAATCCAACTGCAACCCATCTCCAATTTATCCCCAATCCATCTCCAATCTATCTCCAATCCATCTCCAATCCATCTCCAATCACTCTCAAATCCATCTCCAATCGATCTCCAATCCATCTCCAATCCATCTCCAATCCATCTCCAATCTCTATCCAATCCATCTCCAATCCCTCGCCAATCTATCCCCAAAAGATCTCCAATCCCTCTCCAATCCCTCTCCAATCCATCCCCAATCCCTCTCCAATCCCTCTCCAATCCATCTCCAATTTATCCCAAATCCCTCTCCAATCCCGCTCCAATCCCTCTCCAATCCATCTCCAATCCATCTCCAATCCATCTCCAATCCATCTCCAATTTATCCCCAATCCCTCTCCAATCCATCTCCAATCCATCTCCAATCCATCTCCAATCCATCTCCAAATCATCTCCAATGTATCTCTCAATCCATCTCCAATGCATCTTCAATGCATCTTCAATCCATCTCCAATTTATCCCCAATCCAACTGCAACCCATCTCCAATTTATCCCCAATCCATCTCCACTCCATCTCCACTCCATCTCCAATTTATCCCCAATCAATCTCCAATCTATCTCTAATCCATCTCCAATCCATCTCCAATCCATCTCCAATCTCTATCCAACCCATCTCCAATTTATCCCCAATCCATCTCCAATTTATCCCCAATCCATCTCCAATCCCTCTCCAATCCCTCTCCGATCCCTCTCCAATCCATCCCCAATCCCTCTCCAATCCCGCTCCAATCCCTCTCCAATCCATCTCCAATCCATCTCCAATCCATCTCCAATCCATCTCCAATCCATCTCCAATCCATCTCCAATTTATCCCCAATCCAACTGCAACCCATCTCCAATTTATCCCCAATCCATCTCCACTCCATCTCCAATCCATCTCCAATCCATCTCCAAATCATCTCCAATGTATCTCTCAATCCATCTCCAATGCATCCTCAATGCATCTTCAATCCATCTCCAATTTATCCCCAATCCAACTGCAACCCATCTCCAATTTATCCCCAATCCATCTCCACTCCATCTCCACTCCATCTCCAATTTATCCCCAATCAATGTCCAATCTATCTCTAATCCATCTCCAATCCATCTCCAAGCCATCTCCAATCTCTATCCAACCCATCTCCAATTTATCCCCAATCCATCTCCAATCCATCTTCACTCCATCTCAACTCCATCTCCAATTTATCCCCAATCCAACTGCAACCCATCTCCAATTTATCCCCAATCCATCTCCAATTTATCCCCACTCCATCTCCAATCCATCTCCAATCCATCTCCGATCTCTCTCCAATCCCTCTCCAATTCCTCTCCAATTCATCTCCAATCCATCTCCAATCCCTTTCAAATCCCTCTCCAATCCCTCCTTAACGCTCTCTAATCCCTTTCCGATCCTGCTCCAATCCATCTCCACTCCATCTCCAATTTATCCCCAATCCATCTGCAATCCATCTGCAATCCATCTCCAATCCATCTCCAATCCATCTCCAATCCATCTCCAATCCATCTCTAATGCATCTCTTGACAATTAACTTTCCAATGATTGACTCCCTTCTGGTTCTGGATGTGCATACTGCTGCCCTTGTGCTGATGGCTTGGTGCCAGTCAGCCCAGGACAGGCCCGTAGGAAGCTAATTCATCTCCAATTCATCTCTAATCCATCTTCAATGCATCTTCAATCCATCTCCAATTTATCTCCAATCCAACTGCAACCCATCTCCAATCCATCTCCAATCCACCTCCAATTTATCCCCAATCCATCTCCAATCCATCTCCACTCCATCTCCACTCCATCTCCAATTTATCCCCAATCCAACTGCAACCCATCTCCAATTTATCCCCAATCCATCTCCAATTTATCCCCAATCCATCTCCAATCTCTCTCCAATCTATCTCTAATCCATCTCCAATCCATCTCCAATCCATCTCCAATCTCTATCCAACCCATCTCCAATTTATCCCCAATCCATCTCCAATCCATCTCCACTCCATCTCAACTCCATCTCCAATTTATCCCCAATCTAACTGCAATCCATCTCCAATCTATCTCCAATCCATCTCCAATCCATCTCTAATGCATCTCTTGACAATTAACTTTCCAATGATTGACTCCCTTCTGGTTCTGGATGTGCATACTGCTGCCCTTGTGCTGATGGCTTGGTGCCAGTCAGCCCAGGACAGGCCCGTAGGAAGCTAATTCATCTCCAATTCATCTCTAATCCATCTTCAATGCATCTTCAATCCATCTCCAATTTATCTTCAATCCAACTGCAACCCATCTCCAATCCATCTCCAATCCACCTCCAATTTATCCCCAATCCATCTCCAATCCATCTCCACTCCATCTCCACTCCATCTCCAATTTATCCCCAATCCAACTGCAACCCATCTCCAATTTATCCCCAATCCATCTCCAATTTATCCCCAATCCATCTCCAATCTCTCTCCAATCTATCTCTAATCCATCTCCAATCCATCTCCAATCCATCTCCAATCCATCTCCAATCTCTATCCAACCCATCTCCAATTTATCCCCAATCCATCTCCAATCCATCTCCACTCCATCTCAACTCCATCTCCAATTTATCCCCAATCCAACTGCAACCCATCTCCAATTTATCCCCAATCCATCTCCAATTTATCCCCACTCCATCTCCAATCCATCTCCAATCCATCTCCGATCTCTCTCCAATCCCTCTCCAATTCCTCTCCAATTCATCTCCAATCCATCTCCAATCCCTTTCAAATCCCTCTCCAATCCCTCCTTAACGCTCTCTAATCCCTTTCCGATCCTGCTCCAATCCATCTCCACTCCATCTCCAATCCATCTCCAATTTATCCCCAATCCATTTGCAATCCATCTCCAATCCATCTCCAATCCATCTCCAATCCATCTCCAATGCATCTCTAATGCATCTCTTGACAATTAACTTTCCAATGATTGACTCCCTTCTGGTTCTGGATGTGCATACTGCTGCCCTTGTGCTGATGGCTTGGTGCCAGTCAGCCCAGGACAGGCCCGTAGGAAGCTAATTCATCTCCAATTCATCTCTAATCCATCTTCAATGCATCTCCAATCCAACTGCAACCCATCTCCAATCCACCTCCAATTTATCCCCAATCCATCTCCAATCCATCTCCACTCCATCTCCACTCCATCTCCAATTTATCCCCAATCCAACTGCAACCCATCTCCAATTTATCCCCAATCCATCTCCAATTTATCCCCAATCCATCTCCAATCTCTCTCCAATCTATCTCTAATCCATCTCCAATCCATCTCCAATCCATCTCCAATCTCTATCCAACCCATCTCCAATTTATCCCCAATCCATCTCCAATCCATCTCCACTCCATCTCAACTCCATCTCCAATTTATCCCCAATCTATCTCCAATTTATCCCCAATCCATCACCAATCCATCACCAATCCATCTCCACTCCATCTCCACTCCATCTCCACTCCATCTCCACTCCATCTCCAATTTATCCCCAATCCAACTGCAACCCATCTCCAATTTATCCCCAATCCATCTCCAATTTATCCCCAATCCATCTGCAATCCATCTCCAATTTATCCCCACTCCATCTCCAATCCATCTTCAATCCCTCTCCAATCCCTCTCTAATCCCTTTCAAATCCCTCTCCAATCCCTCCTTAACGCTCTCTAATCCCTCTCCGATCCTGCTCCAATCCATCTCCAATCCATCTCCAATCCATCTCCATTTTATCCCCAATCCATCTGCAATCCATCTGCAATCCATCTGCAATCCATCTCCAATCCATCTCTAATGCATCTCTTGACAATTAACTTTCCAATGATTGACTCCCTTCTGGTTCTGGATGTGCATACTGCTGCCCTTGTGCTGATGGCTCGGTGCCAGTCAGCCCAGGACAGGCCCGTAGGAAGCTAAAAAATATTGGTCAGGCTCATCTCAGGGCAGAGAGCTCAGTTGATGCGAGCGCGCAGTGCGAAGCCCTTACTGCGTGGGGTTGGGGCCCGCTTAAGGGCCCCGAAAATTTTTGGATTCTAGACGCTGTGTGGTGCGATCTGAGGCAATTTCTGACCACTTTAACCTTTTTTGAGCTATCATCATTTAAACATCATTTTCAAGTTTGGAGTCAATTATCTTTTAAATTTTTTTTAGCGTGAGAAACTCCATGTCGGCGTTAAAGCATGAGAATAACCTGAAATATGTGAGTCTTATGCTCAATGTGTGAGAGTTGGCAGGCCTGCAGAGGCGGATCCAGGATTTGACCCAATCCCTCCCAAATTAAATGTAACCAAAAGCCACTCCCCCTCCCAACACTATCAATATTTGTACAGAAATACATGTGCATGAATATAGGAATTTTATTCTTCGTAATTTCACTAATTTGTACAAGACACATTTTGGAGCACTGCACAACTGCAAGTTTAACCAGTAAATGTCACTTTATGAACTTTACATAAATCGTCAAAATGAAATCGTCAAAATTTGGCCTATCGTAGTGAAAAGTTTTGGACATTTGCTCCTCGCAAAACTTTTTTTGGATCTAAATGCTCTGTAGTGCATCTGAGGCATTTCCTGGCCACTTTCCCCTGACTTTTTGAATGAAATGTATTCGTGTTTTGGTGGGTGGGTCATCAAAGATGATAAATTACATCACAAGCATCACATCAAAACTGTAGCTTGACTCTCTTTCTAGATTTGTGCTCTTTAGCTTGATCCATGATTGTGTTTATAGGGAAAGGGCGTAATCATACATGTCGCCATGCACTACACGTTAAGTTAAATGGAATTTAACCATGAATTTTAGTTTTCCTCAGACTTGTACTTGTGTTTTCTTAAAAAGAAGTGGTTTTCTAGCTGAGAAAATAGCAAGGAAGAACCGGTATTGTGCAAGCAAAATTCAGGGAATAATCCGTTGATATTAAATATCTTGTTGGAAAATTCCAAAATCATTTCAAGAAAGTTGCCGCCGTGATCAGAGTTAATGAAGGGGAAGGAAAGTGGGATTTGCTATCAGCAACAACAAAGCCATTCCTCTTTCTTTACCTTTTATGGGATGTGAATCAAATTGGAGGACGAGAGGCTCTGCGGGCTAATGTATTTTTTTGATATTTTTTTTTTGGCAACCAGCTTGTAGGGAAGATTTCCGTTTATTTAAGACTTAATTCACCGGTATGGATACCAGTGTATCACTGTATGTACAATGATTGAGCTTCCGAGCGTATTTGTTAAGTTTTTTTCTCTTTCTAAGAAAAATACATCAGCTCCCAGAGTCTCTCGTTCTCCAATTGATTCACATCCCATAAGCTAAAGAATGACAAACGGCCTTGTTGATAGCAAATTCCACTTTCCGTCCCTTCATAAACTCTGATTCACAGCGGTAATTACTTTCTTTGGATGATTTTGGAATTTTCCAACAAGATATTAACTTCAACGGATTATTCCCTGAATTTTGCTTGCACAAAACCGGTTCTTCCTTGCTATTTTCTCATTTAGAAAACCACTTCTTTTTAAGAAAACACAAGTACAAGTCTGAGGAAAACTAAAATTCACGGTGGCGGCCAAACGCCATTCCGTTTAACTTAACATGTAGGCCTAGTGGCAACATGTATGATTACGCTTTCCCTTTAAACACAAACACAAAACAAAACACAAAAAGAAAAGAAAAATGTGAGGGAGGGTAACGGGGCCCATCCCCCCCCCCCCTAAAAAATGAACCCTTTTTTTTTTAGTGGCGTCGCAATAAAGGCAGACACTGCGTACACCACCATCTTTTCCTTTAAAAAAAATGGTTCAAATGGTCAGAAATTGCCTCAGATCGCACCGCAGAGCATCTAGAAACGAAAAACAAATTAAAAAAAATTGGGGGCCCTTTTTAGGACCCACTTTTTGGGGAACCAAATCCGCCCCCCCCCCCCCCCCCCCCCCCCCAAACAAAATGTGATCTGGATCTGCCCTTGGGGCCGGCCATGCAAGGCCTTGTATACATTTTTTAAAAATAGGGCTGTTATTATTGGTACGGCTATAGCCGTCCTACCGCCTCCTACGGCCTTGGCCCAGGACATTGTTCCTGAGTACTTGCAAGTGACTGCTGGCTCTCTGCTGGTTCTGGATGTACACACTGTTCCCTTTGCATGGATGGCTTGCAGTCAGTCAGACTAGAGCATTGTTCCTGATGAGAACTTGCAAGTGCTGGGGTCCCTGCTGGTTCTGCATGTACCTCAACATGCACTTGAACATGCTGCTGACTGTGCATGGGTGCCTTGCTGCTGCTTTGCCTGGAACATTGTTCTTGACAGCTGTCCAGTGGCTGCTTTCTCGCTGTGTGTTGTGCATGCCCTTGGCTTGGTGGCTTGCTGCTGCTTGGCCTTGCAGCATTGTGCTCTTGGTCATCTGCTTCGCTGGGTTTAATGGCTGAGATTCCGTTTTGGGCAGCGATGACAGCACAGTTTGAGGAATGAGAAAGCCATGACGACAGCTGCACGGGATAGTCAGTGTTTGTGACATTGTAGACAAGAGAATTGATTGAGCTGTTGATAAGTTGCAGAATGTTTATTAACAAATTGTCACAGCATATAGTTTTTCTGCAAGTTTTAGGTATATAGCCTCTTGAGCCGGCCTGGTATAACTGTTACGTACGATTCTAATAGTTGCAGCTGCAATGTCTAGTGAGTTCCAAACGAAGAAAACAGCGGTATTTATGATTATCAAACGGAGGACCTTGCCTGCTCGCTTCGGAGGGTTTGGCAACGGGGCTGATTGCTTGCACACTTTAACTACTACATAGATGTACAAAGGAAGAGTGGCTATTAAACAGACAACGTTGATAATGTGAGAAATCCAAAAGATTATTTCATTGAAGACGGTGTCTGTTATTGGTAAGAATATGAGAATCACAGCAACAATAATTGTTGGCACCCAGAGTCCTGCTGATATCTTTGCTGCTCGAGATTTAGAGGCTTTTTCTTTGTGTGTCAGAGGATTGCGCACTGCAGAGAATCTCTCAGCTGCTATGGTAACCACAAATAAATTACAAACCGTGAGAAACATATAACGAACGCCCCGGGCTGCAACTTGCAAGAAGTCTATTGGTTGAATAAACAGTACATATAGAAGGTTATATGTAAGGAAGAGCAAGTCAGCCACGGCCAGATTGGACAAGTAGATGTTGATGATTGTACGCATGGACTTCACTCGAATGACTGTGAAGAGAAAGACCATGTTGAGTAGGATGCCGATTGGTGCAATGATTTCAATACTTAACCATTTTATTTGAAGAAGTCCGTGTACACTCTCATCAAAGTTGTCACGAAGCTTGTCAATGTCACTTTCCCTCCCAGATGATGGAGTGGAGCTGTTTTGGTAGTCATCACCCATAGTTCATTTACAGTGTTGTATTGATCGTCATGTCGAACATTTTGTGGAAGATCACTCCTGTTTTGCCTTTTAACCGAAAATGTACACTGCATATTTCTTATGTGAAATTTCCATAATTGTTCGCATTTGTAATCTTATTTGGTTTTGTTTTTGACAGCAGTGTTACAAACATAATCAATACAGTTTCATAATTGACATTGGCATGATAGTTGCCATTTTTGTTGTAGTTTGTGTATACATCCTTTTAGTTTTGTGTCTACACATGTGCGCCTTGTTCTCCAACCCAAACTATCCCGAAGCCACAAAATCCCAGCCCCTGAATAAAATTGTACTTTGATGGATTCAGAATTTCAGAACACATGTGTTCTGTAGCTATAGATGTACAGATAATGTGATATTTAATAGTTTAGTCTTGTTGGGATTTTGGAGAATTGATAAAGCTTAATAGAGATAAAGAGTTAAATCTTGGATTAACCCTAACCTTTCCCAAATCCCTTAAAATGTTGTTTGCAAAATGGAGGATTTTGCAGGATTGAGGCTGTGTGGCAAAAAAATGTGTGGCTGTTTTTTTATGGATGCACTGTGTCAACGTCTTGGGCTGGACCTTGTGTTGTGTATGCTCAGCCGTGCATAAATTTAGGTCTAGAATATACTTAGAATCCTCCACACTGCTCCAGGATGTCCCTTGCTCTGTCTCAACATATTGACAGTGACTGCCGGAGGATTTTGCAGGATTGAGGCAGTGGTTACCCCATTCTAGAAATAATTGATAATTTTGCAGGATTAAGTTTCTCGTTTTCTAAAATCAAAATCTGTTTTCTTAACATTGAAATTTCCATGTTCTTCGGGTTTCTTAAAAAACAGAAACCACGATCACAAACAACACTTGAAGTTTCGCTCTAGATGTCAACGCACGCACGCGGCTGTGGGGCACACAGAAAATCGTGTATAATACATACACCATGTACACGTACATGGAATACAATGGAATATCGTTCTATCATGTCTGTGATGCATAATTCATGACAGACGGCTTGCCTGTGCACCAATTCGGAACCACTGTGCGCGCGGTGAGAGCCGAGAAGGTCGTTTAGCAGTTGTGATGCGGACGATGTGGTATTCTTGGTTTCAAGACATTCTTTGCGGTATTCAGCATTTGAATCGCATGATACTGTGCGTGCGCATGTTGCATGGACCACACTGCGAAAGGCGTCATGGAACCAAGTTATGTACATCCAGTCGAGTGTCCATATTTGAAAAGATGGTAAACTGAAACTGTGTTGTAAATCAATCTGTTCGGCAAAATGTTGCAAATATTGCAGGAGTATTTGCTCTGAATCAAACATGATACAGTTTAGGGTAATTTCAGCATTAAGCTCAGTGATTTAACCTAAAAACCAATATTTAAAAACTTACACATCCATGATCTACATGTAGTTATGGTCCAGGCAAGGGCAGATCCAGAATACAAATTTTTTTGAAGGGGGGCAAAAAAAATGTTTTGGTCCTCCAAAAAAGTTGGTCCCAAAATTTACGGCGTGGGGTTCAGGGCCTGCAGGGACACAAACATTTTTTTGATTCTGATCTGTGGTGCGATCTGAGTCAATTTCTGACAACTTAAATTAAATCTTTTTGAGAAAAAGATGATGGTGTACGCAGTACCTGCCTTTTTTTGCAACGTCACATTAAAAAAAAAAGGGGGGTTCGTTTTTTTTGGGGAGGGGCCATGGAGATTACTAACTAGGAGTCTTGGATCAAGAAAGGAATCACTAGATATCACGGTTAACTGGCTCTGTCTTGGAGGTTACACTTCCTGTCAAAATGCTAGAATTGCCCATGTGTGTATTTCTTTTTGTTCTGACAAAAGTCACAAGGGAGCTGTAGTCTATTTTAAGCTGTACTAAATCTTCACAAATGGACAATGTAGCTTAATTCTTCTGTTCTTTATAAAATGGAAGGAAAAGGTTTTATTTTCGAGCTTCCCAGCAAAAAGGAAATCTCTTAATTTGTCTTTCATTTAATGATGATTATTGCAAAGACTGTGCCATGGGTTTACTACACAGAGTTGCAATTTGGAGTGCTCAGGAGACTTGTCAGCACACATAATCAGCCAGATAGGGATGAATATTTGAGACATGAAAGAAAACCTGCCGCCAGAAAATCCTAGTCAGGAGTGAGTGACATGGGAGCTTTTTATAGAGTGAAAGTTGAGTGTGCTGATGTAATGCAACACAAATAAGAGCACAGGGAAACTTGATACAAGTTTTAGTTTTGATGTTTGGATAATCAAGAAAAAAATTTAAAATATAGATATAAATAGTCACTACATCAATATAGCATTGAAACCACACTCTCCTCCTTGAAATGGAAAGTGTACTTAGACTTCTGTTTTCAATTGTTATACTTACAAAGCATTCATGAACTTTTCTCTTTGGTTTCGGGACAAACTGATCCACTTTGCTGGCAGACTGGTTCCTCGTCCAAGCACTATCGATACTGGTTGTGGGGCAGGAACCAGGCAGCCTCTCGAGAACAGAAATATCTTCTGTCAGCCAATAATTTGAAATTGTAAAGTAATAATTCAATAACTAAACATTGGCTGATTGTTTTGTGTTCAAAAGTGAATATCTGTTGTATTGCTAGAAAAAAAGCAATTCAGAAATGAATATACAGTGTTTATACTTCGGTGAAGAGCAAAGCCTAATGTTGATTTACATCACCCCAACGCAAAATTCCATCTTTATGAATAGTTAGATGCGGTACTCGCTGCTATGTACAATGTACATCAGATTGGAACCAGCCATCCGATCCCGCAAGCTCAGTGTTTTGAGTGGTGAGACGTCTGCACTAGAAAGCAGGAAGTTGTGGGTTAAAGTCCAACCCAACTTGGGAGGTAACACACTGAGTATACAGTGTTTATACGTCAGTGAAGGGCAAAAGCAAATATTAATTTAGAAAAGAAATCTAATTTTTGGGATGACACTCGAAAAAAAGCACAGGGAACACAACTTTCAATCCTCCCCCCCCCCCCAACACAAACATTCCATCTTACAAATATTCGTCTCCTTTCCTGTTACATTCAGTGCTTGCGATGGATTAACTGATGGAAATCCAATTGTTTGTTTCATCCCTCAGCTGCCAAGAAGATAAGGAGGAGGCATTGAAAGTACTCAACGGACACAAATGGAAAGGACAAGTGCTCAAAGCCAAGGTACATGTATACCCTACAATGTATGAGTCATTATTGTGGTTTTATTCAGTGTTGTAGTTGAGGCCACCACCTCCGAGGCCGAGGCCACCACCTCCAAGGCCGAGGCCACCACCTCCGAGGCCGAGGCCACGACCTCCAAGGCCGAGGCCACCACCTCCAAGGCCGAGGCTGAGGCCAGCTATTAAAACACGTAATAAAATGTAAATCACTAAAACAAGGCTAAGATTTTGTTGGATTTTTAACATCTTTTTAGTTGAATTCACTGGGTTTTGGAGTGCCTGGCTTACAAAATTTACAGCTTGCAATGTGTTTCTTCTTGCCATGATCTTCACATTCTTCGTAACCATTGCGTCCAAATCGGATGATCCGAGTATACATTGTCATTTTCATAAACTGAGTGATATCATGCACGCATGTGGAAAGCTGAAGTGCAGGATAGGCAATGCTTTGCATACGTTGCGCGAGCACGCATGAATGTGAAGAACGGGTTGGTTAATTGCATAATGCAATTGCATAAAGACGTCATTGGTATGACATTGAGGGCGTTTTCGAATCCCTGTTCTTGACAACACGCGTGTAACACGAGAACGTGTTCTCGAGCTGGTTGTTAGGAACGCGCGGGTGCGTATCGCATCGATATAAAGCAATGCAAAATAGCTGACAATCGTCTGAATTTGTACTTAGGCCTATTCCAAATGAATGAGGACGACTGTTGCAAAACCGGACATGCGGGGATGAAATTGCAGACCTGCACTATAATGGTATTCTTATTCCAATCATTAGGGTATTAGCCAAAAAAAACCCCACAAAACAACTGCGAATCTGCACAGTCCGCCATTTTGTTCAAGCGGCACCTCGCCGAACCCTCCATCAACCGGGGAGTGAAAAAATTGATCCGCGAATGCCCTCTCGGGTCTGTTCGTCACGTTTGAGACCGCTGTTCTCATGTCGGGTTAACCCGAGTGTTGTCAAGAACAGGGATTAGAAAACGCCCAACGAGATTCGCCAGTAGCACTGGAATGAAGCCCCTGATTTAGACAGCGGTTTTTGTTATTTTTGCAGATGTTTTCAATTTCCGTTCAAATTACAAATGAAAAGTCCCCTATGTGACTGTAGATTTATCCTTTCATGTATTGCAGCAGAGGATCCATGCAAAATGCGAAAAGAATTAAGTCAAACAAGATAGAAAGTGATATTTTCGGTGCAACTTCCAGTCGTGTACAAAAAAATCCTCGGTTCATTAAAATTCGCATCTGAGGATCACTCCCAACAGCCAATCACAGCACCGTATCATATTATTAATGCAGAGTAGAACAGCCAACAGCCCTTGGTCTACAGACGTACTGTGTATGTCGAATGAAATACTGATCCGGCGGCAGTTACATGTACTACTCAGCATAAATAATCGAGGTGCCTTGTGATTGGCTGTTCTGATCTCCGGATGCAATTTTGTGCCCATGTAGCATGAATTTAGGGTTTTTTGAAATACAGACTCATTGGTGGTATTGCGCATGCTCATGCATAGATAATTAGGAACGGGACCGGTCACGTGAGAGGGTTTAACCAATAAAAGGGGAAAAGAGTCCGATTTTCATACGAGTCCGATTTTCATATGACACCCGCATATACGGCCATAGCGCAGCCTAGGCGAAAATGCTATGTACATAAGTACGTTCAATGCAACCATTACCAGTGTTCATTCGTGCGTACATTGTATGCTTTCGTTTCACAGAAACCAGTTCGGCAAAATCTCGAAGGTTTGATATGGTAAAAAATTAAAATTAGTTGAAATAGAAAACCCATCAAAATTGGCGGCCTCGAGCCGGCCTCGACCGATTCGCCAAGGCCAGAAGGCTCCAAGGCCGAGGCCATGCACTCCGAGGCCAAGGCCGAGGCCATGCATTCCGAGGCCAAGGCCAAGGCCATGAAAATCGATCTCGAGGCTGGCCTCGAGGCCGAGGCTGGCCTTGAGACCTCCAACACTGGTTTTATTATTGACACCAGTTTTTGTTGGCACATTGGATTTAAATGAATAAGAACTGCCGTAGCATTGGCTATCAGTGCAAGGGGTCTTGTGGCTGCTATTGCTTGGTTGGGCTGGATTCTGAAATCATCACAACACTCACTTCTTCTTTTATGCAAGGGTAGAAACAAATGGCTCATTTTATGGAATTCATGAATTCTGTTCAGTCCATTTTTTTGATGATTTTGTCGGCTATAGACCGCTTGCAGATGCGTTCGATAATCGACACGCGAAGGCGCGCAATGCCATGTTGTGGGACAAGCGTATATCTATCCATGCACATTTTGTCCCACAACATGGCGTCGCGCACCTTCCCGTGTCAATCGATCGGGTCTGCAAGCGGTCTATACATTTGTAGGAAGGTAGACCTCAGCCTACTACCATTTATCAAAGAATGTGATTGCCTTCACTGTGGTAGATTTTTTGAGGAAGGGAAAGGAAATGTGTTACCTCAAGAACAGGGCAAGTCAAAAAAGTGGAACCCAAACCCCCAAAAATGTATTTCATATTTAAAAATATATGTAGCACCAAACATAATTATGACTGGAAAGCCAATTTCATAAACTACTCTTAGACGAAATTTTTTTTATAAAATTGCTCAATTCGTGTAAAGAATATCACCATTTAAACACAATGACCCTAAAACCAGTTTATTGTGTATTCTGATTGATAAAATCCACTGTTTTTTAAAAGACTGGCCTGAAAAGGACTTTGTTGAATACTTTTAACTTTTAAGCTGAAGTATTATCGCTGTTGATGTTTGAAGACAATTGTGACGATTCCTGAAAACGCGTTTTTAGACGAAAGAGGTTTTGTGGCCATTGTGTTTAAATGGTGATAGTCTTTGAACGGATTGTTCAATTTCAGTCATTTTTCATCTAAAAGTACGTTATGAAATTGGCTTTCCGGTCATTATAATGTTTGATGCTACATATTTTTTTTTAATATGAAATCTAATTTTGGGGGTTTGGGTTCTGCTTTGTTTGAATCATCCTGTAGTTCGACTCATCCTGTAGTTCATGATCATCACAAGAAAACCATTCTGACATCCAGAGATTACTTTTTTAAGAGCCCAAGCGGTCAGTTCCATAGCCCATTTGAAATTGTGAACATGAAATTTTTTGAGTGAAACAGTTACATGGTCAGTTTTCTCTTCCTTGTCATTTATTCTCCTTGACGGGACAGCATCAAAGCTTGCATGTCTGTGTAGAGTTTGTGATTCACGTATTTAATGACACTTATTTTATCTGATAAACTTTTCAAGTTGAACACATTTCCCTCAGTGTGTCAAGTCTAAAATTTACTTTACACACGCACCACCAGAACTACGAACTGAAGTTATGAGAATGGTTGTATGTAGAAAGATCACAAGTTCCACTGACTATCCATTACCCATTATGAGATGTGGCGGACACAATACGAGGGTGATATTTGGTTTGGATGAGTCTTTTGTATTGACCCCAAATTTACCCAAATCAAATGGCACCCTCCGATTTTGTCCGCCATATCTCAAAAAAGGGTAATAGCAGTTGAAGCGTTCACAATTATGAAATTCTTCAGACTCTGAAATACTGAGTGTGCTTTTTCTCTTCTCCCAATCTGCAGGTTAAACAACACGGTGACTCCACTGTGGAACCAGCCGTATGAGGACCAGCTATCCACCAAATAGACCAACACCAGGGAGTTTCTGAGGAATTTATCCAAGATGCTGCAACGGAATGTTGGGGAGATATCTCCCTGTCTGAAGCAACAAAGGTGAGCTACTCGCCAAAGACACGGGATGGTTGTGGGCCAGAATGGAAATGTGATCTTCCTTGACAAGTAACTGTTTGGAAACACAGTTTTATGGCGAGCTGCCCTGAAAACTTGTTAAAACCCCAGAAAAAGGAAGCCCATTTGTTGGAGAATCAGTTAAGGTTTTAACAAATTTTATGAAATAAGCTCCCTTCTCCACACACACAAGTCTTGTAGAATAAAAAAAACCACACAAAACAAAGGAAAAAGCTCACGAGAAAAAGTTTACAAAAGCTGCTTGAGTGGGACTTGCACCAACAACCTCCTGCTTACTAGTGCAGATGTCTTACTTGACCACCAAGCTTGCTGGGGCTGGCTGGCTGGTTCCAATCTGATATAGCAGGTGCCACAACCAATGAGTTTAATGGATTGTTTGAGTAGAGGACCTGTGAATGTTAATATCTGGTTTGCCATTCACCAATGCAAATTTGAAAGCTTTCTTGGGTGGGATATGAACCCATGACCTCCTGCTTACTAGTGCAGACATCTTAAGGCCCTCTCACAGTGTCACGTTCTGGCATGGAGTTTGTACTGCTACCAAGAAAATTGACTAAAACGCGGTGGGAACGCAGATGACGGCGTGGGGACTCATTGATACTAGTTGAGGACTTCAGAAGATTCCAAGGACTTCGCTGAACACCAAACTGCCGTGTTCGTTTTGGATATGCACAAAACAAACGTTGCACCTCGGCGTTTTGACCAGAACGCGGCAACGACTCTGTGCAAACTCCTCACGAATGGCCGCGACGTACTGGCAACGCGCAGGCAGACGTGAGCAACGTTGTGAGAACTCCACGGACGTGCATGCATCAGGACTGCGCGTTTCCTCTGCGTCTCCTGCATCTATGCCGTTCAAAATGTGAAGACTCAATGACTATCGCCAATTGTGGCCCGAGTATTTATACACGACGCGCTTCTGGCTGCTGATGTTACACGTATGTTTTAAGGTCGCATCAAGCGCACGATAAGAACTCCAAGAGCATGGTATGAACTTATTGGACGCCATGAGGACACAGCGAGGACACAGAGGACGCTGCACAGACCTCTAATTGGTCTTCAATGGAACTCATAGAGAACGCCGCATAGACGCTATGGAACGCCACACGGACGTCGTAGACTTCCGGTGGACTTCACAGAAACGCATTGCAAGCCACTGGTGCCATGAATCCTGCATCTTTATGGTGTTTTGTTACATTTTTAAGCATTTCAACTACGCAATATGAACGCCGTGCATGGACGTGACAGCGTGACAGGGCCTTTAACAACTTGACAAAAGAGCTTGCCAAGGTTGGAGAGCCAGTTTGAATCTTGTACGTATATAGCTGTGAGAACCACTGGAACAAATTCACAAGCTAGCTTGGCAGGGACTTAACCCACACCCTCATGTTTAATAATAGTGCACTCTTCATTTGATTGACAGGAAGAACCACAGTGGGATGGCATGTGAGTTGCAGCCAATTAAGCCATCGGTGAGTAAGCTAAGAGATCATGTTTGTTGACTACAAAGACTTGATTTTTATGTTAATTCATCTGTAGTATAGTGAATGGTTCTATGAATTAAAATCTCAGCGTAAGTTTACTTTGGCACATAGTTAGTGTTAGGTTAGCTTGACTGATGTGACCTTGGGCAGCTAGATAGAGTCACCTTTAACTAAATTAATATTTCAACCAGGATTTTATGATAGAGTAACATTACGGTGTGTGAATCTTTTGTGGGATAAATATTCCTGACATGGGAGATGTCTGATTTGTTCCTTTAATTTTCATTGTTTGTTTCCTCATCAACAGCCAGTATTAGAGAGTTATCGCAACAAGTGTGAGTTTACCATCGGAAAGAGTGTCTATGGCATCGGTGAGTGAAACTGGCATTCATTTTTTTTTTTATTTATCCAACCTCTACGTTTTGTGGTTCTGCATCCTTTGGATTTGATGATTTCTGGGCAACTCTGAAGTGTCATTGGCGGGATGTGAACCCCAACCCCCTGCTTATAGAAACTCTCTCATTTAGGGGCAGATTGAGACCAACTGTCCCTGGACTTACTGACAAACTGGGTCTCTCTCACAGCATAAACACCAGAGGGTAGGGATTTATCCCCACCACCCCTCCCATGTTTGGACCAGAGGTGGGGGGATGGGCAATGGCATCATCATGTGTTGGGAAAAATGCTGCTTGTTGAATCCTGTCAACATGACTTTACAAAGAAGTTGTAGTAGTTCTGAGGGAAGCGAAGAGCAACCCTAGGCACTCTTAAATGAAAGTAAAGTTTAACATCAAAGCATTTCTTTTCTTGGTTTTTTTTTTTAAGATAGAGCACACCTATCCACCAGTATTGGTGTTCAAGGCACTGCATCATTAAGTTAAAAGTGCACATTGCCTGGAATGGACATAACATTTCATACAATGTGCCTGTTATGAACATCGCAACCGAAAGTTTCAGGAATTTTTTTTCTCAGTTATTCCCCTAAATTCTTGTCAGGATAAATTGTGCAAACGTTTCAGTTTCATGTCTTATTAGTTTCATTGACAGATAACACTGTTGGTTCCGGTTTGGCGCATACAAAGGTAAGTATTTCCTCTGAAGTTTCCTTTTTGCAAAAGACGTAGATCAGCTTTTATGTTTGATTGGATCGGCTGTCAAGGGGCGTGGCCCTAACCCTAACCCTAACCCTAACCCCTAACCTGATCAATTCCAACCAATCAGAATGCAACACACAGAAAGATTGACAGATGTACATATTGTGCATTGTCTACTATGTCTGTCAGGAATTAATTATTGAAAAGAAAGAAACAAGCCATAAAAGACTTAAACCCTTGTCATCCCCTTTGCTAACCAATATGTTGGCTTACTTTTGTGGCATGAATATTGAGGGTATATGTTTGTACTTTTAACATTGACCAGCAAGCTCTTTTACTCAATAGGGATTTTTCAACAATTACATTTGTACAAACAAGAATTAGGTTTTCAACACAAAATTCAGGAAAATCACGATTTGTTTAAATGTTGCTAGTGTACACTTTTATTTATTTTATCACTGATAATACTTTTACACGCAAATTTTCTTGTCCTAAAAAAAGTATGTGACTTTTAGAAACATGGTTTGCCCTGCAATTTTTAAGAGCTCAAACACCGATTTGGTGATAGTACATTTCTGTATCATTTGTGTTTAGACTTTTAAATTACACAAGGAAATTGCAGCTTTAATGAACATATAAAAAGCAGCAATTCCTCGGATACTGTGCAAATTAAGATACATCTTGTATGATGCTAAATTTACAACGACATTCATATTTTACAGCATTGATTTTTCAATTACCCAAATTCGAGGTACCCTTGAGTCCATCTAAAAGAAATATTAGAATATTGCTTTGCATTTAAACATCATACAGACTTGGAGCTCATAATGTAATACAACAGACTAGTGGTGCTACACAGATTATGTACAATTATAGAGCATGCAAGTCTCGCCAGTTCACATTCACTTTTCATGTGAACATCTTGGTACCAAACACTGACTAGTCTAGCCACAGACTCCCGTCTTTGAATTCACCCAATGAACGGAAGTGGAGGTCCACATTTTTTCAATTTACTATAGTAATCAATTTGCAATATTTTTTGAATGTGTTGTAAATTGGAATGATTTTTTTCTTGTTCAGAACCCATTCTTTGCCCTTGACTGGATAAACCTAGTAAAATCACCTAGGTTTTTGAAGTCAACTTGCACGCTCTATTGACAGAAGTGGGGAACACATTGCTGACTTTAACTATCAACTACATTTTTTCCAGCTAGTAGCTGTGTAGACACCTTTAATACACCAGACTTAAATCCCATACTGTACATCTAAAGCCTACAATGGTGTCGTATATTATATATCTGTGCTCTGCAGCAAAAAGTCTATACAATGGATTTCTCCTTGCTAAAGATAGAATGGTCTTCAAAAAGCATTTTCCACGTTGTGCAACATGTCGTCGCTTTGCTCACGAAGTGACAAAAACCTCAAAATTTGACAAAAGTTCATCCTGAGATAATCGTATTTGAAGTTATTCATTTTTTCAAAAGACATTTTGGACCACTTTGCAGTAACAGAATCCGGAATTTTTTGCATTGTCCGATAGGATATGATTTGCTCTTTGTTAATTCATAGTTGTTTGTTAAAAAATACATGTAGTTCGTTATTAAACAGTAATTCATTAATAAAACTATTTTGCACTTCGTGAGAACATCGATACTTTGGCTCCCATATTTTGCCAATTACTTTGTACATCGTTTTTGTCACTTCGTGGGATCATGAATCGCAGAGGCTTTACTTATTTGTACTTTTTTTCGACGCAGCAAACTTGTTACTTTTGCGCATCAGGACATTCGAGCGCGCACGCGTCTGTTCTTTTTCAACATCGTTCGCGCATGCGTGTATGCTCCCATCCTCATAGCTGCCAACTAGTACGATTTTTTCGTAATTATTACGAATTGTTTGTTAAATTACGAAAATATGATTTGCCACTAAAACATTACGAATTTCCCATTTTCTACCTAACGTAAAAAAAAAAATGTAAAGTATCGTTTTTGACCGAAAACTTCTGGCGAAATGTCGCGATAATGGATGGACTGGTGACAAGTCTAATAAGAATGCAGTCAAGCACCTGATAGACATCAATGCAGTGTGCGCAGTGGAGTACTTGAGGACCAGACTAAAAATATTTGTCAATGGTGTGTCATTTGTGTGCATCTCGTTATTATTCACAACAAGAAGGGTATGCACATGTATGTGTACATGTAAACCATGTACCTGTACTCGATGTTGGTAAAGCTTTTGATAAAACGAGAAGTTGTCAATGACCGCGCAGGTTGATTACTAATTGGGATTTTGAAATGTTGGCAGCTATGCATCCTGCCGCGTGTAGACCAATGTATTATTCCTCCGGCCCTGCTCAAGAGGTGACTTTTTGTCACTTCATGAGAACATTTTACACTTTTTTACACTTTGTAAAAATGAAAATCACCGATTTCAGGCTTTTTGTCAATTGTTTGTTTACAATAATTAAGAAAGTATACAATATTTTGCCTTGAAACTTGGTCAAATTGTTCCTTGAGACAACTTCATGTAAAATAAATGGCTAGTAAAACTCAAAATCAAATAATTATCGATTTTCGAGGTTTTTGTCACTTCGTGAGCAAAGCGACGATGTGTGCACAAAGATTGGTGTAATGTATTTGGAATCAGATGCTCCTTATGCATAACTTGCAACTTTGTTGATTTGTTACTTAGGCTGTGTCTGAAACGGGCTTCTAGAGCTATGGCTACGGCTATTGTCAGATTGTTCCCATGTAATTGTTATGGGTGAAGACACAGACAATAGCCATAGACATCTCACTTGCCCATATTAGACTTAAATATACCTCAACAAATACCAATTTAATCTTTTTTTCTTCTCTAATTGGAGTCAGGTCTTGACCCACAAGATAACCATTCCACCAGCACCTCTGACGTACCAGTGACTGGTGCTGCCATAACGGATCCTTATCACTATCTGACACAACAGCACTTCACCTCAGAGATCTTCAAGATTGGGATCCAAAACCTCCCAAGACATTTTGGATTTGCGGTGAGTTTGCTCCCTAAACATTCAACCCTCGATAATGATAATCAGGCGGGGTCCAGGATTTTTTTAGACGGAGGGCACATTGTTGGAACATTTTCTCCGAGAACTATGCGAGCGCGGGAAATTTTGGATTATAGATGATCTGTATTGCAATCTGAGGCGATTCCTGGCCCCTCTTACCCCGACTCATTTGAGCAAAACATTTTAAGATCATATGGATTTTTCATTGGTTTAAAATAAACTCTTACTATTACAAACCTTTTTAGTTTCTTCTGTTCTTCACGTGATAACCATGTATTTTCGTCTGCATATTTTTGTGCATTTTATTTGTAAAAAGGAATTTTATAGACTTAGTTTGTAAACTGTTGCAAGGATGCTTTGAATTGTTCAGTTTATCAATAAGAACAAACCGCTTGAACATGTACATTGAATTCAAGTTTTAAATTAGTGTAATTTAATCAAATTAAAACAGAGGAGCAATTAGGCCTCCATGCACATTGTAAATTCACAGCTCAGATTTATCTCGTGACTAATCTCATGCATGCGTAATGTAATTGCCCAAACATTTTACAGCAATGTTCTTGGTTTTAATTCAGTCCAGTTTCAATTTCAAGAATAGGGCCTAGTTAATACATGTACAGGTACATGTATTTGTAAATAAACCATCGGCAGATCGGCGGCACAGCAAGACAATTGTATAAAACACTCATCATAGTTTGTACACATGTGACTGGTCTCTTATAGAACAGAAAATAGTCATTGGGCCTTTGGCCCCATGATTGCAATTCCCATTTAGTACGATACATTGTGAAGGTGTTTTCGTCATTTTGTTACGTAAAAAAATACAGTAAATAATTGTATATTGATGACGTTGAGAAATAGACATCAGGAATTGGTGTATTCCTATCCCAACCCGGCACAGACAGGCGCCGGTCTGCGGCCGCCACAGGCAAACTCCAATAAAAAAATTCCTCGCTTGCACTTGAGAAAGCAACTCACAGCGTGTTCTGTCTAACTTGCCAGAGCATGTCTAGAGTGCTAAACTTTGCCTTTGCGCTATAACTGCTGATTTTTGTCCTAAGAACAAACAGATCCCTTTTAAGTACCAAAGTTATCAGATTTGGATTTTCAGCAATGTGTAGTAATGTCAAACCTTTTACTTAAAAAAAAAACTTCTTTTTTTTTTTTTTTTTTTTTTTTGTGGACTCAATTTGACAGGGGCTCGTGCCCACGCGGACCACCCCAGATCTGCGCCTGAATTGACACACAGTTTGCGCCATATCGAGAGTTCCTATTGCCAACCATGGTTGGACTTTCTCAAGGTCTTTCAATAGCATAAAAGAATTAAAGGGCTGTGAAATGAATTTCACTAAAATTTTAAAATATAGCCTCCTGGTTTTATCAAAGTAACAACTACATGTGCTTTCCCCCCCTTTTTTTTCAAGTGCACTTTTTACAATGTCCAAATACTTTCACTTTATAGCTTTGGAATTTTCTGTGTAATTTATAAACCTAAATTTCTCTGCATTGTACATGTACACATAGCAGTTTGTACATTACAGTATCACATTGACTGCCTGCCATGTGCTAACCGCGATCAAAACACTTGTAACTTTTTTTGTCCTCAATCATCAGTGAAACTGAAGTTCCAGCTCATGACATCACTGTATTTCTCTTGAATATGCACCTTGGCACCATCATAAAAATATGTAAACGCCTGAAACATCCAAAGACTTGGAATACAGAGGTGCATTTCCTAAAATTAAAACCTCCAAATATGTTTCAAAGGCACTTAAACAAGTACTTAAGGTGGGACAAATGTCAGGGTTATCCATATGTTAGTGCCAATAGATGTGCATTTTCACAAATAAAGAGTAGCAAACTTGTTCATTTACAAAAATGTCATCAAGTAACAAGAACCAGATATGGAAAGTGTAATTCATTTGCCAAGAAGATCATTTGTAAGTACATGTAGTTCAACACCACTTGAATACATACATTGAATGAGTTCCAGCTGTTCCCTGACAGCAATGTGCTCTGGGCCTGCACATTACTGATGTCATTGTTGCATATGTGTATTGGCAATCTGCTCAATTAAAACTCATTTCAACTCCAGCATATTATTTGCTGTTAATATTTCTCAATTTCAAATCTACTTGGCATTCCAATGAAGACGATGTATGAAACGGCCTTAAATCTGCTCTACACTTTGAACACAGCAAGTTCAAAAGCAGCACTGACTCTACTCACCGCTGCCCTTATAGATGGCTTGCACTCATCAGTTACCAGAGAACATTGCTCGTGACAAATTTCCAAGACTGTCTCCCTTCTGGTTCTGGATGTGCATACTACTGCCCTTGTGCTGATGGCACGGTGCCAGTCAGCCCAGGACATTGTTCCTGAGTACTTGCAAGTGACTGCTGGCTCTCTGCTGGTTCTGGATGTACCTCAACATGCACTTGAACATGCTGCTGACTGTGCATGGATGCCTTGCTGCTGCTTTGCCTGGAACATTGTTCTTGACAGCTGTCCTGTGACTGCTGACTCTCTCTGTGTTGTGCATGCCCTTGGCTTGGTGGCTTGCTGCTGCTTGGTCTGGCAGCACGGTGCTCTTGGTCATTTTCTGCCTGTGGAATCACATGAAGCTCAATCTGCTTCTCTGGCTGCGATGGTCGGCTGGGATTCCGTCTTGGGCAGCAACGACAGCACAGTTTCAGGAATGAGAAAGCCTTGACTACAGCCTCACGATAGTCAGCATTTGTGGCACTGTAGACTAGGGAATTGATTGAGCTATTGATCAGTTGCAAAATTTCAATGCATGTAGTCAGAATATTTATTGTCGCTCCAAGTTCCAGATTGGCAACAGTCTGAGCAGTTGAAGTATACTTTGATGCCACTACAAGTACATGAATTGTCATAATTGTAACTGCAGTGTCCAGTGAGTTCAGAATGAAGAAAACAGCAGTGTTGATGATAACCATGCAGAGGACCTTGCCTGCTCGCTTGGGACGGTTCGGCAACAGGGCTGATTGCCTGCGTACTTTCAATATTACATAGATGTACAAAGCAAGAGTTGCTATCAAAGAGACAATATTGATAATGGAAATAATCCCAAAGTAGACTTTATCGAAGACAGCGTCTGTTAATGGTACGAAAATCAGAATCACACCAACAATAATTGTTGGCACCCAGAGTCCTGCTGATATCTTTGCTGCTCGAGATTTAGAGGCCTTTTCTTTGAACGTTATAGGATTGCGCACTGCAGAGAATCTCTCAGCTGCTATGGTAACCACAAAGAAATTAGAAGTAGCGAGGAACGTGCTTTGGAAACTATATATTGCCTTTTTGACCAACAAGTTGGACTCTATAGGTGAAAACAGTGCAATTATGAAGTAAGTTATAAGGAAGAGGGAGTCAGCCACAGCCAGATTGGATAGGTAGATGTTGATGATTGTACGCATGGACTTCACTTGAATGACTGTGAAGAGAAAGACAAAGTTTAAGCAGAGGCCGATTGGTGCAATGATTTCAACACTTAACAATGTTATTTGATGAATTCTTCCTTCACTCATGTAAAAGTTCTCAAGATGCTTTTCAACTTCAGTTTTGCACCCAGTTGATGGAGTGGAGCTGTTTTGGTAGCCATCACCCATAGTTCATGCACAATGTAGCATTGAGCTCCGTGAGCCACATGTTGTTCAGATGCAGCAAAGAATGTTCTCCTCTATTTCAAGATCACTCCAGATTTATACTTACAGGGATTGTAAGACCTTGAGCAAAGTGTAATTGAAACAGAAAGTTTCTTGTTCTTTCCTTCTTTTTCTCCCAACATTTCTGTCCGATTTTAATGCATGTGACTATCTTGTGGTATCAGTTCCTGTAACCAAAGCAGATGCATGTGAGTCAGTTTCACTACTTGCACTGACATGAAATTTGAGAATTAAATTTGTTTCAGTTTTAATGATTGGCTCCAGATTAAACATGCGTATTGTGTGCATGTAATTGTTTTTTTTTATGCAAGTCATCCCTTCACAAGGCATCAATGCCACTCAATGTGAGGGCTACCGCACAAGAAGAAAAGACAGAAAAAGAAAGAGGGTGATAGAAAATGAAGACAATTAAGTTTAGTGTGTATGAGAGATGCATATTCACATTGTGTTTATACAGGGTGATTGAAAAATAAGTGACCCGCACTCAAGATTTTTTTTCTTACTTTAAGCAATCAAATTAGATACACCGAAGAAATATGTCTTAAAAGAGCATGTTCTTCCACTCATCTGGAAAAAAAAACCCAATCACTAAATTTGATCATGCCATCCAAAGTTATGCATGTTTTACTAAAAAGAACCCGTTTGTGTAGCTGTCCAAGGAATGCGATAATATTGAAAGCTAAATGAGCTAAGTGAGAATTACAGATTACACACAAGTATTCAAATACAAATGAGATTTTAATAATTGAAATCAAGAGAATTTTTACTATCGGGTTGTGTGTTTTGAATATGAGAAGCAAGTTAACTCTCTTTTTTCTTTGAAATATCGATGGTGATTTTTGTATCTTTTCCTTTGCAAGTTCTCGTTCATGCATGGAGGTGGGAAAACAATTGATGTTTCATTATCCTCATTGGGAGATGTATTATCAGTTCGCAGCACGGTAATTGACAAGTGGTGATAGCCAAGTTTTGTGATCGTTTTATTGAAATAGACATGAATTGGGAATAGAGTTTGCAATTTAAGTGAAATTTCACAGTGAATAGTCAAGAAGATGCAGACTTGTATTCGAGTCACGAAACATCGAATCCGAGTCCGAGTCATATTTCTCGAGGCTAAGTCCGAGTCCCAAGTCCTCCAGGTCAAGTCCGAGTCAGAGAGTCACAAAGGTTGAGTCCAAGTCCGAGTCACGAGTCACCTCTTTGTATCAAAAAACGTACATTTTAGGGAATTCAGAGATTCAGAGTCACCTTTGATATACGTAGTATGGAAATACGTACATTTCAGGTGCTGTAAATTTTCATTTTTCCCCACAGCTTTTCTCTAATTTTCTCTGGAAATGAGGAGTTCATTTGCAAAAACAGTTATAAAGGCAATTCAGACAAAACTGGTATTGGCCTAACTTTTGCATTTAAAGTTCAGGCATTTCAAATATCTTTTTTTAGACTTCTATATACGTGAAAGGTAGCAATTGAAGTTGGACGTAGTGCTGGTTTTCTCCTCTATTTTCTTCCTGCAGAACTTGCATTCTGCACTTGATCTTCCATTGGCATTTCTCTTGAAGTTAAGATATCCAAAACTGACAATTTTTGGAGTGGATGCCATCATGATCTACGTACGTTGCAACTTGCATGTAACGTTACCGAAACGGGCAGATCAGCAGACTATTCATATCGCGTTATCGCGATGCGACAGCAATACACATGTGAACGACAGGACGTCTGACAAGAAAAGTCTGGTACCTTACCCTATCAATCTTGCACCAAGGCAGTATTGCGTGTTGATTGTGGGGTACAAGTTTCAGTACATTGATTTCTATAAGTCAATATATCGGTAACCGGCCACGGCCACGCACGCACCACATCGAGCGCCCTGTACATGTATTGCACAGTAAAGAAAACGATCAAATTATATATGTGCGCGTGTGCAGTGCGGTAATTTCCGTCAAGTCACAAGTCAGTTCAAGTCCAAGTCCGAGTCCGTAGCCCCAAGTCCGAGTCCGAGTGTACATGTACATGTTCAGTTTTTTATTAATAGAAATTAGGGGTGGGTGGGTGGGTCAAAATCATTTGGGAAAAAAGTCGAAATTTTAAAACATTGAAAATTCTGAATGGCCCCTAACTACTTGGTCTAACTACGTGGTGGCATGGTTTAGTAAAAGTTTGCAGTACCACCATGTAGAAGTCTCTTTTGGGAAGATGTGTGGTTCTTTTCAGAACCACACATCTTCCCAAAAGAGACTCTGCATGCCTACATGGTGTTACTGCAAACTGCAAATCTTCACTAGAACACTGTCTTCCACAAATGTGACAATTGGGAAGGGGAAAGTGTGTTTGTCCATTTTTGTTTGGGGGGGAATATAATCTCAACCCCTTTTCTTCCCCTGACAACCCCCCCCCCCCCCCGCCTCTGATTCTATGTAAATATTTCAATGCTAATCATAATTGTATTGATGATATTTCAATGATAGATACAAAGTGTTTGAGGACCTACGTTGATCTGTTTGGGCCTACAACTACATCCATTCACTGAGCGGATTCGGGATTACCCATCGAGGACTCGAAAAGATAGGAGAGAACAAGGCCAGTTTCTTCGGTAAAATTATCCAGTCAGGTAAGACAAACATCTGTGAAGACTCATTTGCATTGGTCTGCATCTCAATTCTATGTGGATAGTTGTGAAATTCAAAATTGTGAATTACAAAGTAGAAATCAATTTTATTCGATTTCATCCATATAATTATTGATCTTCTTGTCATATATGAAATTTTTTGTTGCCCTTCCCTGAAGTATTTTACAAACACTGTACACATTGAGTTTTGTCCGAGGGTTTGCAAAAAAAAATATCAACAATATTACTTCTGGTTGATCACGAACCCCCAACCTTCTGCTTCCTAGTGCAGAGACATTAACCACTCGACCACTGAGCTTGCTGTGGCAAGCTGGCCATTCTGAGTCTGATGAAGCAGCACTTAACCCAACTTTGTTTGTGTAGGAGGTCATTAGTTTGAGTCCCACCTAAGCCTTCGGACAACACTAAGTGCACAGTGTTTACAAAATATGTCAGCGAAGGGCAAACAAAAATCAAGTATAAAAAAGGATAATTTACCTCTCATAAATTTTTTTTTCCTCCCCAGGTTCCCATCTCAAGTCCACCCAGATGATCCTTAATAAGACGGCAGACGGTACAGGCATCGACTCCAACACCCTAGCCTTACAGATGAAGGGCCATCCTGAGCTGAGGGACTAGCTTCATGTCGTCACCTCTTGGGGGCCTTTGCCTATCTACCCTGGGGTGGTCAACTCAGAATTACCTGGTAGGTACAGTGGACTCTGTGACCAAGTACCAGTGTTGTAGTCGAGTTACCAACCTCGAGTCCGAGTCCAAGTCTCAAGTCACAAGCCTCGAGTCCGAGTCCGAGTCACAAGTCACTTGTTCTTAGTTGTTCACCGAACTAATCATTTTTTTTTTTTTAAATTTAACCCTCCATTCTGTCTTTTAAGTAAATCCCAGTGTATATAGTTGTGTGTGTACATGTTGTTTAGAGCCAACATGTGTTTTCCTTTTAATTCCCATCCCTAAAAAAATCTTCCTCCAACCCTTCCCTCCATGTGTTATCATCCAAACAGTATTCCTCAATGATCCTTTCCCATCCCTACGTTAGGTTTTTACTTTTGATGAAATTACGTGACTCGAGTCGCGAGTCACCAAGCTCGAGTTCGAGGAGTCATGGTCAAGTCCGAGTCATTTTCCAATGTGACTAGAGTCCAACTCAAGTCCGAGTCCTAGACTCGAGTCCTACAACACTGCCCAGTAATCCCTCTTAAGAAAAGGTTTAGGTGGACCTCTTGAACGCATTGTCGCCCAACACCTTGTGCTGATGTTAAGATATTTGATGATCATAGTGCAGTGTTCATATAGCACTCTTATACAACACTCTCAGATTGCTCACACTTATTATCCCTGTTCATCAGGCCATGAGAACACTTTCCTGCTATAAGCTCGAGATCAGCCCTATCTGGTCTGCACCCCCCCCCCCACATGTACTCAATGGAGGCAATTGTAGTTATGTATCTTGCCCAAGAACACCAGCACCGTGTCCCCTGTCAAGATTGACTCAACATAACATCGTGCATGAGTCAAACACAGGAGCCTTTTGGCCACAGGCCTCTGCATGCTGAATAAAACTCTAATCAAATAACCGACGTATAAACACTGATGTATAAACACTGTATGAGTGTGTTACCTCCTGAGTGAAAGTTGGGAAAAAAATGTTGGCGAGGGGCAAAACCTAAATTGATTTACATAACCCCAACTAAAATTCCATCTTATGAATAGTTAATGCTATACCTGCTGCTATGTACATCAGATTCGAACCAGCCAACTGATTCCCATAGCTCGATGGTTGAGTGGTATAAGACATCTGCACTAGAAAGTAGGAGGTCTTGGGTTCGAGTCCCACCCGAGTGATTTTTTTCCAACTTTCACTCGGGAGGTAACACACTGACCGTTTATACCAACTGTTTATACATCGGTGAAGGGCAAAACCTAACTTAATTTACATCACCCCGACGCAAAATTCCATGTTATGAATACTGAATAAAATTAGTGATACACATGTACATACTTTGCGTAAAGATATATGTTGTGTGGAAGAGGAAAGTACCTCAGACAGTCAGACCACCATTAGGACATACAAGGGCCTCATGATTCTGATATTTAGATATTTAAATAATGTTGAACCCTGCATCATAGGTCGATCTGACAATCTACGCGCTTGCCAGTATCAGACTTTAAACGGCCTGCAAGAACCTGCCGTTTTGAGTCTGCGTTTAGATTAACCACAATTTTGATCGTCTCATTTTGAATATTCTTTTCTTTTTTTTTCCTCATAGGATCTCAAGACATCTTTCACCAGGCATCTTCTCAACATGCATCTCGACCCCAAATGGCAAGCTCAACTGAACCAATACATGGTGTCCAAATTTGTGCCGGTTACACTGGATCAGTACAAAGGATTGTTCAAATAAACAAACAAATGTTCCAATAAACCAAAAAGGGAGACCGACGATTAGTGCATTATAAAATATATTGCATTATTATAATTTAACAATAGTAACAAAATAAGGAGACAGTGTTATATTTAAAAAAAAAAATAATGATTAATTCATTGTTGAAATCGGTACTCATAAATTGGAACTTGTCATGATGCAATTTTGTGCTCTAAATTAATAATGCAATATACATATTTTATTTTGTAAACATGGTTTTTTATATATTTTACTAAAACCAAAGAGACTAGTCGTCAATGTACAAGCTATTGTCACATCTTGCTGTGTGCAATGAGTTCGTTAGCAGGGCTCAAATTTTGTGTGAAAATCTTGTGGACAACAGTACCTGAAAGTATTATTCACTGGACCAATGTACATTCACAGATAAAATTGAAACAACTCAAAGCCATGTGCATCATTTGCAATGACCTGGAGAAGCATTGATTTAATGACAAAACTCTGCTCAAAGTCAAGATAGGAGTGGTACCAAATACCCTTTGAAAATATTCCAGCTGAAATTGTTTCGTGTGGATGAAAACTGAGGTGGTTTCGCAAGAGGGTGTCCACGGCACATTATGCATTAGCAATGGAATCCAGTTACAAGACACCCCAAAAAAGTGAATGTATTTTCTCGGTTTTCTTAAAACGTATACTATCCAATCAACCTTCAACAGGTTAGTTGTCATGCACCCTGCTTCAGACTTTTAGCAATTTTGTTGCTTCAAACGAAAGTAAAGGCACAAGAAGCAAATAATCATATGTACCTTTTAAGAAAGTTGCAGTCATTAGGATTATACAAGAAGTGTATTTCATTGCTTCTGATGGTAAATGGGAAACATCAAATGTGAACATTTTGAATAGTTGGTCAAATGACTCTTGCATGTGTAGGATTAGTCATGATCATGATAATCTGAGACCAGATTTGGACAGCACATGCAATCATGAAAGGCATGTATTCATCTGAGTGCAATGTGTAATTAGAAAACATCAAGATGAATTTGTATTCCCTTTGTTTTAAAGGGAATATACATCATTTGCTTTTGCTGTAATTTTCAGAAATGGATGGAATTGGGGGGTTGGAAATATATAGCAAATATAGTTACACTGACTTTTTTGAGGTTTTGGGTTCGAAAATGCTATAAAAACCAAGAAAAACAATCATTTTCCTGTAGTCTGGTTCCCTGACTCCATATAAGAAGAAACAGAGCAGTTTACATGCATTGGGGTACATACATTGGGGTACATACATTGTAAGGTCAGGGAACCAGTCTAGCTGGCTCGTTCCCGTTCATAGGTTTGTAATCGATTGCAAACAAGTGCGATGGTCAATTGGGGCCAGTATTTGAAAAAAAGCCAGTTTTTTCCAACGCTGATCGGCCGATCAGCGTTGGAAATTGATACAAAAATACCACTTTTCTTGAAAATGACAGTATACCAGGTGCCATGATTTTACAGGATGCTTTACACTGTCATTCACTAACAGTCCAGCAAGGTATTTCAAAATGATTTGGTAGTTTTATTTTTTGATGTTTGCAAATGTTGTATTTTCCCTTTAAGTTTCCAAATCTTCCAAAGAATTTATATACAATTTAGAAGTGTTTTGTCATTTCGTATAACCTTCGAGAGTGAAATACATTGGAACATCAAAACAATGTGTGTTACAGTGAAGTGCAAATTTGCCTTGTTGAGATTATTTATGCAAATGCGATAAGGTTTTCTGTCATGGATGTTGGTATGAACGTAGATGATGTGGATAGGATTCACCTACTTTAATGTACATGTAGTTGTGTTTGTCATTTATAATACATGTACACCATATAGTTATTAAACTGTGCTGTACATTTTGGATTTTTGTGACTTGGTTTAAAAATTAACAGTCACTTCTTTCATATTTCAAAAATAAAACTATATTTCCAATGGCAAATTATCGAAGTGGATGCGGTGTTAGAAATGAATCAGAATTTCTATTCTATAAATGTTCTGGTTTTCTGGCAACGTGATGTTAGAAATGAACTCTTTTGAACTTTTAATAAAATTGTATTTTCATTGGCAAATTTTATATTAAATACATGTAGATCTGACCCAATTTACTTGTTTGAGTCAAATTATTCTGTGTGAAAGATTGACCATTTTTTCCTCTGGCTTATTTCATCGTGTCACGCTTAATTTCTTGGTTACAGAATCCCAATGTTTTCCAAGTAGATATCATGGCTAATGGAAAGTACTCAGGCAAAATAATCAAACCCAAATTTAATATTGTACATATATTCAATGGGGAGTGCCGATAAAATCCTACAATCGTGCACATTACCTAATAGTGTACGGTACAATTCATGGCCCCTGCTCACAACTATTTTTTTTAGGGGGGGGGAGACCGTTCGAATGTGACATCACCTTAATTCTAACATTTGCTACCGTTTTTTTTTTGTAAGGAATTTCTTTTTTTTTAATGGGGGGGGGGGTCTCGTCAAAAGTTTGGGCGCTCCTGCCCCCCCCCCCCCCCCCCCCCCGGTAGAATTGCATCTGAGGATGAGTACCCTCAAATGACTCTTAGCCCATCTCGGTTCAGTAGGCCACATTTCTTGCGTTTACCCCAATCTGGTAAAAAATAATGAACTGAGCTGCAGCTCTGCCATTTGCCCAGGATATTATACATATATTATAAGTAAACACCAAAAAAACATACATAATCTTTACACCGTTCTTAAGGAACTTTGTTCGAACTCTTTTCATTTTGAGGTAGCATTTTTGGTATTCAGGGGTCAATCTCTCTGGGGGTAATCCTGCCACCAAGTCTATGTTAAAAAGTTTCTACCGGTAACTTTAACAGCGCCCTCTAAACAAATCTTTGAGAGTGGCGTTTTTGAAATTTCGGACTAGCTTCGGCTCAGTGTCGTAATCATTTCCACAACTAATTACATGTCCGATACAAGCATGTCATAACATTTGGGCTGTCAACAACAAGAAATGTTCAAAGCAAAACAAAGACCGATACCAGTATATCCCGAAAGTGACAAAATAACATCGCTGGAAGTCAAAGCTAAATCTTTCAAACGAAACCAATGTTTACGAAAATTCCCACGTGAGGGCGCATACAGGTGGTGTTGTTTTGTGACACTGACAGGTGCAAAATGAATGGTTAGAATTCACACGTGGCGGTTTGTTGTCATGTCAGTGCTGCATGCACATGTCACAATGAAAAGACCCTGTACTCAAGCCCGTCTCGCAAGTGTCGTCGCCATGTTGGGTCACTTTCTCCGGATGTTTTTATGGTTGTTTCTCTGCTAATTTGTGAGGTACTTGGTTCAGTGCGTCCGCCGTCAACTCGATTTTCTTAACCCCTGAAAAACTGCAAGAAGTTCATGGCCTGGTCGTGAGTATTTAACGGGGAAAGAATCGTATTACCAAGGTTGCGATCATGGCGATGTGCATTCACAAAGCGCGGGGTTTGCAATCGAATCAACGTACAATTTTCCGTAAACCGTAGATCTAAAATTTTCACATAATCCTATTTAAACATTTTGGATTTTGAGCATGTTAAGGAAGTGACAGTTAAGCTAGTGGTTTCTCACGTTTGTCATGTGCATTTTCCCATGTTGAATAACTTGAAGTGTTCAACATATTTAATTGGCCTGATCGAAGATCAATCTGATAATTGACAAATATTATGTACCAAAAACAGGGCTGATGGCTTTCAGGGACTTCATTCATCCTTGCAACATATCTCTCTCTGTTATTTTAGTCTCTATTGTATTGGGGTGGTGATGTGAAGTAGTTTTCTACAGGAAATAATGCTGGGTTCCTTTATTTTCAATAGGGCCCAAAGAAATATTGATTGTGAAAAGAATGCAAAAGTCATATCCGTTACACCTTTTGTGACGGAAATGACAATTATTATATTACTTGGCTTTTGGAGGTATAATTACCTTTTCAAGTTGTTTACTTTACAAATTATGGCAGTAGGTACATATTGAGAACATGCATTTTGAGGGGGTTTTGAGGGAGTATTGTAAAGAATGAGCATCTTGTCCAAGAGTTTTTAACACTGCACATAATAGGAGTCGTGTTGAAGTTAATTTCACTGCTCAAAAATCTTATTTTCATTCTATATTTTTTCGAATTATAGTGCCTTAAAGTGTCGGGACATGAAAGTAGACACTTGATACTGAAGAATGACCCATAGGCCCCTTTTTAGTAAGAACTTGCTGGGAGTGTACATGCGGGAAGAAATTCATGATAAACTATCTCCAGCATTTAGGATAGAGATAAACCCACGAATGATTCTAGCGTAAGGTTGATGCATTGGCAGTTGTACTGTTTAACTATGTTCACTATAGGGTGTCAGTGGGTACATTGAATTTTTTTAAAAGAAGCTGAACAATTAGAAGCAGTAGGTGGAAATTAACAAAAATCCACTTTGAAAAAAGATGTATATCATAAATTTAATTTAGCCAGTTAAACTGTGCACATTAATTTACTTGTGCTTTTAACAAATTCAATGAATATATAAAATCTGATATCAAAAAGTATTTTTGCCCTCTGCAGGCTGAGTGTAAACATTAAACTGAAATCCACAGGCAAGGGGAACTATGTAATGGTGGAGTGAGGAAATTATGGATGTGACATTTACACATTTAAAATAAACAAAATTCTAAATCGTACTTTTCCAAAAGTTTTAACAAAACTCAAATTTTAAAAACAGGAACCTATTTTCCGCTATCTTCCTTTGAGTTGAGCAAACATAACAAAAATAATCCAAACCTATTCAATTTGCTAAAAGCTAAGGAGAACTGCAGTACTAGATTACTTTCAGGCTGCGTGCTCATCTTTTTATTGTTTTCAATGACAGCCCTCTTTTTATTATGTTACTCATTTATTATTTGTTGTGTCGATCATGTTGGTCTGCATAATGGGCAGTCGTCAGTCTTTGTGAAAGGGCTCAACATTGAGATGGTTCTTTAAATGTGTGCTAAACATTTACAAAATGAAACGTCACATCCTTAGAAGACATTGGAGGAGGAGGTCTAAGAAATTGGAGGAGGAAGGCAATTGGAGGTCTGTGGATGTTTGAGCTACTACGTACATGTAGAGGGTAACAGATGTCTCTGATGGTGATGCTGAAGTTTTGCGGAGCTATCGTCTGTTTGCTGACCTTCATTGCTAGACGGACAGAGCATGGATGTAGCTGCTTGATACTCATGATGATGGTGTCCCTTTTGGTGAGTGCTGGGTGTTCACTGATTTCCTGTAATTCTCCCCATCTGCCATGTGCTCTGTGTTTGTGCTGTCTGGCGTTGAGTTCTCTTGCTGGTGTACCCAGTGTACACCTTCTGCATTCGCAGGGGATGCATCAGGTTCGGTCTTGGAGGCTTGCTTGTCCTGTGGGCTATTGTGGATCTTGTGGGTGTGGAAAGCCCGGATACCTTTGTCATTTAGGAAGTACTGGATGTGATGAGAACTGCCTGTGTTGGGCTGTGTAATAGGCGGGGTGAGCCTAGTGGGTTCGACCTTGGGTGTAGGGGACCCTTTGGTAGGTGAAAGACTTTGGATCTTGCGTCTTGACTGGATGAGCCTTGAATCTGTTGTGTTGTAGTGCTGTCTTGATATGGTTAAGTTGTTGCTGGCCAGGATTGTGGTTGCTGATGCAGGCTTCCTGGACAAGGTTGCTCTTTGACTGGTGTTTGGATTTCCGGGTGCAGGAAGGATTGGTTGTCGATGTTGCCAGTCAGTGTCTGTCGGTCATCTCTAATAGACTCAGGGGTCGAGGGTGTTGTCAGACTGTTTTCAGACCTTAGCATCCGGGGATGAGATTCAAGGCGCCTGATCCTCACTGCGCCAGATGCTGCTGTAAATCCAGTTGAAGTCTTTCAGGACCTGCTGGAGGTCCCATGCTGTATGATGAAGTGATGAGAGTCTCATCCATGTACTGAAGACAAACTCTTGGTCTCAGATCTACGAAGGCAGTACTCCTATATGAAGGCATTGACTTAAACTGGGGATAGAGTTGATCCTATGGAAGTTCCAGAAGGCTGCTTGGACAACTGGCTGTTCATTGGAAGAAAGACAGCAGGATGTAGGTGGGTCGCAGATCATGAACCTGGTTTGGAGTGTGGGGCTTCATATTTCTGCAGGGCGTAGTCAAGTCGGAGTCCCCCTTGGCACCGAGGCATGAGTAGCCTGTGGGGATGGCAGTGAATATCTGGTAGCCTTCATCGGGGTTGACCATGGTGTCGTTGGGAACACTGTGAGGTTGCGCTCATGGTGTCATTGGGATCATCACCCTCACCATCCCCATCACCCCCACTGGCGGCCGCCACCACCCCCCTCACCCTCACCACCACCATCATCATCATGCTGCTGCTGCTGCACTGCGCTGCGCTGCTGCTGCTGCTGCTGCTGCCGCCGCTGCTGCGAACACCTTTACTTGTGATCCCAACAAAGCCATGTGCAGCTTCAGTGGAGACTCCAGGTATTCATCACCAATCCCATGGGTGAGGCATGTCTCAAGGTCTCGGTCAGGAAACCTTCATGAAGACAAGCTGTGTGAGTGTGAAACCCTCTCTCTGGATTAGGTTTTTGATCTCCTACCCATCTACATCCTGCCGTCCTTCATCCAGTGGACAGGTCAATTCTTCAAGCAGTCAGCTGGAACTTCCACAGGATTAACCCCATCTCCAGTTCTGGCCAATATCATCATATAGTTCTGTACAGCTTTCGTGGATTTGAGAGCAACAGTTATCTTCAGTTTGTGGATGACACTTTCATCATTTTATCACACAGCACAGTACCTCCAGCAGTTCCTGAGACACTTCAGCTGGTTCACACACAGCAGCATCTGGCTCACCTTGGATCGAATCTTCTTCCTGGATATTGAGGCCTCCAGACAGTCTGGCAGTATTCTCAGCCCTTTTGTCTATCAGAGAGCCACACATTGATAGGCATCTCCACAATCACTCTGTCCAGTGCCCTGGGATCTATTCATCAGTCATTGGCACCCTTGTCTGGCAATCCTTCATCATTGACCACGATCCTTTGCTGCGACAACTTTGCTATGTCAAGGCAACAATCCAACACGACCGATTTGGGGTACATCAAGTTGAGACACTTGATCCGAAGTATTTCACTGACTAAAGTGTTTCGTATACTCAAAGTCTACCCATCAGGTTCATCTGGTCCATTACACTTCCCTTCATAGGCAGCTCTTATTGCATTTAGTCCTTCCTGAATGACACTGGCATCTAGGTTTTCCATGCCTAACATGATCTGCAATAGCCTACAAGGATGAGTAAGACTCTGAGACCTAACCTGATGTAACACCTGTGAATACAGAAAGGTCTGCATTGGGTACATCGGTGAGGATCTTAGCGCTGGACTCCATGAACACAAGGCGCATGGTTCTTTGGGGAGATTGCAGGAAATTTTTGATAATTCAGCATTTTACCGATCGGTAGCACCTCATCATAAGTATTGAGTACCACAATCCTTGCCGAGTCTGAAAGGCCTTGGATGTCTGGCACAGGATTTTTCTGCAGGACATCAGTTCCATCATCAGTGATATCTGGAGTCCTTTGCTGTGCTAGCATCTCAATATTCCACAGGCCTCCAATACTCACTCCACCAATAGTTAACATCTAGTTCCCCTTTTAGCTTGTCTGTGGGTGTCTGTCCTCAAAACTCAGCTCTGTAAGTAACATTCATGTACATGTACTCACTTGACATTCTATAGTGAACAAAAATTGCCCTTTCTTGCCTTATGTTAATTGTCCTGTCTTGCCTGCCACTTTCTTGCCTAAAGTGCCAATATTTGCCTAAAGTGCCAATTAATTCTTACCTTAAGTGCCAACTATTTCTTGCCAAAAGTGCCAACTATTTCTTGCCAAAAGTGCCAATGAATTTTTGCCTAAAGTGCCAATTAATTCTTGCCTAATGTGCCAATTAATTCTTACCTAAAGTGCCAATCCTTGTCTAAAGTGCCATCTCTTGCCTAAAGTGCCATCTCTAGCCTCAAGTGCCATCTCTTGCCTCAAGTGCCATCTCTCGCCTAAAGTGCCATCTCTTGCGTAAAGTGCTAACTCTTGCCTCAAGTGCCAATTCTCGCCTAAAGTGCCAATTAATTCTTGCCTAAAGTGATAATTCTTGCCATGTTGTCTAATGTCTCTAGGCCTATTGCCATCACTTGCCATAATTACATCCCTTCTTTACCGATACTGTCCTACGTGCAAAATGTTGTTCCAATCAAAGCTGCCATGCATCAACCCTCCTTGCCAGGCATGTACACTCCCATTCTAGACACACAATTCTAGTTCTTACCTCAGTTAGTTGCCTTCAACTTCAAGTCAATGGCTTGGTTGAAGGTCTAGTTCATTAGGTTTTTTTAGGTCAAGATTAATTCAAAGTAATCCCTTGCTAATTTGTTTAGTCATAAAGAAAATTGGGTAAAAGTTCACACTGAAAGCCACAGCCCTTTACGTTGTTTTATTTCAATTAATTGTACTGGATGCTAGTATTGCTGTTGCAAGCAGGTCATCACCCACATTAGGTAAATCATGCAAAGAAAAAACAAGTCTATGAACCCCCCCCCCCCCTTTTCCTAAACCTTGACTTTGTGACTCGGCATGGCAACACTTGTTAAATCTTTGATACTTGATAAAAAAATTAATTCTACTATTAAATACATTCAACATTTTCAATTTTCTTTTAACTTCAAATTTGTGTTACTTTTTATTGTTAATTACTTTTGATATGCATTTTGTTGGTGTCATTTGACTTTTCTTTATTTTCTAAAGAATTTGGGGTCAGAGAAGGCAAACCCAACTACATGTAAGAAGGTTTATGCTGTTTTCACTAGCTTATTAATTGAGTGTAAGTGTTGCCTCAAGTAGGCGTACACAAGTCGAAACTTTGTGCTTGTCCACGTAGTAAGTGCGAGGGCATAAATGTCAAAAACAAATCATAATTTCTGATTTCAAAAACAAATACATTTTAAAATGACATGATATTTTATAAACAAATGCTCAGTGAACCCTCCCTCTATGGGGGGGGGGGCAATTTCAGCAAGTCCAGCCCAGCAGTCAAATGAGATTAAGTGACTGTTTTTAACAGTTTAGTGCTCCCTGTCTTCATAAAGCAGGATTGACTGGCTGTGACTGTTTATGTAACTTGATACAGTTATGTTTTGACTGTCATATATTGATAAGCCAACTGTGACTTGAACACCTTTCAATCTCCTACTTTTGTCTGTTGATGGAATGGACTGTCACAGTGCCTATAAACAAGATCTGACTGTTGGTGACAAGCCCGAGTAAAAGGCATGGCAGGGGAAAAGAAGTGAAATTTTGACTGTCTGTGACTGATCAAACAAAAGATAAATGTTGAAGTATACTTAACAGTAATGGCCGAATTTAAATAATTGTCAGCAGTTTATTACTTAACTTTGTCTTCCATTTTATTTTGGTACTAAAATTCAAGAAAAAAAAATTGAACAGAAGTCAACACCCAGGCATACAAGTTTTCCTCGGATCTGCTGATTTCCTTGTTTTTAAGTTTTTGTGAATGCTATTACAAATTGAAAATACCATACAAAGTCTTGTGTGGTTACTTTTGGAGTTTCCTTGTTTTTTTTCACTAAAGTCCCAGTTGCATGCCTGAAAACAGTAAACGTACATGAGCATTTGAATAATCATTATTTAGAAAAAAGTTTCCAAATATCTTTTGATAAAACACTGAGGCACACAGTATTTCAAAAGGGTTTGTTTGACTTTTTAGAAATGATTCAGTACAATGTTAGGCTGTAACATGATTTATTTCAATTGATTATTTTGCTTGAAAAATATTCCTGAACTAGCAATTTGCTCCCTATGTTCCTCCAGTTACACGAATTAGGAAACTAGTATTTTTAAGTTGGTGACCAGTAATCCTCACCGTTTAGAGAAAACATATCCCCATCTATAGGCAAGAAAACTGAATGAGTCAGTGAACAATACAATAAAAAGATAGTGACAGCAGTTACTAGATTCAACACATTTATTAGTAACGTAATGCTAAAAACACGATGGATGCAATCCTTAGCAGCCTGGGTAGGAAATTGATTCGTGCTTCGATTGCATGCCTCCACAGAGAGCCTCCACAAGAACCATTTAAGAACCTTTTCCAAACAAGTTAAGAATGCTTTTAGAATATTTTAAGAGCACTTTAATAACACTTTTAAATTATTGGACGTCTCTAATGGGAGCAGTACTCGGAAAGAATAGTTTCATGCTCCTTCGCTACGCTCATCCGCATGAAAAGCAGTTTGATTCTAACGTGACAACCTCAATAAATCACACAACAAACATTTCTGATAATGTTCTTATTGATATTTATTTAAAGCATGGGATTGTGGCTATGATTCAGGCCACTCTGAAACAAGACAAAGCATAAGAAGTGAAACTCTACCTTGAAAAAGACTGCGATCAGCGCCAATCTTGTTATTGATAAAAGTACCATCTTGATAGTGTCGCTCGCTGGATGACCTCTTTTGCCACTTTCTACCTTCCAGCTCCTTAAGCATGTTCAGGGCAGCCTCTTCTGCAATTTGTACTTTCTAGTGCTCGTCAGCTGTCAGATGTTTTTTGTCTCCTTTTTCTAATTGGCTGATCGTCAACCAACCTGCTTTGCTACTACAGTGTATCTGCGATCTTTATTTGTCGTTTTCTTGCAGCTATTAGCTCCTCTCCTTTTTGAATTGCGTCAATTGCTTTTTGTACGTCTGCTTTTTTTTTTTTAGTAAAGCGAGCTTGATGTTGTCGAAGACAATCTCGATGTCCCCACAAAAAACAAACTGCGCTGTGTTGCCCGGCCTGGATAACTCTTGCGCGTCCAATTTATTTCTCAGTTCTTTCAGCGAGGATTCATCTCTTTTGGAACTTGAACTAGATATATTGTCAAACTTCTCATCGAAGTAGGTTTGAAGTTTTTGAAACAAAACTTCAGCATTCACGTTTGACGCTTGTGGTATGTTTTCTTGGGTAGACATGGCCTCAGAATCTTTCTACATGTAACTTCACGTGAACATTAAGTGGTAATGCACATTGGTCTAGCAAAGATACTCAGCGTTGAAGCTTAAGCCTGAATGAAAAGGCTTGACTTTCGTGACGCTTTTATATCAGAATACGCATCAATGCACACGAGGAGAGAAATCTCAATGGAAACAATATAAAGAACGGAATGTGATTCAGCCACACCTTAACATTCCAAGCATTGATGGTTACACCTTGAATCATTCTGGTCGCTCAAACGAACAAAACTAAATTTTGGAACCTAATGGTTCATTTCTTCTTAAGCTTGGCATTGAAGATGATGTCAAACATCCACATCCTTTTCTGATCTTGGTTGCTATGCCGGACTGAAACTTGGTGACGATGAACGTTTTTGTCATCTTGGTAGCAGTCCAGCTCAATGTCTCCTCAAGATCGATGTCTGGCACCAGCTCACCCGAACTGGTCCCAGTTGGACCAGTAAGTTTTTGATGCTGGACCATTTATTGATACAGCACTCTGGTATGGTCGACTGCTGCATTTTTCTCCTTCAGAACCCAGGTTATGGTGTCGTTCTTTAGTTGGGCCTCGCTTGTTTTGATTGGCTCTGCATGTCTTGATTGGCTCTGCATGTAGAGATCCCGCCTGCATGGCTTCTTCTACAGGTGACTCGGCCCTAGAGGTGTTGCGTTCGATGCTTGAGGAAGCTGGACAACAGCTAGCAATTTACGCCTTGTTACACAGTAATAAGGTTTGGGTTTGGACGGGGTCTACCCGATGTTCCCAATACCTGTTCCCCAATACCTATATATGTTCCCCAAAATCCTCAGGGTTAGGCTTAGGGTTAGGGTTAGGTTTAGATGGTTAGGATTAGATGGTTAGGTTTAGATGGTTAGGTTTAGATGGTTAGGGTTAGATGGTTAGGGTTTAGGTTAGGGTTAGATGCTTAGGGTTAGATGCTTAGGGTTACATGCAGATGCTTCCAGGGTTAGGGTTGTGGAACATGTAGGTATTGGGCAACATAGGTAGGCACCTGGTTCGGACAATGCAAGACTTGCATAGGCGATAACCCTTTCTTTCCCTTCCTAAACTTGTGAGAGAACTCACTGATCCCATCCCTGCTGGCATCAGATCGAGTATGTATTGGCCCTCCAGTTGAGAGTAACCCAGGATAGGGGCCTCCTGCAATCCTGTCTTGAGGGTGTTGAAAGAGCTGTCACACTACTCGTCCCATATGAAATCACGATTCTTCTTGGTTAAACAGTGTACGTAGTGGCTGTGCTTGTAGTGAGTGTATCTCGTTCTTCCAGTAGGAAGAAGACTTTGAAAAGTTCCTCACAAAGGTTTGAATGGTCTTTGTATGTTTGAGGGGTTTGTTTTGCATGAGGTATGCAATTCTCATTCGTCTTTGGTAGTGGTTAATATTATCAATGAGTGAGCATTGGGCGGGTTTGGCCGGAGTGGGAGTTTAAGTTTAACCTTTACTCAGGGCTGTTTTCTCTGATGTAGAGGTGGATAGCTTACGATAGGTTGAATATAACATGTTTATTGTTTTTGTTTTTGTTTTTGGCCGAATAAGCTCGGGATTGGGTTTTATTTACTCAGTGGAGTTGTGAGTTGTGGGGAGTATAGCTTGTAGTTTGAGCTATGTTTTTATTTGCCTCACAGGTTTTGGTCAGTTTCTATTTGCCATCATATGTTACAGATTAGATTAAGTCTCTTTTTTGAAGATGTAGTGGCTCTGAAAAGAGCCGTTTGTGTCTTTGTTGACCCACTGACTGTTTCACCGTTTTCTCTTTTGTCCTTTCATTGGTGTTTTCCTGCTTAGGAAGTGGTGGAAAATCTTGAGACCCGTCTGGATGTCTTGATATTTGATGAGATGCCCCTTGATTTGTTCAATAGCTTGGTCTTGCTTGGTCTTGAAATTGGCCTGGTTTGTTTCCCTCAATTGTTGAAGGCTTTGCAGCATCAGCTTTATGAGTGTGATGGCTTAAAGCTTTATGAGTGATTGTCAGTTTTACCATTCAAGACTTTTAGTAAGTACTGGAAACCGAAGTGTAATGGGATTGACTGCCAAATACTGGATGTGGATGTGGAGTTCTTAACAGTTGTGTTTCTTGAGATGATTGGGCAGTAATTGACCCAGCATGAGCTCGATCATGGTTATTTCTTTGTTTAGCCGTGCAGTGTTTGTCGGCTGTACCTGTTCATCATTCATTTATTCATTCTGTCACAAACCCGGGTCCCCCCTACCCTCTCACACGCAATGTGTCCCCGGTCTCATCATAACAACGCTCAGACAAAATAATAAATGCAGGCAAATTTATAGGGTACAACTATTTATTTACACTATCTACACAAATATATCATAATCAGCAAATGGGGAGAATTCAGCTAAGTAAATGATAAAATGCAAACACCAGATTCATACTCTATTTTCATGACCTATAGGACCAATTTTAATACATACATCACTGAAAGGCTAAAAGCTAAGAGTTCACTTCAGGATGAGTCTCTCTCCAGCGGTCCACAAATCGGTCCTTGCTTGACTAGGAAGGGATGGACGATTCTTGGGGCTTGGAGGGTCAGATGTCCGCGACCTTGGTCTTGAGCGGAAGGGCCTCAGGGATGTATCGGCCGGTGGGATGTATCGGCGCAGTCCCCAACCAATGGGTGGATCCAACAATGAAAGGCGTGTGGACTCAACTCCACAAAAAAGGAGCCCTGAAATAATATTAAATATAATAATAACCACCTACCCTACTTTCACGCTGTAATTATAGAATCAACTGATCACACAAAAATATTTTTATCAGCCCAAAAGGGGCGTGTCCCATAAAGCAGATTTGCAACGTAACGCATTCAAGTATGCACAAGGTACAATACAGCAAAATTGATACATTCACGGATGTTTAAATGAATTAATTACTTTATACTAATGAAACAAATATTAAAATGAAACTTACAGTATATTACTGGCTCCTAAAACTTGGACCACCGTCAGAGGATGCAAAATTCGCTGTCTAAAACACAGCTCTTCAGACCAGGCAAACTTCCAGCCAAAATGGCAGGAAAAATCTATCTGCAACTAACGCTGCTGAAGGGTAGGCTATCGCCTTCTCTGGATTCTCAAACATCCACTCAGTAGTAAGACTTCAGCAAAAAAGTAGCTGAATCTTCAAAATGTTGGAGCTATCGCTCTACAGTGTGCTATCGCAACACGAGCCTGTCTGCTTCTGACTAAAAACTGCACCCAATGCATGTATGTGCACACTTCAGTGAGCCAGTATAGTATGCTAATTTAACCTTAAGAAAGTTTACCTGCACATGCCACACACAAAAGTAAACTATGCAGGGCCACACCTTAATCTGCATAAAATGTGTATATAAAAGGAACTAGGTCAAACTTCGCCACACGTAATTCAAACAAATCCTAAGGAACTTACACTTGGCGTAAAATATCAGGCTGACCTGTGACACATTCATACATTCATACAAAACATTTTATTGCAGATTATTATACGAAATGAACAATGAGTCTATGAATCAATAACAATAATGAGAAACTGAGTAAGGAAAAATATTAAATTAATCAACAAATAGTATAAATAATCCAAATAAATATAAATAACAAAATAACAAATAATAAATTATTAAAACAACAACATGCTGCCATCACGCCACCATAACTACTATAGTAGTTAACGAGAGATGCCACATGAATAAATCACGGCCAAATGCAAGACTTATCGAACAAGAGGACCACTTTAATGAGATATAAACGCACACAAAAAAAGATGGATGCACCAATGGAATAAATTCGGCATATGAAAGTGCTATCATCTCCCTTTGAGAACACATACCCAAACTTTAAGTTAATAAAAACAGCCACGTTACCATGAAGTGATTGCGCACCTCTTACAGTATGTGCTACTACCACAATTTGAGTACAAACGTGTATGCAGCACTCCGTTCTTCCGGAGGGTGAGTGATGAGATGTGGATGATGGAGGAGGTTTTTATATGGCTGTGCGTGTGCAGTGGGGTGCATCAGAAGGTGTTGGATGTAGGATGCTGGATGCACTGAGGTGTTGTTGGTTGCATGCTGCTGGTTGCTGGTGTGCTGAGCTGTGTTGGATGCAAACTTTTTGATGATTTGTGCCCAGATGTCTTTGATGTGGAATCCGATGTCTTGAGTGACTGTGTTGTTTCAGTAAATTTCGATGGCTTCTCTGATGCGTCTTGGGTGCCAGTGGGTGACTGGAGCGATGATGCGGGCTTGGTCCCAATGGATGCGATGATCTTGCTCGTGTGAGTGCTTGATGATGGCTGACTTGTCGATTTCTCCTTTTCTGCCGTGTGCTTGATGCTCCTTAATTTTGGTCTTGAGGTCACGTCTTTTTTCTCCGATGTAAACATTGCCGCATTCACATGGTATACTGTAGCCTCCTGCCATGGTATTCAGGTCTTGTTTGTCCTTGTGTGTCTGTAGTTGAGCTTGTATCTTGTGTGGAGCTGTGTGATAGACCTTGATGTTGGCTTGGCTGAAGACTCGTAGCTATTATGTGGCTGATGTAGGGTAGGGTGACCACACTACAAAAGTGTCGGTGCTGATGTTCTTGTAGCCGTTGAACTTGAGGGATGTCTTAATGTGATGGAGCTCTTGCTTGAGATGGGCTTGGGTCACAGGTGTTGTAGGCTCGGCGGAGGAGGGTGTTGCTGACTTGAAGCGTGGGTGGTGGAAGGATGTCTTGTGTAGGTATCAGTCGGTGTGCGTTGGCTTGCAGTGAATTGTGTGGGAGATCGATGGAGCCATCCTCTTCCCGGGTGACTTGGACATCGAGGAAGGCTAAGGTGTTGTTCTGCTCTTGTTCCATGGTGAACTCGATGAGGGGGGTGTTGCTGGTTGATGTGGTCAAGGAAGGTGTGGAGTTGTTCTGTGCCATGTGGCCACACTACGAAAGAGTTGTCCACTTATAGTGTAGTCGTATGTCTTGTTTCAAGTCTGCAGCCTCGATGGTGATGCTCTCAACTCTTCCAAGAACTCATCACTCACATCTCATCACTCACCCTCCTGAGGACGGACAGAGCACACTGTCCAAAATGTCGAGTTCTACACTCAACCAACCGGTTCTTTTCAGAACCACACTTCTTCCAAGAAGAGATTTCTTTCCACATGGTGTTACCCAAAAAATTGCTCTATTTTATCTCATTCGCCATGCAAAGCTTCAAGTCATATACAACTCTAATGTGTCGGAATCAATATTCTGTACTCACCAGCTTAACTTTGCAAATGGATTTGAAATTTTCATTGGAATAATACCTTTGGCAATGAAGGGTTAAAGTAACTGCAAAAAAATGATTAAACATTAATGCCACCATACTTTGTGTGCTTCAGTGTTTCATCAAAATGTAATTTGGAAACTGTTCTCTAATTAATTTCATTTAAACACGATATAGGCCTACTTTGAAACATAAAAATGGCTATCTATTATTTTTGTGACATATGGATGTGATGCCAACATTGTTACCAAAGATATTTTACTCTGTGTTTTCATGACTATCAAGAACTGTTAAAAATACCAGTAAATTGTGAATTTAATTCATTTAAATAAGAAAGCTCGGGAAATGTTTCAATAATATATACTCAAGTGATTTTAGAACAGTTTTTTCTCATACACATATGTTATTGATGATTCATAGCATGTGTAACCTTTCATACTTTGTCAACTCTATTATGTCTGAATCAATAATCATCAGCTTAACTTTGAAATTTCGAGTAGGATGTGAATATTTCATGGGAATAATACTGAAGGCAATGATGAAGGATTAAAGCTACTGCCAACATTGATGAATTAAAAACAATTTGCCTCTTTGAAAATATATTAAAAATGGCATTTTACTGTATTAGAGTATTCGTATACAGAACAGGTCTTAATATATACACGCAGGATACTTAAGTTGGGGTTTGCTTTCTCTGACAATCAAATTGCTTGAGAGTCAACAAATTCAAATCAATGTTGACTCCAATGAAACTTTTGCATTGTGCCACATTGAATGTCAGTTGGAAGACCACCTTACCACTGGCCAGTTGTTTGGTGGTTAGCAATGCTATTTTATAAGGGCACACTAATCAGTATTCACAGCGTTTTACAATCCCACAAGGACAAGCAGGACCTGAGGTGCAGACTTTGAGAGAATCTGCTGCGAATGTGGTGAAATGCAATGCGAGACTCGGTGAATAAAGATCCCTGTTTTGGCCCATCCCCACTGGACAGTCTAATGGGTCACCTATACCCAAGGACTCGGCACCCATAGCAATGTTTCCCCACTTTAGCAAGCCTACGGGTCTTCTATACCCATGGCATCTCACTCCTGTGCTGGACCCAGGGACAATAGACCTGCTTCGTTTACCTTCACTGGAGGAGCAGTAATGATTGACTGTACTCTGTGAGGAGCATCTCCATAGCCAAGGAGTCAGGAGTCATCCAGCCCTCAAGGATAGCCCCAGCTTCTCTCGTCTCATTAGCATCTCCTGTCACTGATGATGCACAGAATGGAGACCAGGAGTCATGGAAACATGAGCTTGTCCCAATTGCAGTTGCTATAGGTAAGACTGTGCCATACTTTTTAATCATTCTTAAAAGAAAATATCTCGAAAGAAAAATGTGTAATTCCCATGGTGAAAACTCATCTGAATAACACAGTGCTTGTTGGCCTGTACTTTTGTTTTTGTCTTGTGGATTAATTGTCTTGGTCCTGTGGATTACTTGTCGTGACTTTGAAACATTGCAAATCACAATACGCATCTAGTCAATATCTATGTTCGTTCATTTTCCGTCCAACTAAGTTGGCATGTAAACAGTAAAAACATGATATTTTTTCCATCGTAAACTATGTACCTTTCCACCCAGCACTTTGTCCAGTCTGGAAGCTGGCTGCCCTCATATGCTTGTACCTCTTTCCTGTTTGAATCAATCTTTCACCGAGAGCTTGGTCCTCTTTGATTTACTCAGGCCACTTTTTCCCCCTATGTCCCTTTCTGTTGCCTTGATGAATCTGCCCTACTAGTGTGTCATTATGTAGGTTGTGTTGCCTGACAAAATGACCAAGTGGCCATATTCAAGGGACCTGTCACTGTTGCTGTTAGGCATACAGAGTGCATACTCCCATAAATATCACTTTCAAACAAACGTTTGATCTGAAGTGTAAAATCTCTTTAAAATGCTAATTAAACCAAACTATGTCATCCGTCACTGACCAAATCTTGGTCAGCAACAACGTTTTCTGTAAAGTTACTGGACAAGCATTATCAGATAGTGATTTTTGTGTGGCTTATATCTCTTCTCTTTTATACAACTGCAACTTCTCAGAGAGTTCTATGTACATGTCAACCATTGCAAGAATGTAAAAAGAAAACAGTTTTTAATCGGGTTTTTAACAATTGTGTAACATGGTGCACAACTTCAAAATAAAAGGAAAGACAAGTTAGTATCACTTGATAAAAGAAGTCATTTGTGGAAGTCCCCCTCCCTATTTTTTGCGTAAAACACCTCATAGTTAGGATTGAATGATGAAGATCTAATTTCCTATTAGTGAGAATATTTTTCTAGCTAAAGCTGTAATATGAAATGTTTGTTGTGTGGTGTATGAACATATGAAGAGTGTATTTCCAAAATGCGATATACGCCATTTTCTTCCCTTTGAGAATCCTACTCTCTCCTGGCTGCCCAAAAGCACTTTAAATAGCTGTTACACAGGGTAAAAAATACATCAGTTACAAAACTGTGCTTAAATAAACAATCAAGGAACTATGATGATATAAGCTTTTGGTAGTGTGTAATGCACTTGACCATCAGCTTTAATTTGAGACCAATTGCAATTTATGTTCTTCCGAATGGCTGAGCAATCTTTTTTTAACTGATGATTTTTATATCTGTCATTCAATATAATTAACCCATTAGCATCTTGGTCTGTATTTTATTACAGTGTATTTATTCACTGAAAAAAATGAATTATAGGGTGCCTTTAAGTAGCTCACTGGGATCGACTTTGTAAAGGGAGACGTTAGCTATGACAGCCGGACTAATCAAACATTCAAGCGTGGGCCATCACGATCCTCACGTGATGTCCGTTTAAAATGCCCATTTCAGATTGGGTGTTAAGTTTGAGATTTACTGCTTTTTAGAGAGTTGCAAAAGTAAAATGTTGGGCTGGAATTACAGCCTCTAAAGTTGAAATTAACTAAATAAATAATTACCCTTTTGCTTGAAATAAGTTGATTTTTGGGTCCACTCGACATTTTTGCTGTCTAGCCGCCAAATTTGTTCGTTTCTTGAAATGAACAACACTTGTATGCATGGGACCTGTTTCCACCACTGAGTTTGGTCCTTGAGCAGTTGCTGTGGTGGCTGACTCGAGACGTTGGAGCGAATTGAATGGCAAGGGGCTAACCTGAGACATCGATCCGGGTGAGCTACATGTACATGTACATGTACATTGTACTCGAATGTACCCTAAGAGTGCTAGGGCAGTTTCGGTGCTACAGTGAGTAACAGGCAGGGCAGTTTTGGGCGCTACAGTGACTAAAAGTTAAAATAAAATATGCAGGCCTGCACCAGAGATGGGTGCTAATACATGTACCTTTGAAAAGTGTTATTTAGCTAAATTATATTTTTGTTGTGTGATTTATATCTTGCATACATTTTGCTTCCACAATTTAAGTCTTTACAATTTGCAATAATTAGGTTTTGCCCTTCACCGACATATAACCACTGTCTACTCGGTGTGTTACACCCGAGTGAAAGTTAAACAACCTCACGTGCTTGGTGGTCGAGTGGTAAGACGTCTGCTCAACAAAGCAGAAGGTTGTGGGTTCGATTCCCACCCAAGTGCTTTTGCTGACTTTCACTCAGGTTGAACACACTGAGTATACAGTGTTTGTTCGTCAATGAAGGACAAAACCTAATATTGATGCAAATTCTATCTTATGAATAGTCTTTGCTACTTGATATGAACACTCTCTGATAGAAACGGTACATGACACTCATTTGAAAATGCTCTGTACAGGCCTGGCATATCTATTAAAAGTAAAGGCCTCATTGGCCTACATGTAGGTTGGAAGTAACATGGCTTGACAGGATCATTTGCAAGTACTCAAAAATCTGCCTTTTGAAATAACCTGTTAAATATAAGCACAAATTGTGTTCATAATCTTTAGAAGATACATGACACTTGAGCTGAAAAGTCAGCCATTTTATTTACATTTCTGTAATTGCAAATGATACTATTGGCCTTTCAAGATAGCTTTTGCTCTTGGTTTTAATTTTTGTTGAAAAGCACTGATTATACAGTGCCAGTAATTATAGTATACAAATAATGAATGTTTGTGAGTGCAATGGTAAGAATAATTTCAATAGTGGAATGGAACTTTTCATCTGTCAACGAATGGAATTATTCTTACCATTGCACGAACGTGAAACATTCATTATTTGTAAAATATAAATTATCCTGATGCAAATTCCATCAAAAGTCAAATACTGACAAAGTGTAATTTTTCTAATGATGAATGGAAAGAGAGCCAACATGTTTGCAATTGTAGTGGCTTGGTGTAAGAGTATGGTCTTGTAATTGTAACAGCCCTTGGGTATGTTGCAGTTAGAATGTTAGAAGTGGATTGCACCAGAATTCCTGGTGTCAGTTTTACAGGACAAAAAGTAATGACAAAACTCTTCAATGAAAAGTATGCTAACATACAGTAGTCTGCTTTTACAAATATGTCTAAAAATAGGGAAATTGTTCAAACTGTATGTTGACCAGTATACATGTAGCTCAGCATGTCAATGCAATACTGTGTATTTACTCATGTGGGGCATTTATTGCTCAAGATGCATGGCATTCAAACTCAAAGCTGAAGGTACCATGGAGCACTTGGTCTTGGTAAAACACCACGCCCCACACCACAGGAGTCTTACAATATTGATCCAATTTTGTACCAGAGGCCATCTGCCCATTCACTGCTTGTACACGTTATACTGTGATCAATGCAGGGTACATTGAAAATAAAAGTGAGATAGCATTGGCACCCAAGTCATATTTAAGAGGATGACCTCCTTGGTATGGTGTGTGCAAGATACAATTATTACACATTATTGATGTGCAATGCCGTGCATTTATTTATTTGTTGGCAAGATGGCTTTTGTGCCAAAGTATGCCACTACTTCCTGCATCTTGGTGCCAAGACATGATATGACTGTGTGTTTATTTCGGTGTAAAGTAAAAACTTTACCCTTGGTTAAAGCCAAATTTATCAGATTTATAAATAAATGCAAATGTGAACATGTATGATCCGGCAAGGATTCTAAAGAGTAATTTAATAAGCAGTGAATGCAGCTGTGTCATTGCAATTGCTTCTTCAGGGAGTTTGGACCCTTCCCGTGCCAATCCCCAGGTCCAACTGACTCAGTCGCTAGTACCTGATAATAAAAAGGGTCTCGATCTCAGGGTGACAAGAATACAGTGCAGTGGAAACGATCACAGGTGAACTTTGCGCCATCCCTGATCAACACGAGGCATTGATGCACGGTGGAATATTTGTCTCTAAAGAAACACAGCAGAGCTGTTCACGTACAGTTTAAGTTAGCAGGGAAATGACAGTGACAGCTCATCAGATCCTGGTCGACTTTTACCCATATTATGCAGCAGAACACCTGCAGTATTAGAAATCCAGGATAAGCCTTACTGGATGATATGCAAGAAACTTGGCATAAACACCTGCAGACTCAACTAGGCCTGAAGTGATTGCAAGTAGTACAATCTGCCCCTTGCTTACAGCTAATTGGGTAGGCTTAACTGTACATACGCCTAGTGAGATGGTTGTTTTTCCCCGAGTTGTCACATCGATAATCCTGCCGAAACTCCACTAACGGTGTAACCGATAAGCATCTAGTTGGCCGTTTAAAGATGTCTGAAGTAGCTTAATAAAAACTGTACGTGGACATGTTTTCTTGAGCTGTATAGATGTTGCAGAGACTCTGCTTAAAACTGGAAACTTTGCAGCAGAACATGGAATACCTGCATGTTGATGATTTTGTTCTGATAATGTTTTCTGAGCTCGTTTGCATGGCAGTGGCTCGGCTCATTATCTTCAAGTATTGCAGTGTGACATCTGATACAGCAGCTTTGTGTGTGTCCTGGGTTAGTTTGAGCTGTGGGTCACCCTGCATAAATCCGCTGAACCTGAAACTTTGCAGCAGGACTTGGCATAGATGATCAAGGATTCAGCTGTGATAGTGATATTTTCTGATGAGCTCTTCAGCATTACAGGGACTCAGGTAGATCCTTAAGCAATGCAGTGGCACTTGGCATAAAGGCGAGATGCTTGTAACTAGCAGAGAGTTTAAAAGAGGAGGTGCCTGATCCTTGGAATAACCCAACATCAGGGTGACAGTGGGGTATCAGTATCTGGCTGTCGGTGAAGGCAGTGTTTTGGCTCATTATCCTCAAGTATTGCAGCGGGACATCTGATACAGCAGCTTAGTGCATGTCCTAGGTTCATTTGAGCTGTGGGTCTGGGTCACTCTGCAGAAATCCGCCGAACCTGAAACTTTGCAGCAGGACTTGGCATAGATGATCAAGGATTCAGCTCTGATAATGATATTTTCTGATGAACTCCTCAGCAGTACAGAGACTCGGCTGGATCGAGACCCTTAAACAATGCAGTGGCACTTGGCATAAAAGCGAGATGCTTGTAATCAGCATAGAGTTAAAAAGAGGAGGTGCCTGATCCTTGGAATAACCCAACATCAGGGTGACAGTGGGGTATCAGTATCTGGCTGTCGGTGAAGGCGTAATCCATACTGTCGTTTGAGACTGAAGTATCACATGATATGCATAATTCATCCGTTGTTTTATTAGAACAAAAAATTTAGATTCTCGAAAGTGACAGTTTAATATTTGATCCAGCAACATTTAAATGTATTGCTTTTTATACTTTATGAAACAAAGCATTTAAAAGCTGTTATAATTTTAGCAATTGTATATTTTTGTGGTCACTTTTCATTGTGATGAATTCTTTTTAATTGATACTTTACGTAGTAGAGTCTTTTGATGGAAATTGCGTCAGGTTGGTGTAATTTTAATGTAAGGTTTTTCACAATGACACGATTTCTCAATTTTAACCCTCCTGCTGTTTCAACGGTCACAGACAGTAAAATAATTCTCTTCCTCTGCCATGCTTTTTACCTAAGCTAGTCACCAACAGTCAGATCATATTTCAAGCAAGCTTGCAAGTGACTAGTCAAACTCAGTCATCAGACAACAGCAGGCAGGAAGTAGGCACAGCTGTCTTATCAATCATCTGCAGTCAAAGTATAGCTGTATCAAGTTATATAAACAGTCACAGCCAGTCAGTCCTGCTTTATAAGGGCTGGGAGCTCTTAACTGTTGAAAACAGTCACTTGTGAGAATTAGACTGAAAGGACAACTTTAAACAGAATGTATGTTTGCATAGGAGGGTTAAATGTTGAATTTGCCCTTCACTGATTACCGCAGTTGAGGGCAAAACCAAGTGAAATATTGGCTTAAATATATGAAGGTGTTCAGACCAAATGCCTTTGTAAAAACTAATTTGATGCATAAAAAGTACAGTGGCCTTTATTTAGCTGGATGGTGGTATTGGTGGGGGGGAAGGCCCCTGGCAGCATTTAATAGTGTCATAAAAGAACAATCTTTTTAAGATCTTTTAAGATAGGTCAGACACCCCCCCCCCCGCCACAAAAAGCTATGCTACTGATTACATTCAAACATGTTAACTAATTTGTGTTCATTAATTAATTTAATTAACTTGTGCCTGCCAACCTACATGTACCTGAAGATTCATTTTTGATAACAACCAATTTTTTTTTATTTATATTTTTAACTAAATATTCCTTTTTAGTTTTAGTGGGAAACACAAGCCGAGGTGGTGGTTTGTTGTATAGCCCAACCATAAAGCCAAGGCCCCTAAAATGTGTAGGCTACAAACCATCTAGAAACAACACAGAAAACATAAACTCATGAAATTGAACATGAAAGTTCATCATGCCAATGTGGTTTGTGTTTCCTGTGAATGTGCTTTCCATGAATATGATGCCATTTTCTACAACATTTTTGTGTGGTATGTGGAAATAAGAAATAGGCGCCCAATCCTCGGAATAACCCAACATCAGGGTGACACTGGGGGTATCTCCAGCTGTCGGTGAAGGCGTCGATGACCCTACACTTCGGTTTAGGAGCCTCTTGTTGACTGTTTTTACTCTTCATTCAACTCATGCTTTTCATCTGTTGCTTATTAAAGCTATACATGTACCGGTACCTTATTTGAAGGCAAAGTAAAGCCATATTTTTTCTGACCGTGTACCTCACTCATTACAGTAATGAGTTCAAGGGCTTTTAAAGTTAATGATAGTTTTCCATAGTCTAGCATTTTATTGATAAAAGTGTGAATGGGGTTTACAATATACAATTCTTTAAGTAATTACTTCATTACTTAAAGAATTAATTACCCAACCCTTTCATAGGCACTGAAGTGTCCAAAACTGCCATGCCTAATCACTGTAGTGTCCAAAACTGCCCATGCCTAATTACTGTAGTGTCCAAAACTGCAATGCCTAATATTAGGCATGGCAGTTTTGGACACTATAGTGATTAGGCATGGCAGTTTTGGACACTATATAATCACTGTAGTGTCCAAAACTGCCATGCCTAATCACTGTAGCGCCTGAAACAGCCTGTGCACTCCATGGTTTTATCGATTAATTGTTTATTGATTACAAAATACATAATGTAGTACAAGTGCTGATGGAATTAACATTTATTTAAAATATGACCAGGAAGGAATGCATAAAATACTGTCATTTTCTTTGATCCAAAATTAGTCAGCTGATGTTGTTTTCCTAGATGAACTTTTGTGTCAAGTCACTGTAAATATTTACATTAGGTATTTGCAATTTTGTCTTTTGGGACAATCCAAATTTCCTAATTATTTGAGCTAAATATATTTGAATATAAACAGAAGGTCATTTGTTCACTAAAAGCTGACTAAGCTTGTGATTTTTTTCCTACTGAGCTCTTAGAAAGCACTGGTGTACCTGTACATGTACATATACCCACAATGACAAACAATCCAATCATAAATCAGGTCTTCATCATTCAATCCTTTGAATCACATTTCGCATCCGTTGAATATTGTCCCTTGCAATATTTAAGGTCGTTCGCGTAATAGGTACTAACAGGTACTGAAATAGTCTTAAATGTATTGAATATTCTGTTGTTCATAATGAATGATTCCATGGCAAACTCTTGGCCAAAGAAATCTTGTCCACTTGACCATTATGAAAGCTAATTACATTGAGCTATTAGCAGATACCCTTCAAGATATTCTTGGCTGGTTCATGTTCAAATTCCGAGGAAGTGCAGTTTAACCCTTTGTGATATCTTTCACGTTGCCTCTTGCATTTTCTTTGCTCTCCTTAACTTCAACAAAGCCTCTGATACAAAATCTGGACAGGGTAAGACTTGCTTTGATGATGTCTACAATCATATATCTCTTGTTCTTTGAGCAGACAAGACTGCTTTTGCCAGTCGATTCTAATGATACATCCTTTCCTATGAACACAACACCAAATTAATATACGACATATATCACCATATAGGGTATGGCTTGCCAAGGGGCAGTCAACCAGTTGGTGCTGGATTTTTAATTGTTTAATTACAAACAATAGACCTAATTATGCAAATTCCATGTAATTGAATTTTTTAAACACTGTTACAAACTCCCGAAGAAACCCACTAGATTAAAAACCAGAGATAAAACTCAATGAGCAAAAACTCTGGAAAACCTTGTGGTTGCCAGCAAAACAAAACATTTCGCACGTTTACACAAAGCTATTTTTAAAGCTGATCCATTCTCAGTTTGTCCTTAACTGAACTGAAGTCGCAAGCTAGAATGATCCCACCACACCTTCGCCTCGTACGTTCTACGTACGTTCTATGTTAAACGCACGTTCTTTCCTATGCAAATTTGACACACCCTTTCTACCCTTATGTAACTCCGCCTCCCAGAATTCATTCCTCAACCGATTAGACACATTTGCCTGCTATACAACTGTAACGCAGGCAAAGATAATTCTTATTCTGGAATTAATCGTGACAGGGCCAACACATGTATCCCCACAGGAAACAAAAGGGGACGCTGCATCATTATGCCAACAATGCTGTGTTATTTTGATAAGTTTTCACCAATTTTGTATTGTGTGCAGAATGCTTATTTTTGCTCTGCACTGCCAGTATTTTTGTTTTTGCAGAACCTGAAAATATAGGCCTAATCCTTTGAAATAATTACTTTCTTGTATAGCAACATGAGAACTACGTGTGTAGCCCTCTTAAGCAGGGACACTATATTGTAGTTGCAGCCCATGAGGTCTTGGTGAAGTTTACAATGTATTTTGCTGACAAACACCAATGAGGAACAGGGTGATGATACCATGTCACGTAGATATCCTGAATTACTGGATAACTTGCAGATGGGGTGTAGTGAGCTTCTAATAATTGCCTGTCAATACAGCTAGGCTTGATATGATGATTTTAGGTTGATCTGTTTTGACTCTGCATGAATGCCAGAGAGTAGCACATCAGTGGAGCTTGAAAAGATCAAGACGATCAGAATACAAAAACCAAATATTGGACAAGTTCAGTTCTATGTACACATTATTATGTGCAATATAATTTGCAAGTCAACTTCTTCCACTTGCAGTATTTACAATTAATATTAAGTCATAAAAAGGTGGAAAACAATAAAGGTATATCGCAAAATAAACGCGGTATATTTCTAAGTTATGAACTCTTAATTCAAACAATTCAAAAAGAAGAATTGTGAAATGAAATAAATCACTGGTTTTAGTTTCTGATTATGCGCAACTTAAAGTAGAACGCAGTAGGCTTGGTACTTTTCATCATTGCTTTTCCCACTAGTATGAAACGACATTACTGTAACTATCAGTTTAAAAATATCAGCAACAACTTCAAATCTCAATTCTCAACAAAAGTGGGGATAATGTACACCCCTGCTTAGCACCTTTGAAAATTGAAAGGGGTCGGATATAAAACCATTAATTAAAACCCTTCATATAATGAATAAAAACGGGGCCGAAACAGGTTCCAAAGCTTTAAAATGAAAATTCTAAATAACCCTTCAAAAGTTTTTTATTGATAAGGCATATCAATTTGTTTATGGCCGAAACCGCACTCCTATTTATCTTATTTGATTCAACTCGATTTTGCACATTGCTCAATTTTAACAAAATGTAAGACAAATGCGCGCACGCGTGTGTGTGGAAGTGAACGTACTTTGTGCGCTATATCTTTGGACTTCATTATCAAATAACATGCACGCACACACAAAATGCAATGCCCATGGCTTATGTGAGCGGGGTTATGATTGGCGATCATCTTCTTCAATCCTAAAAGTACAGGTCTTAACAAGGTCTAATCAGAATACATAGTTAGTTAGACCAGAACCTTCCCTAACAATGCTTTTTTTAAGAAGGCCATACAGTGGGGCTGTTTGTATTTACGGCGAGTTGAAATGGTGCAGGTTTTACTGAAAACTATGATTTACACATAATCGTGTTAAATTCTGCTAAAACAACAATATCAATCCTGAAAAGTACAGGCTTTCCTGTTAATATCAATTCAATATTTCTTATCAGTATGATGTAGAATATTATTGTCTGTCTTGTATTCTTTTAAGAAGTGAAAGCGTTGTTCCGTTTTTCAATGGTGTACAAAAAGAGACATCGAGGCACAGTTTTTGATGGCAACTCCCATAGCGGAATATCAGGGACTGTGTGGGCGCTTGAAAAGGAGCGCTAACAAATTGATATGAAATGACCAATGAATTAATACCCTTTGAACTTATCCAATCCGTTCACCAGCAAAGGAAGTACAGTTGGGGGTGCGCGGCCACTGCATGTACATAGAACAAATCCCCTGGTGTACGCGTGTCAGACACGAGGAACGGTGCGCGTCAACCAGCGAAATGTACATGTACCGCCCATGGGACGTCGTTGCTAGGTAAAAGGGCGCCCTCTTTTGGTAGCGCATGGAGCTCATATAGTCGACCAAATCTGGCATTATTGTGAATACTTCTGCCTTTTGATCCTGCAGGTCTGGAAAGGATTAATATTAAACAAAAGGGATAACTTTGCCCAGACGAAGGTAAATAGCTTTAGAGACAATCTTGTAATCTACGTTGAGTAACCAAATTAGTCTTTTTTTCTGAGGATTCAGCTGATCTCCAGCTTTTTCAAGCAAAGTTATCATACTTCTGTGTTTGAAAGTTGGCGAGATGTTATCGTCAAAAGATCTATGATACACTTTCATAAGATCTAGTCTGAGCCTAAAAGATCCCAAAATTGAACGTAGAATTCTTTGGGCAAGTCATCATCTCCCGGCGTTTTATTAGTCTGCATACTTCATAAGTGGGAGAATCATGGCAGTAGAGTTACTTATGTTTGCCCCTGAAACTAGGAATTATGTTTTCATAATTAAGAAAGAAGAAATAATTGTCTCGAAAGATGGGGGGGGGGGGGGGGGGGGGGCTCGTGCCATATTTTCTATGGGGAGCGCTGATAAAATCCTACAATCAGGCACACTATACATGTTGTAGGCCTATTAACTAAAAGTGTACAAATGCACCCTTCTCATTTAGGGGGAGACCGTTCCCCTGTACATCAAATTCTTACACTTTGCTAGTGCTTTTTTTTTTGTATGGCATTTTTTGGGGGGGGGGCTAGCCAAATTTTTGCCCCCCCCCCCCCCCCGGTAGAACCGCCACTGCTTTCATTTATGTTTGCTGTAAATTGAAATTTTAATTAATACTGAATTTGTATAGATCTATTATTTCATTCTATTACTTGTCAAGTGCCCAGAGTGAAACACCAGAGGTAAAACTCTATGAGGTAAAAACTCTGGAAAACCTTGTGGCCGATCCCTTATACATTAACTTTAATACTTACATACTCCGAGTTTCTCCTCTTCTTTTAAATTAAAATATACGATGTATTGTGGTCATTATGAAAATTACTGACCTAGCGACGTGGTGAACACAGGCTAGAATGGCCATACTACAGCCACACACGCCCTTAATTTACTCGATTACGTCCTCAATGACATTCTATTCAAATTTAACCTATTCTTTATCATGATCACTCAAGGGAATGTACATGTACATGTACATCATTGGCATTTGCATTAGTTTTCAGAAATGAACTACTTGAGGGGTTAGTATAATATATCAAATTATTGTTACACTGACATGTCTGAAGTTTTGTGTTGGAAATTGCTGGAAAAACTAAGAAAAACAAAAATGTTTGAGTATTCTGGTTCCCTGACTCCACTGAAGATTAAATGGATTAATTTATAGATGCCGGAAAATTGTACGATTAGGGAACCAGTCTAGCTGGCCTGCACCTATTCAGAACATGCAACCAATAGCAAACAAAATTTGAGCTGAAAAAAAAATTGTACATTTGGAGCAGTAGTTGAAAAACAGTTAGGTTTTTCCAACGGTGGTCAGCCGACCACCGTTGGAAATGTATACAAAATTACCATTTTCTTGAAAGTGACTTCACACCAGGTGCCATAATTTTACAGGATGCTTTAGACTGTCATTTACCAACATCCTGTTGTGTATTTCGTAAAAACTTGGTACCCACAAAAAAGTGTGAAATTATGCTTAGTCCAATGGTATGGACTGCTGACTTGAAATCTGAAGGTTGTGGGTTCAATTCCAGGGTGGGAATTTTAGATTTTAAAATGTTATTACTTTTTTGGGTAAATTAAAACATTATAGTTAATTTCGTAACCTTTAAAAATTGTGAAATTACACTTAGTCCAATGGTATGGACTACTGACTCGAAATCTGAAGGTTGTCGGTTCAAATCCAGGGTGGAAATTTTAGATTTTAAAATTTTATGTCTTTTTGGGTAAATTTACATTTTATAGTTAATTTCGTAACCACAAAAAAGTGTGAAATTATGCTTAGTCCAATGGTATGGACTGCTGACTCTAAATCTGAAGGTTGCGGGTTCAAATCCAGGTTGGAAATTTTAGATTTTATTTATTTTTGGGTAAATTGAAACTTCATAGTTAATTTCGTAACATTTAAAAATTGTGAAATTACACTTAGTCCAATGGTATGGACTACTGACTCGAAATCTGAAGGTTGTGGGTTCAATTCCAGGGTGGGAATTTTAGATTTTAAAATTTATTACTTTTTGGGGTAAATTAAAACATTATAGTTAATTTCGTAACCTTTAAAAATCGTGAAATTACACTTAGTCCAATGGTATGGACTACTGACTCGAAATCTGAAGGTTGTGGGTTCAAATCCAGGGTGGAAATTTGAGATTTTGAAATTTTATGTCTTTTTGGGTAAATTTACATTTTATAGTTAATTTCGTAACCACTAAAAAGTGTGAAATTATGCTTAGTCCAATGGTATGGACTACTGACTCGAAATCTGAAGGTTGTGGGTTCAAATCCAGGGTGGAAATTTTAGATTTTAAAATGTTATGTCTTTTATGGTAAATTTAAATTTTATAGTTAATTTCGTAACCACAAAAAAGTGTGAAATCATGCTTAGTCCAATGGTATGGACTACTGACTCGAAATCTGAAGGTTGTGGGTTCAATTCCAGGGTGGGAATTTTAGATTTTAAAATTTTATTACTTTTTGGGGTAAATTAAAACATTATAGTTAATTTCGTAACCTTTAAAAATCGTGAAATTACACTTAGTCCAATGGTATGGACTACTCACTCGAAATCTGAAGGTTGTGGGTTCAATTCCAGGGTGGGGATTTTAAAATTTTATTACTTTTTTGGGTAAATTAAATCATTATAGTTAATTTCGTAACCTTTAAAAATTGTGAAATTACACTGAGTCCAATGGTATGGACTACTGACTCTAAATCTGAAGGTTGTGGGTTCAAATCCAAGGTGGAAATTTGAGATTTTAAAATTTTATGTCTTTTTGGGTAAATTTAAACTTCATAGTTAATTTCGTAACAACAAAAAAGTGTGAAATCATGCTTAGTCCAATGGTATGGACTGCCGACTCTAAATCTGAAGGTTGCGGGTTCAAATCCAGGTTGGAAATTTTAGATTTTAGATTTTATTTATTTTTGGGTAAATTGAAACTTCATAGTTAATATCGTAACATTTAAAAATTGTGAAATTACACTTAGTCCAATGGTATGGACTACTGACTCTAAATCTGAAGGTTGTGGGTTCAATTCCAGGGTGGGAATTTTAGATTTTAAAATTTTATTACTTTTTTGGGTAAATTAAAACATTATAGTTAATTTCGTAACCTTTAAAAATCGTGAAATTACACTTAGTCCAATGGTATGGACTACTGACTCGAAATCTGAAGGTTGCGGGTTCAATTCCAGGGGGGGAATTTTAGATTTTAAAATTTAGTTCTTTTTGGGTAAATTTAAACTTGATAGTTAATTTTGTAACCACTAAAAAATGTGAAATTATGCTTAGTCCAATGGTACGGACGGCTGACTTGAAATCTGAAGGTTGTGGGTTCAAATCCAGGGGTGGAGTTTTGGTTTTAAAATTTTATTACTTTTTTGGGTAAATTAAATCATTATAGTTAATTTCGTAACCTTTAAAAATTGTGAAATTACACTTAGTCCAATGGTATGGACTACTGACTCTAAATCTGAAGGTTGTCGGTTCAAATCCAGGGTGGAAATTTTAGATTTTAAAATTTTATGTCTTTTTGGGTAAATTTACATTTTATAGTTAATTTCGTAACCACAAAAAAGTGTGAAATTATGCTTAGTCCAATGGTATGGACTACTGACTCTAAATCTGAAGGTTGTGGGTTCAAATCCAGGGTGGAAGTTTTAGATTTTAAAATTTTATGTCTTTTAGGGTAAATTTAAATTTTATAGTTAATTTCGTAACCACAAAAAAGTGTGAAATCATGCTTAGTCCAATGGTATGGACTACTGACTCTAAATCTGAAGGTTGTGGGTTCAAATCCAGGGTGGAAATTTTAGATTTTAAAATTTTATGTCTTTTTGGGTAAATTTACATTTTATAGTAAATTTCGTAACCACAAAAAAGTGTGAAATTATGCTTAGTCCAATGGTATGGACTGCTGACTCTAAATCTGAAGGTTGCGGGTTCAAATCCAGGTTGGAAATTTTAGATTTTATTTATTTTTGGGTAAATTGAAACTTCATAGTTAATTTCGTAACATTTAAAAATTGTGAAATTACACTTAGTCCAATGGTATGGACTACTGACTCGAAATCTGAAGGTTGTGGGTTCAATTCCAGGGTGGGAATTGTAGATTTTAAAATTTTATTACTTTTTTGGGTTAATTAAAACATTATAGTTAATTTTGTCACCTTTAAAAATTGTGAAATTACACTTAGTCCAATGGTATGGACTACTGACTTGAAATCTCAAGCTTGTGGGTTCAATTCCAGGGTGGGAATTTTTGATTTTAAAATTTTATTACTTTTTTGGGTAAATTAAAACATTATAGTTAATATCGTAACCTTTAAAAATTGTGAAATTACACTTAGTCCAATGGTATGGACTACTGACTCTAAATCTGAAGGTTGTGGGTTCAAATCCAGGGTGGAAATTTTAGATTTTAAAATTGTATGTCTTTTAGGGTAAATTTAAACTTCATAGTTAATTTCGTAACCACTAAAAAGTGTGAAATTATGCTTAGTCCAATGGTACGGACGGCTGACTTGAAATCTGAAGGTTGTGGGTTCAAATCCAGGGGTGGAGTTTTGGTTTTTGAAATTTTATGTCTTTTGGGGTAAATTGAAACTTAATTCATAGTTAATTTCGTAACATTTAAAAATTGTGAAATTACACTTAGTCCAATGGTATGGACTACTGACTCGAAATCTGAAGGTTGTGGGTTCAATTCCAGGGTGGAAATTTTAGATTTCAAGATTTTATTACTTTTAAGGTCAATTGAAACTTCATAGTTAATTTCGTAACCACTAAAAAGTGTGAAATTATGCTTAGTCCAATGGTATGGACTGCTGACTCTAAATCTGAAGGTTGTGGGTTCAAATCCAGGTTGGAAATTTTAGATTTTAGATTTTATTTATTTTTGGGTAAATTGAAACTTCATAGTTGATTTCGTAACATTTAAAAATTGTGAAATTACACTTAGTCCAATGGTATGGACTACTGACTTGAAATCTGAAGGTTGTGGGTTCAATTCCAGGGTGGGAATTTTAGATTTAAAAATTTTATTACTTTTTTGGGTAAATTAAAACATTATAGTTAATTTCGTGACCTTTAAAAAATGTGAAATTACACTTAGTCCAATGGTATGGACTACTGACTCGAAATCTGAAGGTTGTGGGTTCAAATCCAGGGTGGAAATATTAGATTTTAAAATTTTATGTCTTTTTGGGTAAATTTAAACTTCATAGTTAATTTCGTAACCACTAAAAAATGTGAAATTATGCTTTGTCCAATGGTATGGACTGCTGACTCTAAATCTAAAGGTTGCGGGTTCAAATTCAGGTTGGAAATTTTAGATTTTAGATTTTATTTATTTTTGGGTAAATTGAAACTTCATAGTTAATTTCGTAACATTTAAAAATTGTGAAATTACACTTAGTCCAATGGTATGGACTACTGACTCGAAATCTGAAGGTTGTGGGTTCAATTCCAGGGTGGGAATTTTAGATTTTAAAATTTTATTACTTTTTGGGGTAAATTAAAACATTATAGTTAATTTCGTAACCTTTAAAAATTGTGAAATAACACTTAGTCCAATGGTATGGACTACTGACTCTAAATCTGAAGGTTGTCGGTTCAAATCCAGGGTGGAAATTTTAGATTTTAAAATTTTTTGTCTTTTTGGGTAAATTTAAATTTAATAGTTAATTTCGTACCCACAAAAAAGTGTGAAATTATGCTTAGTCCAATGGTATGGACTGCTGACTGTAAATCTGAAGGTTGCGGGTTCAAATCCAGGTTGGAAATTTTAGATTTTATTTATTTTTGGGTAAATTGAAACTTCATAGTTAATTTCGTAACATTTAAAAATTGTGAAATTACACTTAGACCAATGGTATGGACTACTGACTTGAAATCTGAAGGTTGTGGGTTCAATTCCAGGGTGGGAATTTTAGATTTTAAAATTTTATTACTTTTTTGGGTAAATTAAAACATTATAGTTAATTTCGTAACCTTTAAAAATTGTGAAATTACACTTAGTCCAATGGTGTGGACTACTGACTCGAAATCTGAAGGTTGTGGGTTCAAATCCAGGGTGGACATTTTAGATTTTAAAATTTTATGTCTTTTGGGGTAAATTTAAACTTCATAGTTAATTTCGTAACCTTTAAAAATTGTGAAATTACACTTAGTCCAATGGTATGGACTACTGACTCTAAATCTGAAGGTTGTGGGTTCAAATCCAGGTTGGAAATTTTAGATTTTAGATTTTATTTATTTTTGGGTAAATTGAAACTTCATAGGTAATATCGTAACCTTTAAAAATTGTGAAATTACACTTAGTCCAATGGTATGGACTACTGACTCTAAATCTGAAGGTTGTGGGTTCAAATCCAGAGTGGAAATTTTAGATTTTAAAATTTTATGTCTTTTTGGGTAAATTTAAACTTCATAGTTAATTTCGTAACCACTAAAAAATGTGAAATTATGCTTAGTCCAATGGTATGGACTGCTGACTCTAAATCTGAAGGTTGTGGGTTCAAATCCAGGTTGGAAATTTTTGATTTTAGAATTTTATTACTTTTTGGGGTAAATTAAAACATTATAGTTAATTTCGTAACCTTTAAAAATTGTGAAATAACACTTAGTCCAATGGTATGGACTACTGACTCTAAATCTGAAGGTTGTCGGTTCAAATCCAGGGTGGAAATTTTAGATTTTAAAATTTTATGTCTTTTTGGGTAAATTTAAATTTAATAGTTAATTTCGTACCCACAAAAAAGTGTGAAATTATGCTTAGTCCAATGGTATGGACTGCTGACTGTAAATCTGAAGGTTGCGGGTTCAAATCCAGGTTGGAAATTTTAGATTTTATTTATTTTTGGGTAAATTGAAACTTCATAGTTAATTTCGTAACATTTAAAAATTGTGAAATTACACTTAGTCCAATGGTATGGACTACTGACTCGAAATCTGAAGGTTGTGGGTTCAATTCCAGGGTGGGAATTTTGAATTTTAAAATTTTATTACTTTTTTGGGTAAATTAAAACATTATAGTTCATTTCGTAACCTTTAAAAATTGTGAAATTACACTTAGTCCAATGGTGTGGACTACTGACTCGAAATCTGAAGGTTGTGGGTTCAAATCCAGGGTGGACATTTTAGATTTTAAAATTGTATGTCTTTTGGGGTAAATTTAAACTTCATAGTTAATTTCGTAACCTTTAAAAATTGTGAAATTACACTTAGTCCAATGGTATGGACTACTGACTCTAAATATGAAGGTTGTGGGTTCAAATCCAGGTTGGAAATTTTAGATTTTAGATTTTATTTATTTTTGGGGTAAATTGAAACTTCATAGTTAATATCGTAACCTTTAAAAATTGTGAAATTACACTTAGTCCAATGGTATGGACTACTGACTCTAAATCTGAAGGTTGTGGGTTCAAATCCAGGGTGGAAATTTTAGATTTTAAAATTGTATGTCTTTTAGGGTAAATTTAAACTTCATAGTTAATTTCGTAACCACTAAAAAATGTGAAATTATGCTTAGTCCAATGGTATGGACTGCTGACTCTAAATCTGAAGGTTGTGGGTTCAAATCCAGGTTGGAAATTTTTGATTTTAGAATTTTATTACTTTTTGGGGTAAATTAAAACATTATAGTTAATTTCGTAACCTTTAAAAATTGTGAAATAACACTTAGTCCAATGGTATGGACTACCGACTTGAAATCTGAAGGTTGTCGGTTCAAATCCAGGGTGGAAATTTTAGATTTTAAAATTTTATGTCTTTTTGGGTAAATTTAAATTTAATAGTTAATTTCGTACCCACAAAAAAGTGTGAAATTATGCTTAGTCCAATGGTATGGACTGCTGACTGTAAATCTGAAGGTTGCGGGTTCAAATCCAGGTTGGAAATTTTAGATTTTATTTATTTTTGGGTAAATTGAAACTTCATAGTTAATTTCGTAACATTTAAAAATTGTGAAATTACACTTAGTCCAATGGTATGGACTACTGACTCAAAATCTGAAGGTTGTGGGTTCAATTCCAGGGTGGGAATTTTAGATTTTAAAATTTTATGTCTTTTGGGGTAAATTTAAACTTCATAGTTAATTTCGTAACCTTTAAAAATTGTGAAATTACACTTAGTCCAATGGTATGGACTACTGACTCTAAATCTGAAGGTTGTGGGTTCAAATCCAGGTTGGAAATTTTAGATTTTAGATTTTATTTATTTTTGGGGTAAATTGAAACTTCATAGTTAATATCGTAACCTTTAAAAATTGTGAAATTACAGTTAGTCCAATGGTATGGACTACTGACTCTAAATCTGAAGGTTGTCGGTTCAAATCCAGGGTGGAAATTTTAGATTTTAAAAATTTTTGTCTTTTGGGTAAATTTAAATTTTATAGTTAATTTCGTAACGACAAAAAAGTGTGAAATTATGCTTAGTCCAATGGTATGGACTGCTGACTCTAAATCTGAAGGTTGTGGGTTCAAATTCAAGTTGGAAATTTTAGATTTTATTTATTTTTGGGTAAATTGAAACTTCATAGTTAATTTCGTAACATTTAAAATTGTGAAATTACACTTAGTCCAATGGTATGGACTACTGACTCGAAATCTGAAGGTTGTGGGTTCAATTCCAGGGTGGGAATTTTAGATTTTAAATTTTATTACTTTTTGGGGTAAATTAAAACATTATAGTTAATTTCGTAACCCTTAAAAATTGTGAAATTACACTTAGTCCAATGGTAGGGACTACTGACCCTAACTCTGAAGGTTGTCGGTTCAAATCCAGGGTGGAAATTTTAGATTTTAAAATTTTATGTCTTTTTGGGTAAATTTAAATTTAATAGTTAATTTCGTACCCACAAAAAAGTGTGAAATTATGCTTAGTCCAATGGTATGGACTGCTGACTCTAAATCTGAAGGTTCCGGGTTCAAATCCAGGTTGGAAATTTTAGATTTTATTTATTTTTGGGTAAATTGAAACTTCATAGTTAATTTCGTAACATTTAAAAATTGTGAAATTACACTTAGTCCAATGGTATGGACTACTGACTCGAAATCTGAAGGTTGTGGGTTCAATTCCAGGGTGGGAATTTTACATTTTAAATTTTATTACTTTTTTGGGTAAATTAAAACATTATAGTTAATTTCGTAACCTTTAAAAATTGTGAAATTACACTTAGTCCAATGGTATGGACTACTGACTCGAAATCTGAAGGTTGTGGGTTCAAATCCAGGATGGGAATTTTAGATTTTAAAATTTTATTACTTTTTTGGGTAAATTAAAACATTATAGTTAATTTCGTAACCTTTAAAAATTGTGAACTTACACTTAGTCCAATGGTATGGACTACTGACTCTAAATCTGAAGGTTGTGGGTTCAAATCCAGGGTGGAAATTTTAGATTTTAAAATTGTATGTCTTTTAGGGTAAATTTAAATTTTATAGTTAATTTCATAACCACTAAAAAGTGTGAAATTATGCTTAGTCCAATGGTATGGACTGCCGACTCTAAATCTGAAGGTTGCGGGTTCAAATCCAGGTTGGAAATTTTAGATTTTAGATTTTATTTATTTTTGGGTAAATTGAAACTTCATAGTTAATATCGTAACATTTAAAAATCATGAAATTACACTTAGTCCAATGGTATGGACTACTGACTCGAAATCTGAAGGTTGTGGGTTCAATTCCAGGGTGGGAATTTTAGATTTTAAAATTTTATTACTTTTTTGGGTAAATTAACACATTATAGTTAATTTCGTAACCTTTAAAAAGTGTGAAATTAGGCTTAGTCCAATGGTATGGACTACCGACTCGAAATCTGAAGGTTGCGGGTTCAATTCCAGTGGGGGGAATTTTAGATTTTAAAATTTAGTTCTTTTTGGGTAAATTTAAACTTGATAGTTAATTTTGTAACCACTCAAAAGTGTGAAATTTTGCTTAGTCCAATGGTACGGACAGCTGACTTGAAATCTGAAGGTTGTGGGTTCAAATCCAGGGGTGGAGTTTTGGTTTTTGAAATTTTATGTCTTTTGGGGTAAATTTAACTTCATAGTTAATTTCGTAACCACTAAAAAGTGTGAAATTATGCTTAGTCCAATGGTATGGACTGCTGACTTGAAATCTGAAGGTTGTGGGTTCAAATCCAGGGTGGGAATTTTAGATTTTAAAGTTTTATTTCTTTTGGGTAAATTGAAACTTGATAGTTAATTCCGTAACCACTAAAAAGCATGAAATTATGCTTAGTGCAGTGGTTCAGACTGCTGAAACTAAATCTAAAGGTTGCAGGTTCATTCCCACGCTGGGAATTTTAGATTTCAAAATTTTACTACTTTTTAGGTCAATTGAAACTTTACAGTTAATTTTGTAACCACAAAATAGTGTGAAGTTGTGCTTAATCAAGTAATACGGACTGATGACCCTAAATCTGAACTTCTGAAGGTTGCTGGTTCAAGTCCCACAGTTGGAGTTTTAGATTTTAAAATTTTATTAATTTTGAGGTCAATTGAAATTTATATTTTTTTCAAGTTTGAAACCAGTCCACACTTCTAGTCTAGCAAAAGCCAAAAAGTAAAAAAGCAAATACTTTTAGCTTGAAGCAAATAGTGAAAGCATTTGCTCTCATTTTTATTCATGCAAATAAAAGTTATGCTTAAAATATGTAGTAAAAAAAAAGCAAATGCTAGTTTTTATACATACGACCAAATGTTTCAATGTTAATCATAATTGCATCGTTTATGTTTCAGTAATAGATTTGAGGACCTACATGGATCTGTTTGGGCCTACAACGACGCCCATTCACTGAGCGGATTCGGGATTGCCCATCGAGAACTCGAAAAGATAGGAGAGACCAAGGCCAGTTGCTTTGGTAAAATTTTTCATTCAGGTAAGACAAACTTCCATGAAGACTCAACTCATTAGTTCAACTCCCCCCCCCCCCCCCCAACTAAGCCCTCGGACAACACTGAGTGTACACTGTTTACAAAATATGTCCGGTTTTATTTAGTTAAGTGGCTTTCAGGCTGTTAGTTCTCCCACATTTTAATGGTGGTCCCTCATTTGACATGTTGTCATCAAACGTTCTTTTGTCAAAGCCATCGGGGCAGAATATTTTTGGCATGCTGTTGGAAAGAACCAATTTTCAACTTTTGTTCTTGTGAAAATCCTGTTGCGTGACATCACAGCCTGTGTTGTGATGTGAATGAGTTCTACCTGATTGATAAACGTGACCCGACTCAGAGGTGGCATGTCTTGGTGACAGTCCCTCGCTTGTCAGCTGGTACAGAATGTCATTTGGTGACAAGTGAACGTCCTTATCCAAAGTCAAGGAGTCATGTCCCACAGTATCTCCGGGGTTATCCACGATGTTGCCGACGGCTCCGAATCCTCCTCAGGCGTTATCGTCATGATGACTGTCTGCTCCATGTTCCCAAGGGTGCCCTCCGAGGACGACATCATGGCCATGTGTGAGATGTCCTGTGATTGGTCAGCCAGGTCTGGTACCAAGACTGTAGATTCAGCTGCAGATTCCTCGGGGGCTGATTTGGATAATGCGCAGGCCTGAGCGTACAGCCGTAGCTGTGCTACATGGTGGTGCAGCAGCTGGGTGTGCTCCTCAGACATGTGTTGCAGTAACTCTTGCAAAATGGACTGGTTCTCGCTGTCGTTGGTTAGATGTTTCAAACTGGACGTGTGCATCATGGACAGCTGCTGCTTGAGTGACATGTTTGTGTTGGACAAATACTCAACCTGGAGGGCAAGACGGATGGGCAGAGAAATTATTTGTTTACAGATGGAATGTTAATAGACCAATCCATTAGGCTCTGCCCCATGATGTGTAACCAATCACAACCATGACAGCGCACACCAAAGTCTGACATTTATGCACTTCATGATGTGTGCAGTTGGAGCATGAATGCTTAAGAAGGCACATGTGTTGTTACCCAGTTATTTAGTGCAACTAGAGTTTGAGTGAAACCACGAATCCTCTACACAAGGATAAACGACACATCTGAGCTTGTGTACAAAATGTGTGCAACAATTTGTCTGCATTTATCATAAGCAGCGTCAGCGCATAAAACAACGTAGAACGTGTAGAAAATGTAGAGCAATGACAACAACAGTGCACACCATGATCGCCCACAGCCATGACAGCTGGCATCCTGACAGAAATCTGACCACTGAAAGAACGCAGTCGCATTAGTGTGCCTGCATTAGTTCTGATCAAGGTATGTCCCCCCTCCCACTTTTGAGAAGCGATTGACGCCCTTGGTACCTGTTGCATGCAGGGAACAAGATCCAAACTCATTCTTAGACCAAGACCAGATGGAATGCCCACTCACCTTTGTACGAAGCCTTTCTATAGTACCTTTCATTCTGTGCTCTGTCTGGGCCCACGTGGTCCGCTCCTCCTCAAGAGTCTTCTCCAGACTTTCCTTCTCCTGCAGCAGCAGCGACAAGTTGTGCTCTGTGTAGCAAGTCTCGTCCTCCAAATCCTCTTTGCTTCCTTCATCTGGTATTTCAATAAGGACAACTGTTTACGAGAGGGAAAAGTTGAGTAATTATCCTGAATAATGATTCCTGTAATAATGAAAGTCGGTCATCAAAAGGTCACTCCAGGTGTGGGCTACACAAAGAGGGGAAATGATGGGAGGAGTTTATGGAGTAGAAAGGTCGACATATATGTTGCGCTTGAATGGGACAGATGATATGTAGCGGTAAAAACAGGATACAGGCAAGAAAGTCCAAAGTGATGCAGTGTGTCAAGAACATGTAATTCCTTGTAACTGGGTGCAAGCAATCACTCACTTTTTCAAACCGTATTCCTAACATTAGGTGGGCAAGGTGAAGGACAAATGCCAATATTTAATTAATTGTTGAAGTCAGCTCTCAAAATGTACTGCCACCCTGACTTATTAGATTTTTTTTGTTGCTTAGAACCTTCCTGAATCCTCCAAAATTCAATCAACTTAAATAACGCCAATGGCACACCCTTTGCACCTTGTAATTTCAATTTGTAAAATCCACTGTCAATATTGGCCCTCATCCACCCCAACCCCCTAAAAAAATGCTGAACTTTTGGTTGTTGTTTTATTTATTTTATTGACCAAACAAGTGCAGGAGTGAAGACAACTGTATTAAACATGCTGTTGTCTACCCATTCCCTTCTTCCATATGGATTCACGATATATCAATTGAAAACAAAGTGGGGGGGGGGGAAGATATATCAATTGAAAACAAAGTGGGGGGGGGGGGGGAGAGAGTTCTTCCTTGCATCAAATGCCTCCCCCTTGGCTTTTTGGTCAGCTTCTTCTAATTATCCTTCACTGCTGGTGGCATTATCCACCTTAACCTCTGCGTAGATGCTGAAGGATTCTTGGAGGGTCAGGGTTAATATTCTTACCATCTTACCTTCCCCATTGGCAGTGCTCTGACTCGGATCATTGATGCAGGCATACTGGTACTCGATCTGCGGCTGCTGCCCATCAGTCTGCTCATAGCCCCGGGGATGATGTGTCTGTCTCCGATGGCTGCTGTGACTGGGGGACTATGAGGTGTGTTACCAGGCTGGTACTGTTGGGTGCTGGGTCAGTGTATGTGGTGAAGATCTGGTTGACATCCTGGGTAAAAATGGTGGAGTGCAGTCGTTAAGGTTGATAAAATGAGACTTAAACCTGTAAGGTAGCAAAAGATTCAATTTACGACACAAACATACAGTGATAAAATTAGGTTCACAATTAATTATTTTAAAAGGCACGAAGTTTTGGCATTTGACATAATCCACCCAAATCCTTGTAGAACTACCACACCTGCTCACAAGGTACATAAATTTCAACTGATTAAATTTATTCCATGGTTTTTTTTTTCATGCAGATTGTACAAGGGGACCATTACATCACAGCAACGGCATACTCAGTTGTCTTGAAGCAGCACTGAAACTGTGAAGGTTAAAAATAAGTGCGCTTTCAAACACTTAAACCAAAAAGGTGTGTCTAATCATTCTCAAAAGAATGGATACTTGAGTCAAAACTTTTCGGTAAAAAAAACCCCAGATTTTGTTCAACAAGTTCACTTCATGCTTTTTTTAAACACCCCTCTACAGGGAGTTTATCGAACACTGATATCTGCTAAGAATAACCAGCCCAGGTATCTGTCAATTTCATAAAACTCCCACAAATGCCACTACCTTGTCCTGCTGTCCACTACCTTCAACTTATCTTTATAATTAACCCTAACCCTGCCACATGCAGCACAGTGCGCATCAGTTGGAAAAGTCTGGTGCACTTGGTCTTGTTCCCAAACTCACCCCCAAAGTTGATGCCTTTATCCACGTACTTGACCCTGTACGTAGTGCGCCTTGAGGAGAATCTCCTCAGTGAAGAGACTGTCCTGGGAGCAGAATGGACAGTGCAGATGCGGAGCCTTCATCAAGGAGTGGCTACACACCCCTGTCTGTGCATTGTATGGGCGTCCAGTCTGCCTCAGCGCCTTTCGTCTGCACTGATGGATGCGCCTACAGTTGCGAAAAAAAAAACAATTGAGAAAAACTGTCAAGTTAACATGTATGATGTCAAAAAAATGTTATAAAATGGCTACGCCAATGAAATCAGTAGAAATCTCATTTTCTACTCAAATCCAAATCTTCACAGCAGTTTTCAAAGTGGCAGTTCATAAAAACCAGGCATAAAACATTTAACAAAGAAACCACTCGCAGATGGGATCTCTTTTGAGGCGGTGGAAGAGGTTTTAGAAGGCTTTCTTGGAGAGCCAACAGTCACCTCGGAAAGAATGTTGCAACCTGACGCTACTTCTGCAGTTGTGTACAAAGTCTATGGAGAGTCAAGAATTTTTGTAAGTATTTCCTAACAAAATTGGAAATGTTTCTCAGTCCAAGATTCATGTCTTATCAATATATCATCATTTTTGCAATTACTGACCTTCATTGAGATGATATACGAAGGAAAAAGCAGCGTTAGGTTGCAACATTCCGTCACCTCTGATGCTGAACCAACACGAGGTAGTGATGTAGAAAAACATTGGCCATTTTTTGCGCACTTAGTACTTGGACCAATTTTTTTCTTGCATAAACTAAATTCTACACAGTTGTGGACTTTAACATTGAAAGAATGACTAATATTAACTACATAGAAAAATAATTTGAACAATATCGAACGTCAAGGAAGCACCAAGAACGTCATCGTCTGCAGATGAGTGAAATTGGCTGCCACGAAAGTCTCCATTGTGTCCTACTTCTTAAACCAATGTGGATTTGTCATCCGACATTGTTATTAAATGCGCGTTTGTTTATATATGAAATAAATGAATTTCTTTCCATTTTGGTAAAAACAACTGCATGCATAATATTTAAAATCATATCATAATTGAAAATAGGAGGTAAATAAAATAAATCCACAAATATTATAATATACTTTTGTCGAAAGCTAAGAAGCTTAGTTAAATCCTATGCACGGAAAGAGTTCCGAGAATGTTTTGCTGAAAATCATCCGTGTGCCAATTACATAACATTTTACAAATGTATACAGATTCTTCCAAAATAGAAACATTTGCAATATAACTTTAGTATGCCGTTGCTATATTTTTAAAGTTTAGTCGGACTCCCTATTATCGCAGCATCCCTATTATTGCGGAATGGGAAATTTCTCTTTTTGTGTTGCCTAAACTCCTTCAAGTGGCGATTTTTATCCAGTTCACCAGGCATTAAGGACTTTCTGCCGAGTTGTATAAAAAGGATGATTAAAAAATGTTGTGTCTTTCTAGTTTTGTTTTGACTACTTTAGGTATCTTAATTATTTGTGAGTTGTTGCTTCACCACTGTAGCGAACCAGGTTGGCAGTGAAATGCAGTAATAATAGGTGAGCTACAGTGACGCTGTGTTTAATCAATTTAAATTTTTCGGCAGTCTTTTTTTATTATTCTTTACTTCGTGTGAAACAAATATCAACCTCATTTATATTTCATAGGTAAAAATACTGTCCAAAGTATCTCAACAGTTTTTAGACAAAAGTCTGTTAATAATTATTTCTATTGGCAAAGTTATAGCCACAAAAAACATTTCATTTAGTGTTTACTTATACATATGCACCCGTCACTGGAAACATTTAAGCATATAGCTCCCTCCAGCATTCGAAGTAGAATTCAATATTTTGTGTCGCTCCTGTACGGTGGGGTTCAACACTGCTATATTATGACTTTTTTATTAGTATAGATATAGGCCTAGTTTGATGCTCCCGGGGATTTGTAAAATGTCCAACATAATATTTGCACATAGCCCCTCTCTAGCTCTATTGACGCTCCTTCGACTTTCATTACCTTGGTGAAGAGCAACTCAAACTGGTCAAGGGGAAAAACTGGAAAACTAGTGTTCAGCGTAAACAGCTTATTTATTTCCCTTAAAGCCATTTCTCCCTGTGGAAACTTACTTGAGTTGCGTAAACAGCGCCGGCCTAGCCCTCCAGAAAAAAAGAAAACATGGGTTTAAAGAGTTTTTTAAAAATTCGATTCATTCCCAGCTGCGGCTTCGTCTACTATAAAAATTTAAGAAGATTGTGAAATTTCCACACAGCTACCCAGAAAGCGTGAGTTGTCAAATAATAATAGACAAATAAATATTGTTGAGCTTCCGTTATGGAAGACGTATGCGTCTCGTTAAAAAAAAAAGGATACCAGTTCAATATATGAAGCTGAAGCAGTAGGGACCTGCGATGGAGGCCGATGTTTCGAAAGAGCTTGCATGCCAATCGAACGACACATGAGGGCAGCATTCAACAACATAAACACGCGACTGTAAATCTGGCGCTATCTTCCGAGTGGCCGAAACCTGTTGCCTGTGTCACTTTCTTGGTCAGTATCAGTAGATAATTTTATCTAACCATTTAATAAATGATAACATTAATTTAGTTGTTTATATTAGCTATTGGTGAAATCTGCATTATTTTATTTAGTGAAACTGAAACGTACTGCAAAAAGTGGCCATATCGGACATGATACTTTGAGTTTGATAGACGTACTGCGTTTATTATTTGTATTCAATAGCGTGGTATCTCATTCGTGAAAAGTTTGAGATGCTTAATTAACAATAACAATTAACATTAAAGGAAAGATTCCCATATCTGGCCATCACTTGCCACCCTGTGCACAAACCCTTTGAGACTGGTCTGAAAATTTTTAAGTGTTTTCTCAGTTGAGTTAGCTGGAGTTACCCAGCACCTAGTCCGAGTAACTTGGACCCAACTTATCGCCTTTTTTAACATTTGGACATGGTCTGGCTAGTAAGGTCCAAGCTAATACCGAGACCTAGACAACACAGTCCCAAAAACCAACATTTTCCAACAAAAAACATCAGAAATTTTCCGTTCAATTCTGAAGACCCCCTCTGCCTAGGTTGTCGTCGTCGTGCTCACGTTCAAAACTGCATGATAATGGCGTCTGACCTCGACCTCATGCAAATGTCGTGACGACACGGCAGATTCCCCTGCGCCGCGCCGACGACTGTTTCCTGATGTAGAGTGCTGTGTAAGTTCGCGGTACGCCTAGGAGTCGTGCTGGCTAGCCAGGCGCATGGCTGGCGCTCTACATCAGGAAACAGTCGTCGGCGCGGCGCAGGGGAATCTGCCGTGCATGCAGTGCATTATGCGCAAGCGCGCCGTCCCGACATTTGCATGAGGTCGAGGTCAGACGCCATGCAGTTTTGAACGTCAGCACAACAACGACAACCTAGGCAGAGGGGGTCTTCAGAATTGAACGGAAAATTTCCCTTTTTTTCGGATCGTAAGTAAACTTAAGTACAACCATCTTAATCATCTATGTCTACTTGTACCTCAGGTGACATATCTAGTAATTTGGAGGCCGTTTTGAAGGCGAAATCTGATGTTTTTTGTTGGAAAATGTTGGTTTTTGGGACTGTGTTGTCTAGGTCTCGGTATTAGCTTGGACCTTACTATCGCCAGACCATGTCCAAATGTTAAAAAAGGCGATAAGTTGGGTCCAAGTTACTCGGACTACCCAGCACCCAATTGGGTATCATTGGGTTGTCATCTAGATGACAACCCAATGATAAAATTTAGGGCTGGGTAACTCCAGCTACAGTTGAGTTAATACTTCGGCCATCGTGAAGTGCAGGGCCCGGTTCCTATAACTTGGGGAACAAAATCCACTTAAAAATTATTTGACCTACCATAATAGTTTGCAACATTCTCAATAAACAGGTTTGTCATAGATAGAGGGCAGGGTTTTGATTATTTGAGGGAAATTTGGGGGTAAAATGACAATGACGGCGCGGCGACAACATGCGACCCGAAAATTAAGATGGCAATCACCGCGCGATGTTCCGTGAGCATGCAAGGCGCGCTGAATCCCAAGGTACAAACCGCGCAGGAAAACCGTGATTTCTACCCCAAGAATCTGTTCAAAATTGTAAAATGGGTGTTATTAGAATTGAGAAAAGGCTGCTTTTGATTGTAAAGGTGAGTTTTGAGCAATAAAAAACATTTTCGATTCTAATTTGATCAAAACAAAACGGGGGCCCTACACTTCACGATTGCCGTAATTTTTCCCTTAAATGACCTATCAGCCATCAGAAAATGATATGTCCTAAAAAGTCAAAATTAGCAGGGACAAATTTTGACCCCTCCCCCTAGATATCCCACTGGTCATGGCTTTCAATAGTATACAACTGCTTTATGTGCAGTTTCTTTATATTTCCAGTGTGTTTTTGGTCCAACGTAATAACACCAAAATGGATGAGAAGCAGGGACCAACTTCTGATGATGTCCCAACTGGGGAGGTAACGTCAACCACAGTTACAGAGGGTGATGTTGTCAAGATGCCCACAGATGTGGCCATCACTATGGATGCTATTCCCAATGAAGATGAGGACAAATCCAAAGGTGACTTGTTATTCTTTTACTTGGTGAAGACGTTTGCTCCTTTGCCAGGTCAGCTACAAAAGTGTAATCCCATTCATGTGATTTTGTCCATTCTTGCTTATTGGAAACTTAATACTTTAACCCAGTGAAATTAATTTTGTTGCAAAATAGTTTTGTTGCTTTCCAGGTAATTTTTTTAAATTGGGGATATGAGGGTTCAATTTCATTAAAAAAAAATGCACCTTTACTTGGTACTTGGTGGTTATCCTGAATACTCCACGTGGAAGTCTAGCAAGGAGGCCTTGGGGAAGTGGAACTAAATTAAATCCTTAAAGGTGTTGTGGTTTGGGGCGTCTGTGGTGTCTTGAGGGAGCTTGTTCCACTTCCGGATAGTTCGGGGTAGGAATAACTGCATATAGATGTCTGTCCTTGCTGCAATTTCTGTGAACTGGTGGTTGTGAATTCTACGAGCCGGTGCTGGTTTGGGGACTATGGATGATGAGTTAATGTGAACTATGTTGTGTATTATTTTAGTAGGTAAGTTGGTTAACTTTCCTTCTCTCTTCCAGTGAAGACCAGCCTAGGGTTGTCAACATGTCGGTCACACTGCTCAGTCTGGAATAATCTCGCATTACGAAACGAGCAGCCCTCATCAGTTGCACTTTTTCCAGGGATGTTATGTTCTTAGCTATGTGAGGGTTCCAAGCAATGCTGCCATATTCTAGGTGTGGTCTGACTACTGCTAAGTACAGCTTTTCTTTGACTGGTCTGGATGCAGAATGAAAATTTATTTTGATGAAGCTCAATATACGACTTGCTTTGGAAGTGGCATGTATGCTGTTTGGTGATTCCAACTTAGGTTATTCTGAATGATTATTCCCAAATATGTGATGTTGGTTTTCTCTACGAGTACGAGGTTGGATCCTAACATGGTGTAGTTAGTTTTGCTGGGGCCCGCTTCCCGGAGATTCGCATGATGTTACATTTGCTGGAGTTAAATTTCATTCCCCAGGTTTGCGCCCAGTGAGCCAAGTTGTTCAGGTCTTTTTGGAACATCAGTTCATCAGTTGATGAGCAGATCTTCCAATATAACAGGCAGTCGTCAGCGAAAAGGCGAGTTGTGCCAGTCACTGATTTGCTAATGTCATCGATGAAAAGTAAAAACCGATGGGGGCCAAGCACGGTGCCTTGTGGTACGCCACTGTCGACACTTTGCCATTTCAAAGATTTTCCATTTACCACAACTCATTGTGACCTGTTGGTTAAGAATTCCCTGATCCATCTCTGTGTTTTTCCCCTTATCCCGTAGTAGTCTAATGTTTGGACCAGTTTTTGATGAGAAACTATGTCGAATGCTTTGGAGAAGTCAAGTACTGCCATGTCTGTGGTGATTTGATTATTGTAATTGTAGGAGATGTCATCCAGAGTTGTTACGAGTTGGGATTTGCAGGACAGGCCTTTACGAAAAGCATGTTGGTTTTCGTTCAGGATGTCGTGTTCCTGGAGGTGTTTCATTTATTGGCTATCAATGATGTGCTCTAATAACTTAAAGCAAACAGAGGTCAACGACACAGGTCTGTAGTTTGCCGGGTCTGCACGAGAGCCTTTCTTAAAAATGGGTGTTACGTTGGCTTTCTTCTAGTCAGATGGTAGAGAACCCAGCAGGTCAAGTGATTGTTGGAATATGAATGCGAGTACTGGGGCAACTTCATTGGCAGCTAGTTTCAAGTTGAGCGACGTCAGTAACTAGAGGACTCCGCTAACAGACACGGTGATGTTTGTCAAGTCTGAGTAGGGACTCGGTGGTAGAACTGGCTGCACATCGGTGTCATCCCTGGTGAAAACACTACAGAATTGGTCTTGTAGGGTTTCAGCTTTTTCTTGGTCAGATGTGATATTTTTCCCGTTGAGTTTTAGAACCTGAACCCCTGTGTTGTCTTTACGAGTGCTGTTTACGTAGCGCCAACATTTCTGGGGGTTAGCTGTAGATGTAGTTTCTTGTAAATGTGTGCGTTTAGCCCTTCGGATTTCGCTGTTCACTTGCTTTTGGGTCATTCCACCGGGTTGGGAAGCAGTGCATGTTACATCCATATATTTGGTTATATTATTAAAAGTATCAATGCATTCTAAACAATTGCTCAATTTGATATTTGTCTTAAGGTGTTTCAATACTTAAGAAAGTTTGAAATCATTTGAAAGTACTTTGACAAAAATATAAGCAAAAATGTTATATTTGGACGTAATATTGACACCGTGTCAGTGTTACATCCAAATATTCTTTGTTTCCCATTTTTTACACGTATGTAAAATATTACCCAAACTGACATTGCATATTTACAACTGGACACCTAAGCACCAAGAAAAGCTTTTGTTTTGGTATAGTCAGGTTTCAAATATAGCAGAAACAATACCTCTAGTGTGGATGTAACGGTGTAAAAATCACGCAATGGAAGTGTGACATTGGGTTTTACACCGTGTCAATGTTACATCCACACAACCAAGCTATCATTTCTGCTCCATTTGATACCTGACTACCGTAACAAAATTTTTTTTTATTGTGTTGCATGTATAGTAAGAAGTTAGCAAAGTGAATTTGTGTGATGTTTCGCAGAAATTTAAAAAAAAGGTACAAATGTCATATTTGGACGTAACACTTACATGGTGTCAATGTTACATCCAAAATGACATTTTTTTGCTCATATTTTTGGCCAAATACATTGAAATGATTTCAAACTTTCTGCAGTCGTGAAACACCCAACAACAAATATTATGTAGAGCAACTGCTAGCAAGGCATTTATGCTTTTGTTAATATGGTCATATGTCACACATTGTTCCCCAACCCGCCGGAATGAGCCTTTTGCAAAAGTTTGAATGTAGACCGCTTGTTACTGCCTTCACATAGCTGCGCTCTTTCTTCCTGCAGCAACAGATTAGGACAGTAGTGAGCCAGGAGGGTCTAGAATGTCCATGGACTGGTTTTTGTGGTACTAATTCGTTAGTTTTCAGCCTGTCCCTAAAAATACTCCAATTTGCCTCAACTGTTCTGGTTTCTGGAGATGACTGCATGAATTCGGTCTTAAGCTCGAGGACAGATTTTTTTCAGCTTGGATTCATCCACATCATTCCACTTAAAGATGGTCCTAGGGGGCTTGACAGAGCGAGGTGCAGTGATGTTTATGTCAGCTAGCACTGTTGCGTGATCGCTAATTCTGGAGATGCTGTAAACATTACAAACCAGAGTTTTACGTGTGGTGAAGAGCAAATCTAAAGCCCTGTCCGCACTGGACTTTTTTTGGTCAAACTAACCGAGACTATGGGTACTTTTCCCATTTTAAGTCCAGTGCGGACAGCCTAGGACGTTTTCCTCTCGGTTACTTTTCCTGAGTCCAGCGGTTACTTTTACTGGCCAACTGCTGCCCAGGAAAACTTCCCACGCGCCCAGGAAAACTGACCATGTCACTTTTCCCGAGACGATAAGTCCAGTGCGGACAGTGCGAGTCGGTAAAAGCGGCTCAGGAAAGCGTACATCAGACAGAGACCGCACGAACCTACACGTGCAGTGGCGGAACATTTTGTAGAAACACGCTGCGGTGTATCATCAAGTCCGAGCGGTAAAATCTCGTTAAAATATATATTTCAACGGACAAATACATACACAGAGAAGAGAGATCATGTTCTGAGAATTAATTTGCGGAAACTATCTCTCTCTCTACCGATGTATGTTATTTTCTACGATCCAAATTCGTCCTGATACGATGCACGGAACATCATGGTCCGGTACCGTACGTAGGCCGTAGTCACTGGTTCCTGGCCCACATCATAGCTTCGATTCTGTAAGCATGCGATGGGAACCAACGAATACTGATGGCACTGCTGCCGCACGGAACATCGTACAGCGGCATGGCTTCGACGACGTGCATCACAAATGCGTCAGAATTATAGGCCTTTTCGTCAAGATTTAGCGTGTCAAGATGAAATTATATCGTGTAAACGATTATGTTGTGCATGCAAATGGCGTGTGTAATATTATTGTGCGTATCGGCGGCTGAAAATGTGATCGGCAATTTTTTTTCTGTGTACGGTGAGTCATTATACTGACACTGTGACAGCTCGGTTACTTCTCCCACGCGGTCTGGGTAAATTTTCCCGTGTCGAAAGTCCGAGTGCGGACAGTGGTCACATTTTACCATTTCTCATTTTACCATCGTCTCGGTAAAACCTTCCAAAAAAAAGTCCAGTGCGGACACGGCTTAAGATGTTATCTGTTCCTGTAACTGGGTCTCTCCTTGTAGTAAAATTTGCCTTTTGTTGGAGATTGTAGTCATCTGCGATGTTGATAATTTTGGATTGAATACCGTTTGCCGAGAAAGTACATGTACAAGTTCTTGAGTTCCAAAGCATGCCCGGGATGTTGAAGTCTCCTCCAAGAATGATGAATGGGGAGTTTACCTGAGCCTGCAATTTACTCAGACTTCTGTCTAGGTTTTCTAGAGATTCTGGCCTGTAGGAGTCGGGGGCTCTATAATATGCAGAGATGAAGATGTCCTCTCCTTTCGGCTTGAGCGGTAGTTGGCACCAGAGTAATTCACAACCATCTTCAGAAAGTTCAATGGCTGAGAAACCATCCTTAACCAAGATAAAGACACCTCCGCCACGTCTGTCGTTTCCTCTGTCCTTGAACCTTCGTTCAACTGTCAAACTTGTGAATTTCTGATGAATGAATGCAAAGTTTACAAAGCCATTCATATCTTAAAACATTCATTCTTTTATAAAGCCCTGTACGCACTGGACTTTTTTGGTCAAACTTACCGAGACTATGGGTACTTTTCCCATTTTAAGTCCAATGCGGACAGCCTAGGACGTTTTCCTCTCGGTTACTTTTCCTGAGTCCAGCGGTTACTTTTACTGGCCAACTGCTGCCCAGGAAAACTGACCATGCGCCCAGGAAAATTGACCAGGTCACTTTTCCTGAGACGATAAGTCCAGTGCGGACAGTGCGAGTCGGTAAAAGCGGCTCAGGAAAGTGAGATCCGGCCCGAGCGCTAGTATCATGCATACAGAGACCACACGATCCCACACGTGATGTGGCCGAAAATTTTGTGGAAACACGTACCGGTACGCTGCGGTGTGTCAAGTCCGAGCGGTAAAATCTCGTTATAAATATATTTTAACGGAGAATACATTCACAGAAAATATCAAGATCACGTTCTGGGAAATACTTTGCAGTTATTCTTTTTTTCCACCAATGTTTGTTTTGTATTTTCTACGATCCAAATTCGTCCTGTTACGCCGTGTAGTCTGCATGGCACCGTACATGTACGTAGGCCGCAGTCCCTGGTTCCGGTCCTACATCATAGCTTTGATTCTGTTAGCATGCGGTGGGAACCAGCGATTACCGATGGAACTGCTGCCGCATGGCTTCGATGTCGTCCATCACAAATGCGTCAGAATAGTAGGCATTTTGGTCAAGATTTATCGTGTCAAGATGAAATAACATCGTATGTTACGATTATATTGTGCATTTTAATGGTGTGTGTAATATTATACTGTGCGTATCGGGGGCTGAAAAAATCAGCATTTTATTTCCTGTGCACGTGACTGTGACAGCTCGGTCACTTCTCCCACGCGGTCTGGGTAAAATTTCCCGTGTCGAAAGTCCAAGTGCGGACAGTGGTCACATTTGACCATTTCTCATTTTACCATCGTCTCGGTAAAACCTTCCAAAAAAAAGTCCAGTGCGGACACGGCTTAAGATGGAATTTTGCGTCGGGGTGATGTAAATCAAATTGGGTTTTGCCCTTCACCGACTATCCATCTTATGAATAGTTAATGCAGTACCCGCTGCTATGTACATCAGATTTGAACCAACCAGCTCGGTGGTCGAGTGGTAAGATGTCTGCACTAGAAAGCAGGAGGTTGTGGGTTTGAGTCCCACCCGAGTGATTTTTTTCCAACTTTCACTCAGGAGGTACCACACTGAGTATACAGTGTTTATACGTTGGTGCAGGGCGAAACCTAATTTGATTCATTCTTTTGTTGATTAATACAAAGCCCATTAAAAAAGGCAAATAAAAATATCAAAATATTATGAGGCATCAATAAAGTATCAAGTATCAGAAAAGCATACTAGTTCAAATACCAGAATGGTGATAGTACATAGCATTATTTGTGCTTGGCAGTTTTGAATTACGCACACAAAAACAGCAGCTTGTAGAAATTGGTCATTTTTGGGAACCGTCCAAATTAAGATATTTATATATAGGTTTATCTCTAACTTTACAAAGAGATTCATATTTTAAAGCATTAATTTTTTTTCAGGTACTGTGTACAATTGTTGTACATCTATATTAACAGTATTCAACTTTGGGATGTTTCTTATTCAAAATTTGCAATTCATTGATCTGTTTGTCAGTGTGAACTGATTTTGTTGTGCAGTGTCTCACTTGAAAACTCATAATTAAACTTACAAATATCTCATGCTTAAAAAAAATCAAAGTAAATTTATTTTCTCTGATTGGAGTTGGTTTTTTAATTTGTTTGTTTTTGTCCATCAGGTCTTGACCCACAAGATAACCATTCCACCAGCACCTCTGACGTACCGGTGACTGGCGCTGCCATAACGGATCCTTATCACTATCGGACACAACAGCACTTCACCTCAGAGATCTTCAAGATTGAGATCCAAAACCTCCCAAGACATTTTGGATTTGTGGTGAGTTTGCTCTCTAAGCATTCAACTCTCGATAATGATAATACAGTTTGTGCTCTATTAAGAGTTCACGATGTTCTCCATGGTGAAGATTTCTCAGGGTCTTTATGTAATTTTGTATAACAGAATTTAAAGGCAATTGGATGAATTTCACTAAAACCTGGAAATATCCTAGCCTCATGTCTATATAAAAGTAATGGTAAACTGCATGTAGAAAGTTTTGATGGTGGGTGATATTGGTTGGTGTGAGTGAGAGCTCCCTCTTGCGGGGGTTATCGCTGCGGGGGTTATCGCGTATCAAACCATAATAACGTCTAGCCCCTAGACTAGGGCTGTCTGATGAGATAGGCATTGGTGTCTGTGGTTATCACTTATTGCACTGTTGGTAAAAACCTAGCCTATTCTATGGCCGCACACTGGAGTAATCTCTGTGCTAAGGGCCATACAAATGTGAGCACAGCAAGTTGGTAAAATGATGCATTTTTTTCATGGAAGTATTTTGGCCTGATATTTGGCATAGGGGTTCTTTTTACCCAAGCGTCCCACTTTGTGCCGAAACCTCATATGGTTCAATACTTTGAGGTGTCCACTGGAACGTAAATTGTCAAACAATTGGCCATGCACAGCGGCCAATTCAAGATCAACACACAGTCTGGCCTGTATGACTTCACAGACTTTTGTGTGTGTGCAAAAGCAGAATGTTACCCGGAGGTGAGTGGAGGCAATTTTGACCTTTTAACCCTAGAAAATCCATCAGCCCTGCCTGTGCATAAAAACAGCCAGTGCGTCTTATCACGTCCTCTGATGCAAACTGGTTAAGATGTTACTTTTTATTGTCAAAAGAAGTCAATTTGGTATCTTTATTTTTTGTTGGTATTCAGGAAGACATCAGTTCCCAGCTCAACAGCTCCACCAGTGATCTTCCTGACCTCACCAGACAGTTTTTTTGTGGTCTGTTTCAAGTCGATCATTAGGCTCTGTGAATGACTGCTGAATCTACGAGGTATGTAAATGAAATCTGAGGTGGGATATTAGAGGTGAAAATGAACAATTTTTGAGAGGCCATTTTTTTAGGGTCTCTTGCTACCACACTCCAGCGATACATGTGAATGAATATTATGAGCATGTCAGCTGGAGTTACTCCAGCTAAATTCTAGGGGTAATTGGCAATGACATAGTCCTATGATGTAACTTAGCTTGAGTAACTTCAGCTCTAATGCCTATCGCATTAGAGCTGGAGTCGATTGTCAGACAAGTCGACCGTTGAGACAACTCGACTCGGGACAGGTCGACCGTTGAGACAGCTCGACACAATGGAAATGTATACATGTGGAGCGGAAAAAGTTGCATAAATCTGTGGCAGGACCAGTCCCGGGCACGGCACGGGCATACTCGATGCACAGAGGCACGCTCCGAGCCGGTGGCCGTCGCGTTGGGCCGGCGCGCCCCGCCTGCGTGGACCGGGCCCGGCACGTCGATTCTCGAGAAACCATGAGAAAACGTCGCGCGACACTATTCTGCCGACTGCCGTTGACCCTCCAAATGATTGGCAAATAAAAACATCAGATTTACCTCAAAACAGCCTCCAAATTACTAGATACGCCACCCGAGGTACAAGGAGAGATCGATGATTAAAATCGAGGTACTAAAGTTTGCTTACGAGTCGGATGAAAAGTGAAATTTCCTGTTCAATTCCGAGAGCTCCCCTTGCGATCTATCGTTAAATTTCCGACTCTTGTTTGAACAACGCGATGTAACCGTACGTGCCCAGCATTCATTCAGTGGTCCCAGCGCGATTCTGTTAGCGAGCGCGATACATCGATTATGATAATGGCAGACTGGATCTCGTTTGTACAGACAAGTGCATTCGAACTGAGATACGGAGTCGGGAACTAGAGCAGCTATCAGCGGAAGCCAGTTCAAGCTAGTTCCCGACTCCATATCATCGTTCGGAATGCACTTGTACAAACGAGATCCAGTCTACTCATTATCATAATCGATGCATTGCGCTCGTTACCGGAATCGCGCTGAGACCACTGAATGAATGCTGGGACGTACGGTTACATTGCGTCGTTCAAACAAGAGTCGGAAATTTAACGATCGATCGCGAGGGGAGCTCTCAGAATTGAACGGGAAATGTCACTTTTCATCCGACTCGTCAGCAAACTTCAGCACCTTGATTTTAATCATCGATCTCTCCTTGTACCTCAGGTGGCGTATCTAGTAATTTGGAGGCTGTTTTGAGGTAAATCTGATGTTTTTATTTGCCAATGTTGTGTTATTTTTTGGTCAACGCCAGTCGGCAGAATAGTGTCGCTCGACGTTTTCTCATGGTTTCTCGAGAATCGCCACCAAAATCGTCGAAAAAGTTCATATTTTAGTCTTCATTGTTCTGTTTGAAGTCGATTACTAGCTTCGTGAATGTCTGTTGCATCGTATGAGGTATGAATTATGGAATCTGGGTCGGGATAATATCTAGGGAAAATGGACCGGTTTTGTAATGTACTGGGGATACAGAGTCCGAAATTTCGGGACTCTTACGACCTGGTGCTTTTAACGTAGTTGTGACTCCAGATCTAATGCAATAGGCATTAGAGCTGGAGTTACTCAAGCTACAGGTAACTAGTGGACAAGGCCTACCTCCGTATTAACTGTCACAAATCCGCAAGCTTATTGATTGGGTTTTTATATCCTAGAGTTTAAAAGTGCTACAGACAAAACTTCATTCGAAAGTTGGTCCTGCCATTTGGGTTTTGGTGTTTTTTACTCACCCAATATTTTGTAATTCTTTGCCCAGATCTGTTGGAAAAGGAAGACCTGGGGATGCGCATCGGCAAATTATCAACTCACATTGATGAGATCAAGGGTGAAATCTACCACGCCGTACACGAGAAGTATGCCAACTACAGACCCACCAGGGACTCCACCCAGGAGCTACACAACAAGGTGCAGACACTGTCCACTGAGATGCAGACTCTCAGCAATAAGATCAAGGTATGTCATAGTCTTAAGGCCCGAGTAACACATTCACGGTTGGACCTACGAATATCCACCGTTTACCAAGAATCAATTGATCACAATGAACCGTCAAGACTCATGGAGAAATTGACTTTCTAAGAATGCACTAGGGTTTCAGGATGGATAGCCACGACTGTAGGAGGTTTCTTTACGAATACACCACGGTTTCTTGAATGGATTGTTTATGAATATTGACAGTATTACCAAGAATAATGATGTTAATGCCACAGTTGTCTGCGATTGGGCCACGGATGACCAAGGTTCTCCTACAAATAAAGCATAGTCATATTCGTAGTACAACCTTAGCAGAATTCTAGCATATCTGGGCATAACCGTAGGACATTTGTAGTGAATTCGTAGAGATTTCCACCACGAATGAGCTACAAATCTCCAAGAATATGTATGAATAGCTACAAATAACACTACGAATTAGTTCGGTTGTTCTATGGATGTCCCAGGGTTCTACTGCGCATTGATTTTCATGACTATTCACCACGGAAGTTTGGAACAGTTAAGAACTTCGTAGCCCCTCCATGAATACCAAAGGAAGTTGACGGATAACCACGCAGATATTTAAGATGAATGGTTATCATATGTAGTATGTGTGGGACTGAAAGTGAACAGTAAATTGCCTGCAGAAGTCACGTTTGTGCACTAGTTTCCCCCATTTTGTTTTTGTTTTTTCTTGGGGGGGGTATTAGGAGTTGGCCTAGACGTTTTGATGGTCGGTGATATTGGTTGGTCGTGAGTGAGAGCTCCCTCTTGCGGCGGGTTATCGCTGCGGGGGTTATCGCGTATCAAACCATAATAACGTCTAACCCCTAGACTAGGTATGTGGGGCTGTCTGATGAGACAGGCATTGGTGTCTGTGGTTATAACTTATTGCACCATTGGTAAAAACCTAGCCTATTCTATGGCCACACACTGGAGTAATCTCTGTGCTAAGGGCCATACCAATGTGAGCACAGCAAGTTGGTAAAATGATGCATTTTTTTCATGGAAATATTTTGGCCTGATACTTGGCATAGGGGTTCTTTTTACCCAAGCGTCCCACTTTGTGCCGAAACCTCACAGGTGTGCACTGGAACGTAAATTGTCAAACAATTGGCCATGCACAACAGCCAATTCAAGATCAACACACAAGTGTGGCCTGTATGACTCCACAGTGTGTGCAAAAGCAGAATGTTACCCGGAGGTGAGTGGAGGCAATTTTGACCTTTTAACCCTAGAAAATCCATCAGCCGTGCCTGTGCATAAAAACAGCCAGTGCGTCTTATCACGTCCTCTGATGCAAACTGGTTAAGATAATACTTTTTATTGTCAAAAGAAGTCAATTTGGTATCTTTATTTTTTGTTGGTATTCAGGGAGACATCAGTTCCCAGCTCAACAGCTCCACCAGTGATCTTCAGGACCTTACCAGACAGTTGGAGAAAACTAACGCTATCATTGATGTGCTACTGTCACAATGCAAAGTAATGATCAACTCCGTATGGCAAGACAGAAACGTTTCCCTAACAGGAACAGGGTGTTTGTCTTCTTGGGCAAGACACTTTACCGCAGTTGTCTTTCTCAAGGTGTACACAAATGGTTGCCTGTGAGGGTTGAGACCATATGTGACGCGATCAAGCTAAATGAATCATTTGTCGGGAACTTTCATTTGGAGATTCGGGCCAAAATAGATGCACTTCATCACATCACATCTCTTGGTGTTCCGATTTCCATAACTTTTGAACTAAAGATGGTACCAGCATGCGGTTTTTACACCAGTAATGCTGAGATTGTGCTCTTTTCAAATCTGTAAAAAAAATTGACCAGGGTCAACAAACGACTCATTTAGCTCGATCGCATCATATATTGGACTGATCTTAGGCTGTTGCAGAAAACTGGTCTTGCAGCCTGGTGGACAGGGGTGATATTTATGACGCACTTTGAGCCATTATAGTGTAAAGTTCCTATAAGAAAAGGAAAAATCAAGTTATTGAACTCACAAACTGGAGTTTATAGCGATGTTTATAACCAGCATGACTCATGGACAGAGGGTAAGATTTTGATTATTTATGGAAACTTTGGAGTAAAATTACAATGAAGACGACAAAACCCAACATGACAGACCGTGCGACAGACCGTGCGTGTGCAAAAAAGTTGATTTCAATGGCATCAGCTGAAAAAATATCTAAAAAAACTGCATTTTCTACCAAAAGATACTGTTCAAAATAAAACATATGGTCATATTTGTTTTTGTTGTGCTGAAGGAACACTTAATATCTTTTGGTGATCCATGGACAGACTTTTAAAAGTAAGGTTGTGTTTAAAATTACATAAAATACATGAGTGATTTGAATGATTGTTGTACTAAAAGAAAACTTATGAATTGGGCTTTCATATCTTAGAATTTGAAAGTGCTACATGCAGAACTTCACTAAAACAATGCAATTTTTTTTTTTTTCTTTCACCCACCCTGTCTGTACTTGACCTAAACTAAACAGGGGCTGTCACTACATAATCGCCATTTTAAGCACCACATTTTTATCCTGTGATTCCTTAAGGATGAATCATTTTAGATCATGGAATCATAGACGGACGTTGGAAATCATTGTTGACAAGTAAGTTTGTCTTATAATTTCATTCTCTTCATAGTAAGAAACCCCACTTTCCTGACGATTCTAATGATTTGTCCGTCCGTTTTGTTTGACAGGTTAACAGTTTACTGACAGACTTTCAAAGCTTCGTCCAGAACAGTGAGTTCCTGCAAGCAGCCGATGCTGTCAATGAATTGGTAAGAGACAAATGAAAGTAATTGTCAAATCAAATTAAGATGAGACTTGGTTCCTATTTTCCAAATTTGTCTTCTAAAAGGAATGCAAACTTCTTTTCTGTACGAAGTTTACTTTAAAATTACAAATTTCAGGTTGTTTTTGTAAACTTTGAATCCACTGTAATCAAATTGTACTTTGCATATTTTGATTTTTTCTTTCCCTGCAGAAATCTGATTCGGATGTTCTCATCGAAGACGGATACTGTGAGCTGAAAATTGTCAAGGCTCTGAGGGTAAGGAGCTTATCCGTTGTCTGTTTACTTGTAGCAGGCCAGTGAGGATGCAGAAAGTGGATTGATCTTGTTAGAATCACATTTACATCGCGTCAACACTGCTTGTGAAATATTGTCCAATTACAGATATACGAATAGACATGGAATGCGCAAAATCTGAGACAAACAAAACGTAGTGTACAAATATTCCATGGGGTTGTCTAAAGGGGCGTGGCTAACTCGCAAACGGTGACAGGTCAGTTGGGATGACGTTGTTGAATTTTGCCAGCCAGAGAGAGACATTGCTAATAAGAGTTTTTTTTCCCCCGTTTTAGTCTGAGCTGCGAGTGAACCAAGAGACGCTGCTGCATCATCTAGGAGAGGCCTGGTCTGCCATGACTGTCTGGACTATACCCCATGCCAAAGAACCTGTCACCTTGACCAACGTCAGCCAAGTCCAACTCAAACTAGGTAGGTCAACAAGACGTGGGCGCTATGGCATGTGGGCTGGAGTATCATATTCAGGATCTGCGGGTAATTCTGTAGGTTGTGGGTTCGAGTCCAGCCTGGGGTCGTGGTGCGTGTGTCGTGCACATGACATTTTGACACTCATTGCTTCTCTCCACCCAGGAGTAAATTTTGTTTTACACTTTTTTTCACCAGTTCATAGTGAAAATCCTGCAGTTACTGTCAATGCCATGAATGAGGTTGGAATTCTGAAGAACAAAATGCAAGTTTTCGGTGAGTTTCTTGAATGTTTGTCCTCTCTTTGTGACCGTTTTTCAAAACCAAGCTTTGATAAACCAAAAATGCATTGACGGAAGGAATGTATAACATCACATTAGAAACAGAATTCGCTCATTTTATCCTTTCATTCCTAAATTTTCCATTTTCAGGAAAGAAACTGATGGAATATATTCTGAAGCCGGTTGTGACATTGTCAAATGTTGCGCCATCAATTAACGCAGCTAAAAAGCTACTGTCATTCTCCATTAAGTCTTAATTTACAGGTGCATTTTGGTTTCTTTTACAAGAACAAGAAGAAATGATTATATTACAAATTATGCAAGTTTATAAGTTCATAAATATACAACGTTTGTTTAGGCATGGAAAAGTTATACTGGGTGAATAACAGCATAAATTGTAGGCATAACTTGTATTAAAGCTCCTTGCTGCACTGACTGCTCATGATCTCCCTATAATGGACACATCCTCTGTTAGCAGAGAATAACGTGTTAAGCACTAGGACAAATTCCATAGAGCTGCTTTTAAGCAGAAAAGATTGCTTAGAAATTTTGTTTGCGAAAAATCAGCTGGGAAGCGAAAAATCAGCAGGGAAACGGTCCAAGCAATGACATTTTGACTGACAACCTGTTGTTCCTAATAACAACTTGTATTTTTAAAGCACTACATCATTATTACCCTGCTAATTGGGCCAAAGAAACATTTCAAAGACATTCTCAGCCCCCTGGGGAGTGTGTAGCTCGATGCTGCCTTTTCGGCACAATGCAGCTAAAATCAATCACAATAACCACCTCTGCCCTCACAGGTACCCATTTACTCCTGGGTGGAGAGAAGCAATGAGTGACAAAGTGCCTTGCCCAAGGGCACACGCACCACAACCCCTGGCTGGACTCAAACCCATAACCTGCAGAATTACCCTAAGACCACGAATTCAATGCTCCAGACCACGAGGCCACAGCACTCCTCAGCAAAACCTTTTTTTGTGCGTTTAGTGAATGAACGTGCTAACATCTTCTTTGCAGTCGCAGTCAACCACCGTTGGATTCAAGGTGCTACCCAAGAGCTCTGAGGAGGCGTCCGATCCTGTAGCTGTGTACAAGAGCACACTGGCAATACTGAAAGCACTGAGTGGGCCGTTACTTAGCCTCAAGACAGAGGGTAAAAACGGAGATGAGAACACTACGCTGATGGCTATGCTAGGTAGGGACAATCTCATTAGCAAATTGGAAACAGCTTTTGTTTTGTTTTTAAGAATTTTTTTTTCTTCCTTTTATTCTTTTCCCCAATTTTGTCTATATTTTGTGACAACATTTATTGACCAAATTATTGTTGAAAAGCATACTTGGTTTAAAGATAATAATAGCACTAAACTCCCTGTGAAATTATTCTTTCTGGCATGCTGTCATTTTGAAGAAAACAATATAAGAAGGTCATTTCCAAAGATGAGTCAAGTGACGCATTTTTGGAAATTTCTGTTTGTAATAATAATAATAATAACAGGTTCTTATATAGCGCTTTTAACTAAGATCAAAGCGCTTTACATTATTATTACCCCTGATCATTGGGCCAATTAAACATTCCATATACCATCTCAGCTCCCTGGGGAGTATACAGCTCGATGCTGCCTGTTAGGCGCAAGGAAGCTAATTCAATCACAATAACCATCTCTGCCCTCACATGTACCCATTTACTCCTGGGTGGAGAGAAGCAATGAGTGACAAAGTGCCTTGCTCAAGGGCACACGCACCATGACCACGCCAGGACTCGAACCCACGACCTGCAGCTTTACCCACATACCACGAATCAGTGCCCTTAACCACGAGGCCAGTTGGTTTGTAGTTGTGTTTGTAGTTGGTTTGTAACACGCACACGCTCGCGCGTTGTTGCTATTACTCGTCAGGTTCAGTTGCGTGACATCTCATAGCTGCAATCAGCTGAATGAGAATGTGTCCCGGATACTGATTTCGGGTGCAATTCAAAATATGAATGGGCAACTTTTGAATTGAAATGAAGATCCTAGAATATTGCAAAGCCTCAAATCTTACTTTCACATGATCTACTCTGCCTTTAATTGTAAGAGATCTTTCTGTCTCTGATAAAACAAGTGTCGGTGTGTACCTGACACCATGCTGGAGCAAAATTTGTCCTTAAGAAAGTTTCTTATTAAAGAGATCTTTCTATTCCAGGGTTTATTGCAGAAACTGCTTCTCCGCTACTGACCTACGCCAGAGATGTCAATGTCTATTTTGCTAACGAAAAGGTATAAACAATATATATTTTTTTAATGTCTATTATTTTTAAAAATCTTGTGGGAACATTTCTTGAATGGCAACAGTTGGACTGTTTGGTCCCTTCTGAATCTTTGGTTCATCTCATTCACATATGACCCTCCAGCAAACCAGTCGGAAATTGTACGGCCGTATTTTGAAATACAACCTGTAATACATAGAATGTTGATGATATTTGGGAACTGAAAAAATCAATAGCTCCGTCAGATTTTGTCCGATTCCCATATTCTATACATCATTGGAAAGTTCATTTAATGTCCTTTCCAATAATCTCAAAATCCTGGTTTTCAAAAATTGGTTCTGGTTTTGTGCTGGAGGGTGACACAATTATTGTGGAATGCATCAATAAACTGCTCTGAACTTTGGGGTGAAAAGCGTGTTTGCCTTCATGACAAGGACATTCTAGTCTCTCGAAAGCCTATGATGAAAACTTTTTGTAAATTTTCCCAGAGTGGACTTAAACACAAATGCTCCTGCTTAATGCAATACTACAGCAATCCACCATATTCTGCATATTTTGAATCTTCATCAATGTTAACCTCTTGTGACTGGACTTGTGACTGGTCTTGTGACTGGACTTGTGACTGGACTTGTGACTGGTCTTGTGACTGGACTTGTGATTTACTTGTGGCTGAACTTGTGATGGATTTGACTTCATCCCTGACAGATTTATGACAGATTTTTGTTCGGTTTATTTTATTTTTGGAAAGTGTCAAGAGCTGATAGTTGAAGCCCGCAAGCTGACGAAGAGAGAGCTGCACAATACAAAGAGAGTCGGTACAATGAAGGTTGACAACAAGAACGTCAAAGAACAAACACAAGATGCCAAGGTTAGAATTTGTTGGAAATTGTGCGCTTCAAGACTAAACTGGATTTGATTTTGTCATTCTAATCAGCCTTTAAGAGTCCTTGCAAGTTTAAAACATTAATTGAAATATTTATTGTTGAAATGTGTTGAATGAACTTATCGTACTTATCGCCACCCATGCCAACTGCCTGATGTGATGTGTTTATGCTATTCTCACCATAGTAAAGTAAAGTCTGTCGTGAGCCAATATGGCCCATCGGGTCGGGCCAGCCGTTATCTATGGTTTCCTTGGTATGAAATGATTCAATATTTCTACTCCCCTTGGATGGGATGCTAGCCCATCGCAGGTTACTCCCCAGCTGATGCTAGTACCCCTTTACATCCTGGGTGGAGAGAGGCAAGTAGGGGTAAAGTGGCTTGCCCAAGGACACAACATATGGCCAGCAGCTGGATTCAAACCTCTGAGCCTCTGATCAAGAGTCACGAACCCAAACCACTTTGCCACACTCCCCTGTGTTGGAATTTGTCCCATATCATGTGAAAAAGCAAAAGTGCCTTTTTTTCCATGCAAATTGAAATGTGTTGAACATTTTATAGGTCAGTGTACACAATATTCAACTAAAGGATTCCTGAAAATGTCTTATTTTTATGTTTGCAGTGCCATCCAACTGTTCTACACAGTGCGAAACATGTTTGAGATATTTTGTGATGTCGTACCCACATACCACAGAGATAGTCTGGTGAGTCAACTTCTAGACTTTTTCAAACAGTCATCTGGTATTTCACTGTCGTCTGCTTGATGAGCCAAAAAAAAAAAAAATGCACAGAAGCAAATGTTTCCATGTACCTTTAACAGGCATGCAACTGGGAATTTTGAAAAAAACGAGGAAATTCCAAACCACACATGACTTTGTTCAGTGTTTTTCAATTTTTAATGGCATTATTATTATTATAATTATTCATGAGAAGTAAATAACGAGGAAATCAGTGGATCCAAGGAAAAATGCTTTAATCAGTTTGCGCCAGAGGCCGATGACAGATAAACACGCAGGGAGAGAGTCCGGAAATATCTGTCAGCGACCCACTCGCAGCAAGCAAGGCTGGAAATATGAGTGTGCTGCCCGAGGGTGATGGCTTCAACCGGCCTGACTTGAAGTGGAGTGAAAATATATTCCGCGCCTCGTTCCGTTCTTGTCAAAATAATCCCAGCGTGAACAGGTTAAAGCAAGGATGAAAACAACAACCAAAGTAATGTTGATATTGTCTTACAATTTCTTTAAAGAAATCTTAACTTCTTTATTATTTTTGCAAATTTTTCTTGTGAAACAGCAAAAGCTACCCCTGGTGTGCGCACTCCACCACAACAACTGCTTGTACATCGCCCATCACCTGCTGACGCTGGGCCATCAGTATCGTCAATCCTTACCCCCACCCCTCTGTGACGACACATCCACATTTGTCGACCTCATCCCTGTCTTCAGGAAGCTGGCATCTGAATGTTTCTTGGTTCAAATGGTAAGAAACAGCAGCCTATTTTGTCTCATTTATACCCAGTCACCACAGCCTCCAGGCAGTAGATTTCTACTGAACCTCCTGATATGTCAGTAGAACTAAACTTCATCACCAAGTTTATTTGATTTGCGTAGAACTTTTATCCCCTTGTGAACCCTAACCCTGTCAGATGCAACACAGTGCATCAGGTGCAAACATCTGTGGGACATTGGTGCACTGAGCCTTCAAAACCAGTGCAAAAACAGCCAATTCTGAAATGCCACAGTTGAATCCTGGTGCAGTTGGTGACCACAGACTCTGAGCCAGTTTAGCCTCAGAAGCGTAAGCAGAAGTCAAACCTTTTATTAATCTCCATTTAGTTAACTTTGTAAAATCGTAGTGGCTATTGTTACGACAGCCGTAATGCAATTTTCAAATACTATCGTTACGGAATTTGAAAAAAAAAATGTTATAGAGATCTTAAGTTTCAGGTTTAAATCAAATTTTTCTTTTTATTTAAGTAGATTTCATTTTCTTTCTTGAAAATTGGAGGATTTGTTGAAATAGGGAAATAAAGTCATAGAACCATTTTGTCGATTCCAACAGCCAAAGATCGTGACATTGAATACTGCATTGACCTATCGCCGTTTGCAAGTTAGCCACACCCCTTCACAACCCTACAGAATTTGTGTATACTAAGTATTATTGTCTCAGATTTTGCGCGTTCCGTGTTCATCTGTATATCATGTAGTTGGATAATATTTCACAAACTGCGTTGACGCCATTCTAAAGCGATTCTACTGCGATAGGTCAATTACGTCAGGGAACCAGACACTTTTGTAACAATAGCAGTTGAAAGTCACGTTACGTCTGTCGTAACGATAAAGTGTTTCACAATAATATGTGCCATCTTGCCCGCTGGGCAATTTTACAGGTGTTCTGTGTACACATCGTCATTGGAAAGTTTTGGCGCTTCCAAGTCAACATGCGTTCAATCCAAAGTACGCCCGCGTCTAGCAACGTGTGTTCTTTGTGCCTCGCGAATAAGATTACGCACATTACCATGAAACACCTTATTGCCATGGCGTTATTATTTCATATGCCGTCCCCTAAAACAAATTCTTTTGAATGGATGTACAAGTAGGGCTTAGTTCCACCCCACTTAAATACAGTACTGGTAGAATTGAATTTTCTGCATCAAATTTCAAACTTGGTAATAGGTTTAGCCCTAGGTGAATAAATTATTATTTTATTTCCTCAGAAAATGATGTTTACTCAACTCAGTCCAACTTGAATCTGGCTGGCGGTCGGTCCTCCGGCTGTAACATGGATCTGAAACTACAGAACCAGCTGAGTAAATACATGTACCTAGCCCCAGGTAGACAAATATTTGCTTTTTTTCTCTTTTGCAGATTTGTCCTTTACCTACATTTACTTGCAGAATCCAAAACAACAATTTCAGTGACATTTGTGCATAAGCTTGTTTTACGTATACACACCTTGCGTTCAACTTTAAGTACTTTTACTGTTAATTTGCGCCAATTTCATGGGGCAAAAAGAGCACGCGTTCTTGAGTAATGCACATCAATCGAAAACTTGTGCGCTTCCAAGTCATCATGCATTCAGCAACATGTATTCGTTTTGTCCCGTGATTGATGCAACTTGCATAAAGGTGATATACCCAATGCTCTTAATAATTAGAGTTTTTTTCTCCTTACCAATTTTAAATTGTTTTGTTTTGTAACCAAAAGTATTTTATTCTGATTTTAGGCATCTCAACTCACTGAATAAGGGCTTTCATTTTGGGCACAAGAACCGGCTTTGCGAGAGCAGAATTATTGTCTGACGGCCGATAATTCAATTTTTTGGAAAGAAATCATTCAATATCTATAAACGTATGTGGATTTTTTTCAGTCGATGTCACAAAAAGTGAATTCAATAAAAAACAAATCTATTTGTCGAGGTAAACTCAGAAGTAGCACGGGAAACACGTCTTTAAACAAATTCTATGAAAATGCCCCATTTCAAATCTGTGCATCTTTGATGGCATAATTGAAAATTTTGCATTTTTACTAAATCTTGCAGAATTTGACGTCGGTATAGATGATAATGGGGAAATGGTCAACATTCTTAATGTCATCAAGGTAAGAATGAAATCTTTACATTCCAGTTAGTTTCAACCTCGTGTCAAAAAACCATGTCCTACTTTTGACCCTAAATAACTCTGTTGTTTACCAATGAAGTTAAACCGAAATTTCAGATCATGTAAACAAGGCATAACATTTTATGGAGTGAGTTTCATCAGCTTTGTGCAAGAGGGGGAGATTTGAACTCCATACGAAAAAAATACTCACTTAAAAAGACTCACTAAAAAAGACCTAAAAAACAAAACAAAGACAGATTAGAAGCATTTAACCTGCCAGTAGACATAGACGCGTAAACGTTCACAGGTCCTAGGCCTAGCCTTCCAATGCATCGCCTACTGAAAAAACGGCACTAGACTTTGTTGACAAGACAATTTGACGGAGTGATGTGTCCAGGTATGGGAATCTTTCTGGGGTATTCTTTTTATTGCTTTGCATACATTGTTGGGTAAGACTTAAGTCTTTTTATAGCTCAATAATACTTCACTTTAGCCCCACTAGTGTGGCCGCGGTATGCTGCGCTGAACCTCTGGCCACACACCGTGGTACCGCACACTACTGAGGGTTTTTTTCATTAAAATGACGGTCCGTTTCTTACATATGGTTGTATTCTATGATGTCTCATCTATCACTTCTGGGATACTTAGGTGTAATGATGTTCAATTTTCCGAGATATTCTTGAATCTTTCTGGAGCCCATATGCACTCGTGAAACGTCTGGTGATGGCAGCCATTTTGAATGTGACAAGAGATGACCTCAAGCTGTGACGTCGCGTTTATGCAAATTGCTTGTCGAGCGAGGGTGCGAGTTGCAAATGCGACGGCTGTTTCCTGTACCATGCATTTATCGTCTGGGGCCACGTGCACTGATCTCAGTGAAATGTTTATTGATTTCATTTTATTTCATTAACAGCTTTGAGAACGGAGTTGAGGCCAGACAGACAGGGGGCATAGGATCGGACTGCATATTTGCTCTGAGGTAATTTTATCTAATTCATTTAATGTTAGACACTATTCGTTATTGAACTTTTCTCTCAGCTGCTATGATCACTACAAAATAACTAGAAACAGCAACAAACATGTATTTGAATCCCAGGACATACCGTTATTTTGTTTTATCATTTTGGATTTCCTCAAAAATTCGTGAACGAACTATTGACCGTTTTGTCATTTGACAGTTTTACAGTTTTGTAAAACGGTCAAACGGTATTAAGTCACACACGAAAAATACTTTTTGTTGTTGTTTTTTATTGTAGAAAGCGTTATACGGCTAGTTGCTTTATTTTTAGAGTGTTGTTTTACAAAATCATGACAATGACAAAACGGTCAATAGTCTTGCCGACCATTTTTTTGATTTAGGTTCGGCAATTAAGCAATGCACCTAGGAATGTTAATGCGTCCTAGGGATCGAGTCATTGCCTGGGCCCTCCTTACATTTTCGTTCTCACGACAGAATTTGCGAATTAGCTATTGAAGAGCCGCGTCGACTTAAACTCCAATTTCCTTCAAAATATCTGCAACTTCATCAAACGTCTTACCATCCTGTATCCATTGTGAAAAGTAATGCCCTCCCTTGCAGTTTTCCAGCGCCATTTTTGCTTGCAACTATTTAAGCCCCACCAACTGAATGGCATGAGAAGGGGGTCAGGGTCTGCGCCAGGAATCACACCACGCATTAATTATGCCGAGCCAACACTCGTGTAAAGCAGGGTCCCCCTCCACCCCCTTGCCCACCGCCACAAAATGCACCACGGACTGTTAACTATGACATTAAATTAAAAAAACAGTGTGTATTCAATACTGACCGTTTTGCTGTTTTTCAAATTTATTTGTGTAAAACAAAAATAATCGATCGTTATGCTATAATGAATTTTACTATTAAACTTATAAAACGGAGAAACCGTATTGATATTAATACCGTTTGTCGTTTTATAAAACTGTAAAATGACAAAATGGTCAATGGTTCGTTTACTGTTTTTGTTTTCGAGGAAATCCAAAACCGTAAAACGAAATAACGGTATGTCCCGGGATTTATTTGACACTCTGGAAAGCTTTGTACACTTCGGATGAACACAATACAAATATATATTGAGTCATAAGGAAGAGCAAGTCAGCCACAGCCAGATTGGATAAGTAGATGTTGATGATTGTACTCATTGACTTCACTCGAATGCCTGTGAAGAGAAAGACCAAGTTTAAGAGGAGGCCGATTGGTGCATTGATTTCGGTACTTAACCATAGTATTTGTTAATTTCTTTTGTGAGTCTTGATAAAGTTCTCAAGGTGCTTTTCAACTTCATCGTTCTCCATATCCAACATTTTATTCAGATGTAGCAAAGAGTGTTCTGTCCTATTTCAAGATCACTCCAGTTTTATACTAACAGCGAATATAAGACCTGGAGCAATGTGTAGTTGAAACAAAAAGCTTCTGCATTTTTTTCCCTTAGTGTTTTTTTATCTCTAAGATTTGTAAGGATTAGCTCTTTGTTCCTTGTTTTGAATGCATACTAATCCAAAGTAGACAATAGAGTTTTACAGTTGACTTTGGCATAGATGTGCTTCAGAATAACTTTTTATTTTCTCTTCAAGACTTTTTTACATGTACATTGTGTAATCCGTCACTAAGGTTTTGCTCATATCTAGCTTACTTAAAAAAAAGTGAAATGGCACTCTGCACTTTTTACAGAGTTTTACAGCTCATTAATAAATACCTTGGAGAGTTGATGGTTTCTGATTGGTCGAGACTCGATCACGTGGCCGGTCATTAACGGTGATAATGGACCGGCTTCAAAGATCAAGCGAATAAATGGCCCCTGAACCAGCATTGATCAAGCCCCGTTCAGCCCCATGCAAGCCAATGATTGGTCAAAATATAGTAACAGTCCTGCGGTAGCTTTTAACAATTGAGCACTGCACATGCGCTCAACCCCCATCGCGTGAGACTGACGCGCGCGTACGCAACACTGTTGCTAGGGATGCGTGCGTGCGCGCGCGTAAGGAAGTTTTGAAACGACATCGTACAGCAGTGCAGTATATACTGAGGATGTTTACGACGAAAGCGTAGATCTACGATTTATTTTCTTTGAAACACTTCACCCACCGACATATTTACCTTTCCTAAACCAAGCATCTTTGTAATTCCGGACACAAGGAATGTGTAAACGAGATTTCAGCTTCCTCCATCAGGTAAAGATATGAAAACATTGTTGTAATTTGTTTCGCTACGGCAGCAGTTTCTGTTGAGTTTACGTCATTATAGCTGTTAAGCTAAAATATGGCCCATGAACATGAACACAAAATAGTCTGGAAATATCGCCAGAAAAAAGTCACAGAATTGGAGCATTTTAACTGTTTATTTCGTTATAAAGGTATTTATTAATGGGAATAACAGTGTGAGGATCCGGTCTTCACTGCGTGATAATGACCGGGTGTGGGGGTGACCGCTGTTAATGGACCTCGACTTCGTCTCGGTCCATTAACAGCGGTCACCCCCACACCCGGTCATTATCACGCAGTGAAGACCGGCTCCTCACACTGTTATTCCCTTATTAAAGATCACAGACATAACGTAACGCTTGAATTATCTATAACTGAATAAAATTAGATGCAGATCAAAAAATGACACAAAATCTTTCAGGTCATTCACTACATTTTGCGTACAACATATTTACTTATATCTCACATATAGAAACTTGACACAAGCTTTAGATTTGGTGTTTGGATAATCAAGAAAGACATTTAAAATACAGATACAAATAGTCACTGCATCAACAAAGATTTGAAACCATGGAATTCCTACACTCTTTTGCTTGAAATTGAAAGTGTACTTAGACTTCTGCTATCAAATGTTATACTAAGAAATTACCCATGAACTTTTTTTTTTTGTTCTTGGCCCAAACTGATGACCAGCTTTGCCAAACAGATTGGCTCCCGTCCGTACATTATTTATACTGATTGTGGGGGGGGGGGGGGGGGACCAGCCTACCCAGCAAGAACAGAAATAATGTTTGGCAGCCAATAATTTGGAATTGTAAAGTAATAATTCAATAACTGAACGTGAGCTTTTTTGTGTTTGGTGTTTCATTCAAAAGTGAATAACTTTTGTATTGCTTGAAAAATAGCAGATTGGTAAAGAAATCTGTTTTTCGGGATGAAACTCGAAAATAGCACGGAACTTTAAGTAAATAAAGTACTTCATCTGGCATTTGTTGAGTAAAACTGTTATGTGGACAGTTTTCCTTGTTTTTTTCCTAGAAGGTACAGCATTAAAGGTTGCATGTCTGTGTAGAGTGTGTGTGCGATTCACAGTTTCAGATGATTCTTATTTTATCTGATAAACTGTCTAAGTTGAACACATTACCCTCATTGTTTCAAGCTTAATCTTTAATTTGCTCATGCACTACCAGAACTATGAACTGTAGTTAGGAGAATGGTTGTATGTAGAAAGATGACAAGTTCCACACACAATCCATTACCCTTTGGAGATACGGTGGACACAATACGAGGGCGCTATTTGGTTTGGGTCTAGTCTTTTGCATAAGTTACCCCAATATACCCAAATCAAATAACACCCTTGTATTGTGTCTGCTATATCGCAAAAGGCTTAGAGCAGTTTAGCTATTCACTTTTTCCAAAATTTGTTAAGACTCTGGAATACTGAATGTGCTTTTCACATCTTTTCCCAATCTACAGGTTAAACAACATGGTGACTCCACTGTGGAACCAGCCGTATGAGGACCAGCTATCCACCAAATAGACCAACACCAGGGAGTTTCTGAGGAATTTATCCAAGATGCTGCAATGGAACATTGGGGAGATGTCTCCCTGGCTGAAGCAACAAAGGTGAGCTACTCACCAAAGACACGGGATGGTTGTGGGCCAGAATGGAAATGTGATCTTCGTTGACAAAAAACTGTTTCCAGACACAGTTTTCTGGCAAGTGGACTTACATGTACAGCTGCCCTGAAATTTCATTAAAAGTCCAGGAAATGATACCTCATTTTCTTGAGAATCGGTTAAAACTCGGCAAAGTTTTAGCCAATTTCTGAAATAAACTTCCCTTCCACACACAAAAGTCCCAAAGATTAAAAGGGGGGGGGGGGAAGTTGGTTAAAAAAATGTTTACAAACAAAAAGCAGAAAAATGAACACAAAACCAAAACTTCACAATTCATAAGCTGCTCGAATGAGACTCGCACCAACAATCTCCTGCTTCCTAGTGCAGATGTCTCAACTACTTGACCACCAGGCTTGCTGGGGTTGGCTGGCTGGTCCCAATCTGATATAGCAGGTGCCACAATCAATGAGTTTAATTAATTGTTTACATAGGGGAGTTGTGAATGTGAATACCTGGTTTTGACCTTCACCAATGTAAATTTGAATGCACTGTATATTCAGTGCTGTCTGAGAGCTTACGAGCAAAGATTCTGCAAGCAGGCATCTTAACCACTCAATAACAGAGCTTGCAAAGGTTAGTGGGCCAGTTTGAATCTTGTGCATATATAGCTTTGGTTACCACAAGAAATTCACAAGCCTGTTGGAGTGGGATTCGAACCCACACCCTCATGTTTAATAGCACACTCTTCATTTGATTGACAGGAAGAACCACAGTAGGATGGAATGTGAGTTGGAGCCAATTAAGCCATCGGTGAGTAAGCTAGGTGACAAATATTTGTTGATAAAAATATAGATTTTATTTAAATTTATTTTAGTATTGTGAATGATTTTATGAATTATAATCTGAATGATAGTTCACTTTGGCACATAGTGTTAGGTTAGCTTGACTGGTGTGATCTTTGAACTCGGGTAGATAGATAGAGTCACCTTACTTGTACTAAATTTATATTTCAACCTGGATTTCTTGTTAGATAAACTATACAGCATGTGAATCTTTTGTGGGGTAAATATTCCTGACATTGGAGATGTCTGATTTGTTCCTTTCATTTTCATTGTTTGTTTGCACACTAACAGACAGTATTAGAGAGTTATCGCAACAAGTGTGAGTTTACCATCGGCAAGAGTGTAGATGGCATCGGTGAGTGAAACTGGCATTTATTTTTATTTATGCAATCTCTTCATTTTGTGTGTGTATGCGCTCCGTTCACAAGTACCCCCTCGCCTGGATATAAAGTGTGCACACATGTACTTAATGCACCTGTTATGAAAGCTGAACAGAAAGTTCGGGAATTTTTTTCTCAGTTATTCCCCTTATTTCTTGTCAGGTCTTCATGAAACTTGGCCCTGGATAAATTGTGCAATAGTTTCAGTATCATGTCTTATTATTTTCATTGACAGATAACACTGTTGGTTTCCGGCTTGGCGCTTACAAAGGTAAGTATTTCCTCTGAAGTTTCATTTTGGAAAAAGACGTAAATCAGCTTTTATGTTTGATTGGATTGGCTGTCAAGGGGTGTGGCCTATTAGTAGCTAATGCTGATCAATTTCAACCAATCAGAATGCAACACACAGAAAGATTGACAGGTGTACATATTGTGCATTGTCTATTATGTCTGTCAGGAATTAATTATTGAAAAGAAAGAAACAAGCCACAAAAGACTTAAACCCTTGTCATCCCTTTGCTGACCAATATGCTGGCTTACTTTTGTGGCATGAATATTGAGGGTATATGTTTGTACTTTCAACATTGACCAGCAAGCTCTTTTACTCAATAGGGATTTTTCAACAATTACATTTGTACAAGCAAGATTTAGATTTTAAATAAAAAAATTCAGGAAAATCACTGTTTATTTAAATGTTGCTACCTGGTAGTGTACACTTTTATTTATTTTATCACTGATCTTGCTTTTACACGCAAATTTGTTTGTCCTATAAAAAGGACGTGACTTTTAGAAACAGGGTTTGCCCTGCAATTTTTTTTTCAAATATTACTAGGTGTCAGAAAGACGTAAGAGCTCAAACACTGATTTGGTGATAGTACATTTCTATATGATTTGTGTTTAGAGTGTTGAATTACACAAGGAAATAGCAGCTTTAATGAACATATAAAAAGCAGCAATTCCTCGGATACTGTTCAAATTAAGATACATCTTGTATGATGCTAACTTTACAACGACATTCATATTTTACAGCATTGATTTTTCAATTACCCAAATTCTAGGTACCCTTGAGTCCATCTAAAAGAAATATTAGAATATTGCTTTGCATTTAAACATCATACAGACATGGAGCTCATAATGTAATACAACAGACTAGTGGTGCTACACAGATTATGTACAATTATAGAGCATGCAAGTCTCGCCAGTTCACATTCACTTTTCATGTGAACATCTTGGTACCAAACACTGACTAGTCTAGCCACGGACTCCTGTGTTTGAATTCACCCAATGAACGGAAGTGGAGGTCCACATTTCTTCAATTTACTATAGTAATCAACTTGCAATATTTTTTGAATGTGTTGTAAATTGTAATGATTTTTTTTCTTGTTCAGAACCCATTCTTTGCCCTTGACTGGATAAACCTAGTAAAATCACCTAGGTTTTTGAGGTCAACTTACACGCTCTATTGACAGAAGTGGGGAACACATTGCTGACTTTAACTATCAACTGCATTGTTTCCAGCTAGTAGCTGTGAAGACACCTTTAATACACCAGACTTAAATCCCATACTGTACATCTAAAGCCTACAATGGTCTCATATATTATATATCTGTGCTCTGCAGCAAAAAAAGTCTATACAATGCATTTCTCCTTACTAAAGGGTTTTTCAAGAAACTTCGAACAAAAAACAGCACTTTATTTGGTCTTCAAATAAAATTATCCACATTGTGCAACATGTATGTACAAAGATTGGTATACATTTGGAATCAGATGCTCCTAATGCATAACTTGCAACTTTGTTGATCTGTTACTTAGACTGTGTCTGAAACGCGCTTCTAGAGCTATGGCTACGGCTATTGTCAGATTGTTCCCATGTAATTGTTTTGGGTGAAGACCTTGACAATATAGCTCTAGCCATATCAACTTTTTTAATTTGTTCATTTGTGCATCAGGTCTTGACCCACAAGATAACCATTCCACCAGCACCTCTGACGTACCAGTGACTGGTGCTGCCATAAGGATCCTTAAATCACTATCTGACACAACAGCACTTCACCTCAGAGATCTTCAAGATTGAGATCCAAAATCTCCCAAGACACTTTGGATTTGCGGTGAGTTTGCTCCCTAAATATTGAACCCTCAATAACAATAACCATACAGTTTGTGCCTTCTTAGGAGTATGTATGTATTGTGCTCCATGCTTGGGATTTATCAAGGTCTGTTAATAACAGAATCAAAAGGCTGTAAAATGAATTTCACTAAAACATGAAATATCCCAGCCCTGTGTTTGTATGAAAGTAATGACCACATTTTACGCACACTTTTTTGCAATGCCCGTGCTCATGTTCACAATTGTTTCTAATGTTGCTGTGATGTTGATTTACATGTAGGTATTTTACACTTTACAGCTTTGGGATTTTCTGTATAATTTATGAACCTAGAATTCATTGCATTATACATGTGTACAACTTTGTACATTTAAGTATCTCATTGGCTGCATGCTATGTGCTAATGAACGCAGCAGTCACATCAAACTTGATCAAAATACTTTTGTTAACATTCCTTTCCCCTCAAACAGCAGTGACACTGAAGTTCCAGCTCATGACATCGCTGTATTGCTCATGAATATGGAACTTCATTAAAAAATATTTTAAAGCCTGAAACATCCAAAGACTTGGAATATAGTTCCTAAAATAAAAACCTCAAAATCTGTTTCAAAGGCACTTATAAAAAACCTTTATTTACAGTGAAAAAATTTCAGGAATTCCATATGTTAGTACACAAGCTCATTAAAAGGAAGGGTAGATCATTTGTCATTTGTGCATTTTTTTTTTCATTTGAAGCTACAACAGTGCTCAAAATCTAAAAACAGGTGCTTAACAACTAACATGATGAAGTTTTAGCTCTGTGAATGCAGTATATTCCAAACATATACTCTAAGATCTCAGGTTCAATTCAAAAGTTGCTGAGTCATGTTTTATATTGCGTCCGAATTCAGCCCCAGGGACACATTCTCATTCAGTCAATTGCAGCTACGCGATGTCATGCACTGAACTGACATATAATAGCAACCTAGTGTGCGTGTGCGTCGTGTCGACGCTTGCGCGCACATATTCATGGATTCACCGAATTTACAAACCAACTACATGAACTAACATGATGCATTGTTGGAAATGGCTTTCTTTCATTGTTGCCTTCAAAATGACAGCATGTCAGAAAGAATGATTTCGCAGGGAGTTTAGTGCCATTAAAACCAAAAGCCTTTAACAATAATTTTGTCAGTTACCTTTTGGATAGCTGCAAATGATCTACTCTACCTTTAAACACGAACAAAAGTTTGATTCAAATAATTAAACTATTTAGGATTTGTTAATTTCTGAACCTTTTACATACATACATTGCATGAATACCAGCTGTTCCCTTTACTGATAGTTGGTTGCAATCTGCTCTGGGCGGGCCTGCACATTACTGATGTCATGGTGCGTACATGTATTGGCAATTCGCTGAAGTAAAACACATTTCAACTCCATTATATTGTGTTGTTAATGTTTCTCGATGTCAAATCTACTTAATTGGCATTCCAATGAAGAACATGTATGAAACGGCCTTAAATCTGCTCTACACTTTGAACACAGCAAGTTCAAAAGCAGCACTCACTCTACACACTGCTGCCCTTAAAGACAGCTTGCACTTATCAGGTACCAGTGAACATTGTTCTTGACAACTTTCCAAAGATTAGATCCCTTCTGGTTCTGGATGTGCATACTGCTGCCCTTGTGCTGATGGCTCGGTGCCAGTCAGCCCAGGACATTGTTCCTGAGTACTTGCAAGTGACTGCTGGCTCTCTGCTGGTTCTGGATGTACACACTGTTCCCCTTGTATGGATGGCTTGCAGTCAGTCAGACTAGAGCATTGTTCCTAATGAGAACTTGCAAGCGCTGGGGTCCCTGCTGGTTCTGCATGTACCTCAACATGCACTTGAACATGCTGCAGACTGTGCATGGATGCCTTGCTGCTGCTTTGCCTGGAACATTGTTCTTGACAGCTGTCCAGTGACTTCTGACTCTCTGTGTGTTGTGCATGCCCTTGGCTTGGTGGCTTGCTGCTGCTTGGCCTGGCAGCACGGTGCTCTTGGTCATTTTCTGCCCGCGGAATCACATGAAGCTCAATCTGCTTCCCTGGCTGCGATGGTCGGCTGGGATTCTGTCTTGGGCAACAACGACAGCACAGTTTCAGGAATGAGAAAGCCTTGACTACAGCTTCACGAAAGTCAGCGTTTGTGGCACTGTAGACCAGGGAATTAATTGAGCTATTGGTCAGTTGCAAAATTGCAATGCATATAATCAGAATATTTATTGTCTCTGAAAGTTCCAGATTGGCAACAATCTGAGCAGTTGAAGTATACTTTGATGCCACTACAAGTACATGAATTGTCATAATTGAAGCTGCAGTGTACAGTGAGTTCAGAATGAAGAAAACAGCAGTGTTGATGATAACCATGCAGAGGACCTTGCCTGCTCGCTTGGGACGGTTCGGAAACAGGGCTGATTGCTTGCACACTTTCAGTACTACATAGATGTACAAAGCAAGAGTTGCTATCAAAGAGGCAATGTTAATAATGGAAAGAATCCCAAGGTTGACTTTATAGAAGACAGCGTCTGTTAATGGTACGAAAATCAGAATCACACCAACAATAATTGTTGGCACCCAGAGTCCTGCTGATATCTTTGCTGCTCGAGATTTAGAGGCTTTTTCTTTGAACGTTATAGGATTGCATACTGCAGAGAATCTCTCAGCTGCTATGGTAACCACAAAGAAATTAGAAGTAGCGAGGAACGTGCTTTGGATACTGAATATTGCCTTTTTGACCAATAAGTTGGACTTTATAGGTGAAAACAGTGCAATTATGAAGTAAGTTATAAGGTAGAGGGAGTCAGCCACAGCCAGATTGGATAAGTAGATGTTGATGATTGTACGCATGGACTTCACTTGAATGACTGTGAAGAGAAAGACAAAGTTTAAGCAGAGGCCAATTGGTGCAATGATTTCAGCACTTAACCATGATATTTGCTCAGTTCTTTCTCTACTCATGTAATAGTTCTCAAGATGCTTTTCAACGTCAGTTTTCCACCCAGTTGATGGAGTGGAGGTGTTTTGGTAGCCATCTACCATAGTTCATGCACAATGTAGCATTGAGCTCAGTGAGCGACATTTTATTCAGATGCAGCAAAGAATGTTCTTCTCTATTTCAAGATCACTCCAGATTTATACTTACAGGGATTGCAAGACTTTAAACAAAGTGTAATTGAAACAGAAAGTTTCTTTTTCTTTTCTCTCCTTCTCTCCCCCCCCCCCACATTTCTGTCCAATTTTAATGCATGTGACTATCTTGTGGTATTAGTTCCTGTAACCAAAGCAGATGCATGTTAGTCAGTTTCACTACTTGCATTGACATGAAATCTGAGAATTGAATTTGTTTCAGTTTTAATGATTGGCTCCAGATTAAACATGCATATTGTGTACATGTAATTGTTTTTTTATGCAAGTCGTTCCTTCACAAGGCATAAATGCCACTCAATGTGAGGGCTACCGTACAAGAAGAAAAGACAGAAAAAAAAGAGGACGATAGAAAAGGAAGACAATTAAGTTTAGCGTGTGAGAGATGCATGTTCACATTGTGTTTAAAGTGGGCGAGTCAATAAGAAAGTGACCCGCACTCAAGATATTTTTTCTTAAAAAGCAATCAAATTAGATACACTGAAGAAATATGTCTTAAAAGAGCATGTTCTTCCACTCATCTGAAAAAACCCAATCACTAAATTTGATCATGCCATCCAAAGTTATGCATGTTTTACTAAAAAGAACCCATTTGTGTAGCTGTCCAAGGAATGCGATAATATTGAAAGCTAAATGAGCTAAGTGAGATTTACAGATTATACACAACTATTCAAGTACAAATGAAATTTTAATGATTGAAATCAAGACAATTTTTACTATCAGGTTGTGTGTTTTGAATATGAGAAACAAGTCAACTCTCTCTTTCTTTGAAATATTGATGGTGATTTTTGTATCTTTTCCTTTGCAAGTTCTGGTTCATTCACGGAGGTGGGAAAACGATGGATGTTTCATTGTCCTCAATGGGAGATGTATTATCAGTTCGCAATATGGTCATTGATAAGTGGTGGACAGCTAGGTTTTGTGATCATTTTATAGAAATAGACATGAATTGGGAATAGAGTATGCAATTTAAGTGAAATTTTCACAGTTAATAGTCAATAAGATGTACTTTACCCGTATTTTATTGAAATGGAACAAGCTAAATATTTTAAACATTTTTTTCAAATTCAGTCACTTTCTTTTTGACTCATCCTGTAATTGGTTCAACCGGTCACGTGGGAATAAACTTGATGAATACATCCTGAAAATGGCTTTGGGGATAATGACAGTATATGGATGTGATTGGACGGAGGAGCAGGTAGTTGGTAGTTGGTTTTAATTTGGTCATGTTACTGATGATGGAAAGAAGTACTAATATTACTTTGTACAAAGGTATATGTAGATGTAGACAACAGCCCAAAAAAGAGGAGATTTTCTTTTTCTATCAATCCTTCTTGTCTTTTTCTCCAAAATGAATTGTGTTCTTCCCCTGGATGTTGATTTATTTACCCATACAACAATTCTGTACTTCCCTTCTGTTTGATATTCAATTTGATCTGATAAGCAATGAAGTCAAATGGAAGTTTTTATTCACAAATCACAATTTGATTTCTGTTCATCAGTTGCCTTTTTTTTTTTCCTGGGCAAATGTTGGTTGTCATCTGATCAGAGTTTCTTCTTCACTTTCTGGGGTTGTTGTCATTGCTGACCGGATTAACTACAAACTGTTACTGCTTGTTTTTCATTGCCTTCATGATTCAGCTCCTGAATACAACATAGACCTATTAACTCCTTACAATCCATCCAGGCGATTGAGATCTTCTGATGCTTCTTTGCTGGTTGTCCCTCACACTCACAAATCTTGGGGTGATCGATCATTTTCTCACGCAGGTCCTCATCTTTGGAACAAACTACCCCTCGCCATTCGCAACATCTCATCGCTTTCTGAATTTAAAGTTGCCCTAAAGACCTATGTGTTTCAGAACACTCAGAATGTTCTGGTTTAGTTACATTTAATTGTTTTGTTATTTCTGATTTGATATAATGTTTGTTTGCGCCATGAGTGTCATTTATGGCGGATAATGGCGCAGTATAAATTTACGTTATTATTATTATATTATTTGAAATCAGTCTCTGCCTTGCCTTACGATCAAGTTGATGTTGTCATGTTCTCAGTTTTGTTGATTGAACATCTTTGCAAGACAATTTGCAGGGCTAACTACTTGGTCTAACTACGTGGTGGCATGGTTTAGTAAAGGTTTGCGGTACCAGCATGTAGAATTTTTTGGGGGGAAGATGTGGGTTTTTTTTCAGAACCACACATCTTCCCAAAAGAGACTCTGCATGCCTACATGGTGTTACTGCAAACCTTCACTAGAACACTGTCTTCCACAAATGTGACAATTGGGAAGGGGAAAGTGTGTTTGTCCATTTTTTTTGGGGGGGGGGGAATATAATCCCCAACCCCTTTTCTTCCCCTGACATCCCCCCCCCCTCCCCCAGCCCCTGATTCTTTGTAAATATTTCAAAGCTAATCATTTTGTATTGATGATTTTTCAATGATAGATATAAAGTGTTTGAGGACCTACGTGGATCTGTTTGGGCCTACAACTACGTCCATTCACTGAGCGGATTCGGGATTACCCATCGAGGACTCGAAAAGATAGGAGAGAACAAGGCCAGTTTCTTCGGTAAAATTATCAAATCAGGTAAGACAAACATCTGTGAAGACTCATTTGCATTGGTCTGCATCTCAATTCTATGTTTATAGTTGTGAAATTCGAAATTGTGTATTAGAAAGTAGGAATCAACTTTATTCGATTTCATCCATACAATTATTGATCTTCTTTTTCATATATGTATTTTTTTTGTTGCCCTTCCCTGAAGTATTTTACAAACACTGTACACATTGAGTTTTGGCCGAGGGTTTGCAAGAACAAAAATCAACAAGCTTACTTCTGGTTGGACACGAATCCCCAACCTTCTGCTTCGTAGTGCAGACGCATTTACCACTCGACCACTGAGCTTGAGTCCCACCTAAGCCTTCGGACAACACTAAGTGCACAGTGTTTACAAAATATGTCAGCGAAGGGCAAACAAAAATTAAATATAAAAAAGGATAATTTACATCTCATAAAATTTTTTTTTCCTGCCCAGGTTCCCATCTGAAGTCCATCCAGATGATCCTTAATAAGACAACAGACGGTACAGGCATAGACTCCAACACCCTAGCCTTACAGATGAAGGGCCATCCTGAGCTGAGGGACAAGCTTCATGTCGTCACCTCTTGGGGGCCTTTGCCTGTCTACCCTGGGGTGGTCAACTCAGAATTACCTGGTAGGTACAGTGGACTCTGTCACTAAGTACCAGTGTTGTAGTCGAGTTACCAACGTCGAGTCCGAGTCCAAGTCCAAGTCTCGAGTCACAAGCCTCGAGTCCAAGTCCGAGTCACAAGTCACTTGTTCTTAGTTGTTCACCGAACTAATCGTTTTTAAAAATTATTTTTTAATCCTCCATTCTGTCTTTTAAGTAAATCCCAGTGTATATAGTTGTGGTTGTACATGTTGTTTAGAGCCAAAATGTGTTTTCCTTTTAATTCCCATTCCTAAAAAATCTTCCTCCAACCCTTCCCTCCATGTTTTGTCATCCAAACAGTATTCCTCAATGATCCTTTCCCATACCTACGTTAGGTTTTTACTTTTGATGAAATTACGTGACTCAAGTCGAGAGTCATCGAGTTCGAGGAGTCATGGTCAAGTCCGAGTCATTTTCCAATGTGACTAGAGTCCAACTCAAGTCCGAGTCCTAGACTCGAGTCCTACAACACTGCCCAGTAATCCCTCTTAAGAAAAGGTTTAGGTGGAACTCTTGAACGCATTGTCGCCCAACACCTTGTGCTGATGTTAAGATATTTGATGATCATAGTGCAGTGTTCATATAGCACTCTTATACAACACTCTCAGATTGCTCACACTTATTACCCCTGTTCATCAGGCCATGAGAACACTTTCCTGCTATAAGCTCGAGATCAGCCCTATCTGGTCTGCACCCCCCCCCACATGTACTCAATGGAGGCAATTGTAGTAATGTATCTTGCCCAAGAACACCAGCACCGTGTCCCCTGTCAAGATTGACTCAACATAACATCGTGCATGAGTCAAACACAGGAACCTTTTGACCACAGGACTCTGCATGCTGAATAAAACTCTAATCAAATAACCAACGTATAAACACTGACGTATAAACACTGTATGAGTGTGTTACCTCCTGAGTGAAAGTTGGAAAAAAAAACGTTGGCGAGGGGCAAAACCTAACTTGATTTACATAACCCCAACTAAAATTCCATCTTATGAATAGTTAATGATATACCTGCTGCTATGTACATCAGATTCGAACCAGCCAACTGATTCCCTTAGCTCGGTGGTTGAGTGGTAAGACATCTGCACTAGCTAGTAGGAGGTCTTGGGTTCGAGTCCCACCCGAGTGATTTTTTCCAACTTTCACTCGGGAGGTAACACACTGACCGTTTATACCAACCGTTTATACGTCGGTGAAGGGCAAAACCTAATTTGATTTACATTACCCCGATGCAAAATTCCATCTTATGATGGATATTTGTTGCGTGGAAGAAGAAAGTACCTCAGACAGTCAGACCACTGTTTAAACAGAAGATCTGACCTGACACGTGTACATGAGGACATACAAGGGCCTCATGATTCTGATATTTAGTATGCTTGTAGATATTTAAATATTGTTGAACCCTGCATCATAGTAAACGGCCTGCAACAGCCTGCCGTTTTGAGTCTGTGTTTAGATTAATCACCATTTTGCTCGTCTCATGTTGAATATTCTTTGGTCTTTTTTTTTCTCATAGAATCTCAAAACATCTATCAGCAGGCATCTTCTCAACATGCATCTCGACCCCAAATGGCAAGCTCAACTGAACCAATACATGGTGTCCAAATTTGTGCCGGTTACACTGGATCAGTACAAAGGATTGTTCAAATAAACAAACAAATGTTCCAATAAACCAAAAAGGGAAACCGACGATTAGTGCATTATAAAATATATTGCATTATTATAATATAACAATTGTAACAAAATAATGAGACAGTGTTATATTTTAAAAAAAATAATAATAAATTCATTGTTGAAATCAGTACTCTTAAATTGGAACTTGTCATGATGCAATTTTGTCTCTCTAAATTAATAATGCAATATACATATTTTATTATGTAAACATGTTTTTTATATATTTTACTGAAACCACAGAGACTAGTTGTCAATCTACAAGCTATTGTCACATCTTACTGTGTGCAATGAGTTCATTAGCAGGGCTCAAATTTTGTGTGAAAATTTTGTGAACAACAGTACCTGAAAGTATTATTTACTGGACCAATGTACATTCACAGATTAGTCACGATCATGATTAGTCATGATCATGATAAACTGAGACCAGATTTGGACAGCACATGCAATCATGAAAGGCATGTACAGTCGAATCTCGTTAGTACAAACTCTGTTAATACAAAATTCTGGTTATAACAAACATAAAGCCTTGGTCCCGACTGTGCATTTATGTACACAATGAATGGGACTGATGTTCCTCTTAATACAAAATTCTGATATAACAAATAATTTGGTTAGGTCGGAACGAGTTTGTATTTTAAACGAGACTCGACTGTATTCATCTGAGTGCAATGTGTAATTATAAAACATCAAGATGAATTTTTATTCCCTTTGTTTTAAGTTGCCAAATCTTCCAAAGACTTTAGAAGTGTTTTTGTCATTTCGTATAACCTTCGAGAGTGAAATACATTGGAATATCAAAACAATGTGTGTTACAGTGAAGTGCAAATTTGCCTTGTTGAGATTATTTATGCAAATGCGATAAGGTTTTCTGTCATGGATGTTGGTATGAACATACATGATGTGGATAGGATTCACCTACTTTAATGAACATGTAGTTGTGTTTGTCATTTATAATACATGTACACCATATAGTTATTAAACTGTGCTGTAAATTTTGGATTTTTGTGACTTGGTTTAAAAATTAACAATCACTTCTTGGTTTAAAAATTAATAATCACTTCTTTCATATTTCAAAAAACTATATTTGCAATGGCAAATTATTAAAGTGGATGCGGTGTTTAAAATGAATCAGACTTTCTATTCTATAAATGTTCTAGTTTTCTGGCAACGTGATGTTAGAAATGAACTCTTTTGAACTTTTAATAAAATTGTATTTTCAATGGCAAATTTTATATTAAATACAATACATGTAGATCTGAGCCAATTTACTTGTTTCAGTCAAATTATTCTGTGTGAAAGATTGACCATTTTTTTCCTCTGGCTTATTTCATCGTGTCACGCTTAATTTCTTGGTTACAGAATCCCAATGTTTCCAAGTAGATATCATGGCTAATGGAAAGTACTCAAGAAAGATACTCAAACCCAAATTTAAAATATCTTAAAAAATTTAAGTATCTTCCTTTTCTTGTACATATATTCAATGGGGAGTGCCCAGGGGAGTGCCGATAAAAGCCTACAATCATGCACACTACATTTCCTAATAGTGTACAGGGGCGGATCCAGGAATTTCGCAGGGGGGGGGTGTTACATCAGCCAAAAAATCCGATGTACACAGGTGTTTTTTTCCAGACATTTGGCCTCCGTAAAATTAAAAACTAGGGGGGGGGGCTGGTTCCATATTTTAATAGGGGGCGCTGTTCAAATTCGACGATTAGTAACGCTAGATTACAGACTGGTGTGCCGTATTTTGAACAGGGGTACATTATACCAGTATAATTTTTTAGGAATTTGTATGATAATGTTTTTTTTTTACTTTTTTTTATTTTTTTTATCCCAACCCCCCTCCCTCTAGATTCGTGCCTGGTGTAAAATTGATGGCCCCTGCTCACAACTGTTTTTTTTTTAGGGGGAAGGGGGGGGGGGAGAGACCGTTCGAATGTAACATCACCTTAATTCTAACATTTGCTACCGTCTTTTTGTACGGAATTCCTTTTTTTTAATGGGGGGGGTCTCAACAAACGTTTGGGTGCTCCCTGCCCCCCCCCCCCCCCCCCCCCCCACTGGTGGAACCACATCTGAGGGTGAGTTCCCTCAAATGACTCGGCCCATTTCGGTTCTGTAGGCCAAATTTCTTGCGTTTACCACAATTTGGTAAAAAAATAATGGACCCAGGATATTATACATATACTTAAACACAAAAACATACATACATGTACATAATCTTTACACCGTTCTAAAGGAACTTTGTTCTACTTTTTTCATTTTGAGGTAGCATTTTTGGTATCAGGGGTCAATCTCTCTGGGGGTAATCTTGCCACCAAGTCTATGTTAAAAAGTTTCTACCGGTAACTTTAACAGCGCCCTCTAAACAAATCTTTGAGAGTGGTGTTTTTGAAATTTCGGACTAGCTTCGGATCGGTGTCGTAATCATTTCCACAACTAATGACATGTCCGATACAAGCAAGTCATAACATTTGGGCTGTCAACAGCAAGAAATGTTCAAAGCAAAACAAAGACCGATACCAGTATATCCCGAAAGTGACAAAATAACATCGCTGGAAGTCAAAGCTAAATCTTTCAAACGAAACCAATGTTTACGAAAATTCCCAAGGTATGACGTATTGCTCACGTGAGGGCGCATACAGGTGGTGTTGTTTTGTGACACTGACAGGTGCAAAATGAATGATTGCAATTCACACGTGGTGGTTTGTTGTCATGTCAGTGCTGCATGCACATGTCACAATGAAAAGACCCTGTACTCAAGCCCTTCTCGCAAGTGTCGTCGCCATGTTGGGTCACTTTCTCCGGATGTTTTCATGGTTGTTTCTCTGCTAATTTGTGAGGTACTTGGTTCAGTACGTCCGCCGTCAACTCGATTTTCTTAACCCCTGAAAAACTGCAAGAAGTTCATGGCCTGGTCGTGAGTATTTAACAGGGACAGAATCGTATTACCAAGGTTGCGATCATGGCGATGTGCATTCACAAAGCGCGGGGTTTGCAATCGAATCAACGTACAATTTTCCGTAAACCGTAGATCTAAAATTTTCACATAATCCTATTTAAACATTTTGGATTTTGAGCATGTTAAGGAAGTGACAGTTAAGCTAGTGGTTTCTCACGTTCGTCATGTGCATTTTCCCATGTTGAATAACTTGAAGTGTTCAACATATTTAATTGGCCTGATCGAAGATCAATCTGATAATTGACAATTATTATGTACCAAAAACAGGGCTGATGGCTTTCAGGGACTTCATTCATCCTTGCAACATATCTCTCTCTCTGTTATTTTAGTCTCTATTGTATTGGAGTGGTGATGTGAAGTAGTTTTCTACAGGAAATAATTAATGCTGGGTTCCTTTATTTTCAATAGGACCCAAAGAAATATTGATTGTGAAAAGAATGCAAAAGTCATATCCGTCACACCTTTTGTGACGGAAATGACAATTATTATATTACTTGGCTTTTGGAGGTATAATTACCTTTTCAAGTTGTTTACTTTACAAATTATGGCAGTAGGTACATATTGAGAAATACACGGGGACATGCATTTTGAGGGGGTTTTGAGGGAGTATTGTAAAGAATGAGCATCTTGTCCATTATGTTAAAGAGTTTTTAACACTGCACATAATAGGAGTCGTGTTAAAGTTAATTTCACTGCTCAAAAATCTAATTTTCATTCTATATTTTTTCGAATTATAGTGCCTTAAAGTGTCGGGACATGAAAGTAGACACTTGATACTGAAGAATGACCCATAGGCCCCTTTTTAATAAAAACTTGCTGGGAGTGTACATGCGGGAAGAAATTCATGATAAACTATCTCCAGCATTTAGGATAGAGATAAACCCACGAATGATTCTAGCGTAAGGTTGATGCATTGGCAGTTGTACTGTTTAACTATGTTCACTATAGGGTGTCAGTGGGTACATTTAATTGTTTTGAAAAGAAGCTGAAACAATTAGAAGCAGTAGGTGAAAATTAACAAAAATCCACTTTGAAAAAAGATGTATATCATAAATTTAATTTAGCTACTTAAACTGTGCATATTAATTTACTTGTGCTTTTAACAAATTCAATAAATATATATAATCTGATATCAAAAAGTATTTTTGTCCTCTGCAGGCTGAGTGTAAACATTAAACTGAAATCCACAGGCAAAAGGGGAACTATGTATTGGTGGAGTGAGGAAATTATGGATGTGACATTTACACATTTAAACATTTAAAATAATAAACAAAATTCTAAATCGTATTTTTCCAAAAGTTTTAACAAAACTCAAATTTTAAAAACAGGAACCTATTTTCCGCTATCTTCCTTTGAGTTGAGCATGCATAACAAAAATAATCCAAACCTATTCAATTTGCTAAAAGCTAAGGAGAACTGCAGTACTAGATTACTTTCAGGCTACGTGCTCATCTTTTTATTGTTTTCAATGACAGCCCTCTTTTTATTATGTTACTCATTTATTATTTGTTGTGTCGATCATGTTGGTCTGCACAATGGGCAGTCGTCAGTCTTTGTGAAAGGGCTCAACATTGAGATGGTTCTTTAAATGTTTGCTAAACATTTACAAAATGAAACGTCACATCCTTAGAAGACATTGGAGGAGGAGGTCTAAGAAATTGGAGGAGGAAGGCAATTGGAGGTCTGTGGATGTTGAGCTACTACGTACATGTAGAGGGTAACAGATGTCTCTGATGGTGATGCTGAAGTTTTGCAGAGCTATCGTCTGTTTGCTGACCTTCATTGCTAGACGGACAGAGCATGGATGTAGCTGCTTGATACTCATGATGATGGTGTCCCTTTTGGTGAGTGCTGGGTGTTCATTGATTTCCTGTAATTCTCCCCATCTGCCATGTGCTCTGTGTTTGTGCTGTCTGGCGTTGAGTTCTCTTGCTGGTGTACCCAGTGTACACCTTCTGCATTCGCAGGGGATGCATCAGGTTCGGTCTTGGAGGCTTGCTTGTCCTGTGGGCTATTGTGGATCTTGTGGGTGTGGAAAGCCCGGATACCTTTGTCATTTAGGAAGTACTGGATGTGATGAGAACTGCCTGTGTTGGGCTGTGTAATAGGCGGGGTGAGCCTAGTGGGTTCGACCTTGGGTGTAGGGGACCCTTTGGTAGGTGAAAGACTTTGGATCTTGCGTCTTGACTGGATGAGCCTTGAATCTGTTGTGTTGTAGTGCTGTCTTGATATGGTAAAGTTGTTGCCGGCCAGGATTGCGGTTGCTGATGCAGGCTTCCCGGACAAGGTTGCTCTTTGACTGGTGTTTGGATTTCCGGGTGCAGGAAGGATTGGTTGTCGATGTTGCCAGTCAGTGTCTGTCGGTCATCTCTAATAGACTCAGGGGTCGAGGGTGTTGTCAGACTGTTTTCAGACCTTAGCATCCGGGGATGAGATTCAAGGCGCCTGATCCTCACTGCGCCAGATGCTGCTGTAAATCCAGTTGAAGTCTTTCAGGACCTGCTGGAGGTCCCATGCTGTATGATGAAGTGATGAGAGTCTCATCCATGTACTGAAGACAAACTCTTGGTCTCAGATCTACGAAGGCAGTACTCCTATATGAAGGCATTGACTAAAACTGGGGATAGAGTTGATCCTGTGGAAGTTCCAGAAGGCTGCTTGGACAACTGGCTGTTCATTGGAAGAAAGACAGCAGGATGTAGGTGGGTCGCAGATCATGAACCTGGTTTGGAGTGTGGGGCTTCATATTTCTGCAGGGCGTAGTCAAGTCGGAGTCCCCCTTGGCACCGAGGCATGAGTAGCCTGTGGGGATGGCAGTGAATATCTGGTAGCCTTCATCGGGGTTGACCATGGTGTCCTTGGGAACACTGTGAGGTTGCGCTCATGGTGTCATTGGGATCATCACCCTCACCATCCCCATCACCCCCACTGGCGGCCGCCACCACCCCCCTCACCCTCACCACCACCATCACCATCATCATCATGCTGCTGCTGCTGCACTGCGCTGCGCTGCGCTGCTGCTGCTGCTGCGAAAACCTTTACTTGTGATCCCAACAAAGCCATGTGCAGCTTCAGTGGAGACTCCAGGTATTCATCACCAATCCCATGGGTGAGGCATGTCTCAAGGTCTCGGTCAGGAAACCTTCATGAAGACAAGCTGTGTGAGTGTGAAACCCTCTCTCTGGATTAGGTTTGTGATCTCCTACCCATCTACATCCTGCCGTCCTTCATCCAGTGGACAGGTCAATTCTTCAAGCAGTCAGCTGGAACTTCCACAGGATTAACCCCATCTCCAGTTCTGGCCAATATCATCATATAGTTCTGTACAGCTTTCGTGGATTTGAGAGCAACAGTTATCTTCAGTTTGTGGATGACACTTTCATCATTTTATCACACAGCACAGTACCTCCAGCAGTTCCTGAGACACTTCAGCTGGTTCACACACAGCAGCATCTGGCTCACCTTGGATCGAATCTTCTTCCTGGATATTGAGGCCTCCAGGCAGTCTGGCAGTATTCTCAGCCCTTTTGTCTATCAGAGAGCCACACATTGATAGGCATCTCCACAATCAATCTGTCCAGTGCCCTGGGATCTATTCATCAGTCATTGGCACCCTTGTCTGGCAATCCTTCATCATTGACCACGATCCTTTGCTGCGACAACTTTGCTATGTCAAGGCAACAATCCAACACGACCGATTTGGGGTACATCAAGTTGAGACACTTGATCCGAAGTCTTTCACTGACTAAAGTGTTTCGTATACTCAAAGTCTACCCATCAGGTTCATCTGGTCCATTACACTTCCCTTCATAGGCAGCTCTTATTGCATTTAGTCCTTCCTGAATGACACTGGCATCTAGGTTTTCCATGCCTAACATGATCTGCAATAGCCTACAAGGATGAGTAAGACTCTGAGACCTAACCTGATGTAACACCTGTGAATACAGAAAGGTCTGCATTGGGTACATCGGTGAGGATCTTAGCGCTGGACTCCATGAACACAAGGCGCATGGTTCTTTGGGGAGATTGCAGGAAATTTTTGATAATTCAGCATTTTACCGATCGGTAGCACCTCATCATAAGTATTGAGTGCCACAATCCTTGCCGAGTCTGAAAGGCCTTGGATGTCTGGCACAGGATTTTTCTGCAGGACATCAGTTCCATCATCAGTGATATCTGGAGTCCTTTGCTGTGCTAGCATCTCAATATTCCACAGGCCTCCAATACTCACTCCACCAATAGTTAACATCTAGTTCCCCTTTTAGCTTGTCTGTGGGTGTCTGTCCTCAAAACTCAGCTCTGTAAGTAACATTCATGTACATGTACTCACTTGACATTCTATAGTGAACAAAAATTGCCCTTTCTTGCCTTATGTTAATTGTCCTGTCTTGCCTGCCACTTTCTTGCCTAAAGTGCCAATATTTGCCTAAAGTGCCACTTAATTCTTACCTAAAGTGCCAACTATTTCTTGCCAAAAGTGCCAACTATTTCTTGCCAAAAGTGCCAATTAATTCTTGCCTAAAGTGCCAATTAATTCTTGCCTAAAGTGCCAATCCTTGTCTAAAGTGCCATCTCTTGCCTAAAGTGCCATCTCTAGCCTCAAGTGCCATCTCTTGCCTCAAGTGCCATCTCTCGCCTAAAGTGCCATCTCTCGCCTAAAGTGCTAACTCTTGCCTCAAGTGCCAATTCTCGCCTAAAGTGCCAATTAATTCTTGCCTAAAGTGATAATTCTTGCCATGTTGTCTAATGTCTCTAGGCCTATTGCCATCACTTGCCATAATTACATCCCTTCTTTACCGATACTGTCCTACGTGCAAAATGTTATTCCAATCAAAGCTGCCATGCATCAACCCTCCTTGCCAGGCATGTACACTCCCATTCTAGACACACAATTCTAGTTCTAACCTCAGTTAGTTGCCTTCAACTTCAAGTCAATGGCTGGATTGAAGGTCTAGTTCATTAGGTTTTTTTAGGTTAAGATTAATTCAAAGTAATCCCTTGCTAATTTGTTTAGTCATACAGAAAATTGGGTAAAAGTTCACACTGAAAGCCACAGCCCTTTACGTTGTTTTATTTCAATTAATTGTACTGGATGCTAGTATTGCTGCTGTTGCAAGCAGGTCATCACCCTTATTAGGTAAACCATGCAAAGCCAAACCATTGGCACCAGTTGTCTTTTATGTGGACGACCACACAAGTAATGTACTTGCATGCATATGGTGAGTAACCACTTAATTTTGTCACTTCCTTTGAAAAACATGTTCACCAGGGCCCTTTTTAAATACATTCAACGTTTTCAATCCTTTTTTGTTATAACTTCAAATTTGTGTTACTTTTTATTGTTGATTCTTTTTGATAGGCAATTTGTTGGTGTCATTTGACATTTCTTGATCTTTTAAAGAATTTGGGGTCAGAGAAGGCAAACCCATCTACATGTAACAAGAATTATGGTGTTTTCACTAGCTTATTAATTGAGTGTGAGTGTTGCCTCAAGTAGGCCTACTCAAGTCTAAGCTTTGGGCTTGTCCACGTAGTAAGTGCGAGGGCATAAATGTCAAAACCAAATCATGATTTCTGATTTAAATATTTTTTTGGTATTTCCATCAGTTTTTTACAAAAAACTTGAACACCTTTGAATCTCCTGCTTTTGTCTGTTGATGGAATGGACTGTCACAGTGCCTTTAAACAAGATCTGACTGTTGGTGACTAGCCTGTGTAAAAGGCATGGCAGGGGAAAAGAATTGAAATTTTGACTGTCTGTGACCGATCACACAAAAGTTAGTGTTGAAGGCTACTTAACAGTAATGACCGAATTTAAATAAGTGTCAGCAGTTTATTACTTTACTTTGTCTTACATTTTATTTTGGTATTCAAAATCAAGAAAAACCAAATTAAACTAAAGTCAAAATTCAGGCATGCAACTTTTCCTCGGATCTGCTGATTTCCTTGTTTTTAACTTTTCGTGAATGCTATTACAAATTGAAAATACCATACAAAGTCTTGTGTGGTTTTGGAGTTTCCTTTTTTCCCCCTAAAATGCCAGTTGCATGCCTGAAAACAGTAAACATACATAAGCATTTGAATAATCATTATCATTAGAAAAAAAGGTTCAAAATATCTTTTGATAAAACACTGAGGCACACAGTATTTCAAAAGGGTTTGTTTGACTTTTTAGAAATGATTCAGTACAATGTTAGGCTGTAATATGATTTATTTCAATTAATTATTTTGCTTGAAAAATATTCCTGAACTAGCAATTTGCTCCCTATGTTCCTCCAGTTACATGAATTAGGAAACTAGTATTTTTAAGTTGGTCACCAGTAATCCTCACCGTTTAGAGAAAACATATCCCCATCTATAGGCAAGAAAACTGAATGAGTCAGTGGACAATGCAGTAAAGAGACAGTGACAGCAGTTACTAGATTCAACACATTTATTAATAACGAACGCTAAAAAAACGATAGGTGAAATCTTTAGCAGCCTGGGTAGGAAATGGACTCACGCTTTGATTGCATGCCTCCACAGTATGTGCTTCTACCCCAGTTTGAGTCAATACAGTGCTCGCTATGCAGCGCATCCAAGCCACGCATTAAATAATGAAAATGTGTAGTCACAGGCCCAACCAATAAGCATGTCGGCATCCAAGCCACGCATTAAATAATGAAAATGTGAGTCACAGGCCCAACCAATAAGCATGTCGGCTGGTCACACTGATATGGCGGTGCAGTCTGGACCTCCAGCTGTACACAGTGCAGCGTATGACTCGTAGCTGTCACAGTTACCCTTTTGTTTTAGGGACTGTGGCTGGAAAGATAAAATGATTAGATTGCAAACACCAAATAATCACAACAATGGACAAGATCAGTTCTATTTACACAATTATTATTTACAATTTAATTTATAAGTCCACTTCTTCTTGCAGTATTTACAATATTTCTCCTTAAGTCATAAAAAGGATTATAAATTTCTCTTAAGTCATAAAATGGATGATTAATGCGGAAAACAACAAAAATATCTCACAAAAAAACTATAAGTATTCTTTCTTCTCAGTTTTAAACTCTTAACTTGAAACACAACTGAACCAAAAAAATAGTAATTAAAGGAATATCTGTTTTTACTTTCTGAACAAATTAAACTCAAACAAGAACGCTAGGTGTGGATACTTTCAAAACCACTTCTACGTTTGTCCACTAAGTCATAAAAAAAAGCAATGTACCGGTATACTAACTTTGGATGTTTTCCAAAGGATCTATTAAAAAACAACAATGACCAGTTAACTACTACTTCCAAATTCAATTTCCAGTCAAATTTGCCAAAAACAAAATACCTCTTCAATTTATAAATCACAAAAAAACATGTCTTGTAAATCAAGATGATCAAAGAAATCTATCTAAATAGATTTCAATAACAATTAAATGTTATTGCAAATAATAAGAAATACAGTTCACCGTATTTTAAACCTTTGGTGTTCTGCTGCTGATTTCAGCCTCTCAGTGGTGTTACACTAGAGATGACAGCCCTTCCGGTGTCCTCTGTCGTCTCTGCGACTCTACCTCAAACTCGACGGTTGCTACTGCATTAATCCACGTCTTGAGCATCCCGGCTCATCAACCATCTACCTCAAATTTGCACCTCAGGCTACAGGCTACAAGGGCCAAGGGCCATGGTTTCCTTGTCATTCACGATCTTGGATTCGCTGATCCAGCCGCTCTTGGTCTCAGCTCCACACCACTGTTTGCCTTTATAAGCAGTCTGTAATATCTGCTTCTGCAAGTTGCAGCAAATGCGGCAGCTATACCGGCTTGCAAGAAAGCGCGCGGCTCAGAGGATCAAAGCATGACATCCATGTCTATCAAAAATCAAATGTGCTCTGCAGTGGCACACCCAAAAATCTCTCTTATACCAGCAATCACTGCAAACCAACCGTGATACCTAACATTCCGCTTCATTCATTACAACCTCAAGGAATTCAAACACAAAGATTGAGGAAGAATTGGATAAGCTTATTCCATTAAACACAAAAGGCATTACATGCTATTGGTATGGGTAACACAAAGGAAGAGAATTCTACTGCTCCTGTCAGTCCTGTATTGCTAAACAAAATAGTAGGTTATTTACATGTTGGCAAAGAAATCCATGGCCCTGTGTAAATAAGAGTCAGAAGTTAATGAATAAACATGAAGAAGTCTACAAGCACATTTGGAAATATATAAAACACTTCAAATCTAAGGGGAATTCTGACAGTAGCATAGTGTAGTGTAGACTTACCATCGGGTAAACTGTTCGTGTGCTCCGTGCCTTGGCTAGCAACAGACTGATGTGCTGCGCCTCTTCATGCAAGTATGCCCTCAACGAAAGCGCACTATGCAACTGTTCACGTGACGTGCTTCATAGCAACACTCGTAGCGATGTATGATTTGCATTACAATGGGCCCTCTTTAATTAAGCCAGGGTGTCCCGACCTGAAAGCTTATACACAATAACTCACAAAATACATTAATAAAAAATAACAATTTTGCCAACATGAAAAGTTACCTCTTGTTAACTGTGGTACTGGAGATGTCTTACAGTTTAATTTGTTTTAATTAAGAGAGTACTTTAAAGAACATTTTCATAACAATTTAAGAACCATTTAAGAACCTTTTCCAAACAAGTTAAGAATGATTTTAGAATATTTTAAGAGCACTTTAATAACACTTTTAAATTATGGGACGTCTCTAATGGGAGCAGTACTCAGAAAGAATAATTTGGGACCTTGGCATTGGCATTGAAGATGATGTCAAACATCCACATCCTTTTCTGATCTTGGTTGCTATGCTGGCTGAAACTTGGTGACGATGAAGGTTTTTGTCATCTTGGTAGCAGTCCAGCTCAATGTCTCCTCAAGATCGATGTCTGGCACAAGCTCACTCCAACTGGTCCCAGTTGGACCAGTAAGTTTTTGATGCTGGACCATTTATTGATACGGCACTCTGGTATGGTCGACTGCTGCATTTTTCTCCTTCAGAACCCACGTTATGGTGTCGTTCTTTAGTTGGGCCTCACTTGTTTTGATTGGCTCTTCATGTTTTGATTGGCTCTGCATGTAGAGATCCCGCCTGCATGGCTTCTTCTACTGGTGACTCGGCCCTAGAGGTGTTGCGTTCGATGCTTGAGGAAGCTGGACAGCAGCTAGCAATTTACGCCTTGTTACACAGTAATTAGGTTTGGGTTTGGACTGGGTCTACCCGATGTTCCCCAATACCTGTTCCCCAATACCTATATATGTCCCCAAAATACTCAGGGTTAGGCTTAGGGTAAGGGTTAGGTTTAGATGGTTAGGGTTAGATGGTTAGGGTTTAGGTTAGGGTTAGATGCTTAGGGTTAGATGCTTAGGGTTAGATGGTTAGGTTTAGGTTAGGGTTAGATGCTTAGGGTTAGATGCTTAGGGTTAGATGCTCAGGGTTAGATGCTTAGGATTAGATGCTTAGGGTTAGATGCTTAGGGTTACATGCAGATGCTTCCAGGGTTAGGGTTGTGGAACATGTAGGTATTGGGCAACATAGGTAGGCACCTGGTTCGGACAATGCCAGACTTGCATAGGTGATAACTCTTTCTTTCCCTTCCTAAATTTGCGAGAGAACTGACTGATCCCATCCCTGCTGGCATCAGATCGAGTATGTATTGGCCCTCCAGTTGAGAGTAACCCAGGATAGGGGCCTCCTGCAATCCTGTCTTGAGGGTGTTGAAAGAGCTGTCACACTACTCGTCCCATATGAAATCACGATTCTTCTTGGTTAAACAGTGAACGTAGTGGCCGTGCTTGTAGTGAGTGTATCTCGTTCTTCCAGTAGGAAGAAGACTTCGAAAAGTTCCTCACAAAGGTTTGAATGGTCTTTGTATGTTTGAAGGGTTTGTTTTGCATGAGGTATGCAATTCTCATTCGTCTTTGGTAGTGGTTTGGCCGGAGTGGGAACAAAGTTTAAATCTTTACTCAGGGCTGTTTTCTCTGATGTGGAGATGGATAGCTTATGATAGGTTGAATATAACGTGTTCATTGTTTTTGTTTTTGGCCAAATAAGCTCGGGATTGGGTTTTATTTACTCGGTGGAGTTCCATGTGAACTTTACAAGGAAGCTTGAAATATTTGAAATGATATGTATTGTAGGTTGTGTTTCCAGATGTCGAAGGAGTTGACAGTTTCATTCTTGTCCAAACACCATTGTTTTGTTACTCGATGTGAACTGGCCATGGTGATTGGAAGGGTAAGGACACTCTTGTTGGTAAAAACTGAAAGTTAGTGTTATTACGCAGCTGTAGTATCAGCTGGCTAGCTGTTCACCTGTTTGTGAATGATGCACCGGGTCGGAAGTCCAAATGTAGCACTCAAAGTCGGCGGTTTGTTGTGACCAGTCCTTTTATGAGCTGAAAAGTGCATGGAAATGTTTCCAACGTTGCCACCATGCCACTATAGTAGTTGAATGGGGGATACCACATGAATGAATCACCATTGCAGGCCTGCACCAGAGACGGGTACTAATACATGTACCGTTGAAAAGTGTTATTTAGCTAAATCATATTTTTGTTGTGTGATTTATATCTTGCAGACACTTTGCGTCCACAATTTAAGTCTTTACAATTTGCAATAATTAGGTTTTGCCCTTCACCGACATATAACCACTGTCTACTCGGTGTGTTACACCCGAGTAAAAGTTAAACAACCTCACGTGCTTGGTGGTCGAGTGGTAAGACGTCTGCTCAACAAAGCAGAAGGTTGTGGGTTCGATTCCCACCCGAGTGCTTTTGCTGACTTTCACTCAGGTTGAACACACTGAGTATACAGTGTTTGTACGTCGATGAAGGACAAAACCTAATATTGATGCAAATTCTATCTTATGAATAGTCTTTGCTACTTGATATGAACACTCCCCGATAGAAACAATACATGACACTCATTTGAAAATCCTCTGTACAGGCCTGGCATATCTTTTAAAAGTAAAGGCCTCAGATGCAGATGCTTCCAGGGTTAGGGTTGTGGAACATGTAGGTATTGGGCAACATAGGTAGGCACCTGGTTCGGACAATGCCAGACTTGCATAGGTGATAACTCTTTCTTTCCCTTCCTAAATTTGCGAGAGAACTGACTGATCCCATCCCTGCTGGCATCAGATTGAGTATGTATTGGCCCTCCAGTTGAGAGTAACCCAGGATAGTGGCCTCCTGCAATCCTGTCTTGAGGGTGTTGAAAGAGCTGTCACACTACTCGTCCCATATGAAATCACGATTCTTCTTGGTTAAACAGTGAACGTAGTGGCCGAAGGGGGGATACCACATGTTGAATGGGGGATACCACATGAATGAATCACGGTCAAGTACCTCCCTCTCTCTTCAGTCCGATGGCGCAATTTGCGCTCAGTGGCCATTACTAGTCTACGCCAACAATCTTGATCCACTGCTGATCTTGATGCTGCTGCAAGTCCCTGTCTGGTCCACTGCTTTATGTTGGTTCCATGATGTTGTTGGATGACGTCTCTTCCCATAGACCAATCCCTGGATTATTTCTTTGTCGATTCCTTCGCGGCGCATGACGTGGCCAAAGAAATGCATCTTCCGCACAGCCATCTGTTGTCTCAGCATCAACTCACTCCCTGTGGTATCCAATACCCAGCGGTTGGTCCTCCTCTCCATCCACGACACTCGGAGAACGCGTCTGTATGCCCAGATCTCAAAGGCATCCACTCTACGCTAGTCTGCCCTTGGACTCACAACCATAGGAAGCTATAGCTATAAATAGTGACACACACATGTTACAATAACAATATAATAATATAAAGGACATCAATACAGTGAAATAGTAAATTATAAGAATTATGCACAGAAGATACATGTGCCACAATATTGCACTATAATACAAAACAAAACAAGAAAAAAAAACATGTTCACATCACAAAATCCCCACATTCTTAAAAAAGTAAAATATACTGAAAGAACAGAACAAGGATTAAAAATGACGGGCCTGGTGTGCTATTACCCCGATTTGAGTCTATGCAGTACTCTGTTCCCTGGCTAGCAACAGACTAATGCGCAACGCCTCTTTTTCCCACAAGTACGCCCTCAATGATCGTGCGCTACCAAACTGAAAAGGTGACGCGCTTCATAGCAGCACTTCACATGCTTTATAGTTGTCAACTCTAATATGTCGGAATCTACATGTATACTGTATACTCACCAGCTTAACTTTGCAAATAAAAAAAATGGATGTAAAAATTTCGTTGGAATAATTCCTTTGGCAATGAAGGGGGGGGGGTAATGTTACTGCAAAAATAGATTTAACATTAATGCCACCATACTCTGTGTGCCTCAGGTTTCATCAAAATGTAATTTGGAAACTGTTCTCTGATTATTTCATTTAAACACGATATAGACCTACCTTGACAAATAAAAATGGTAATCTAATTCTTCTCACATATGGATCATGTGCCAACTTTCTAACCATAAATATTTTACATTCTTCAATTACCGACTATCAAAAACCATTGAAAATACCAGTAAAATGTGAAATTATTCTTTTAAATTAGAAAACTCTGGAAATGTTTGAATAATATAGTACTCAAGTTATTACTCGTATGCATATATGTTATTGATAATTCATAGCATAATATGGTAATATTTATTGTCCTTTCATAGTCAACTTGAATATGTCCGAGTCAATACTTTATACTCATCAGCTTAACTTTGAAAGTTTAGTTGCATGTGAATATTGCATGGGAATATTGCATGGGAATAATACTGAAGGTAATGATGAAGGATTAACGTTACTGCGAGCATTGATTAGATGAGATCAATATGCCACCATACTCTTTGAAAATATATTAAAAATGGCATTTTACTATATTAGAGTATTGGTATACAGAACAGGTCTTAATATATACATGTAGGACACTTAAGTTGGGATTTGCTTTCTCTGACGATCAAATTGCTTGAGAGTCAACAAATTCAAATCAATGTTGACTCCAATGAAACTTCAGCATAGTGCCAAACGCCAAATTGAATGTCAGTTGGAAGACCACCTTACCACTGGCCAGTTGTTTGGTGGTTTGCTATATTATTTTACAAGGGCACACTAATCAGTATTCACAGCCTTTTACAATCCCACAAGGACAAGCAGGACCTGAAGTGCAGACTTGGAGAATCTGCTGCGAATGTGGTGAAGTGCAAGACATCACCTACGGGACTCGGTGAATAAAGATCCCTTGGCAAATATGGGATAGTGATAAACTGCCCAACCTGGCACCAGCAAGGATCTATTGACAGCAAGCTGACACTGGTTCCTATAGCTGAGCCACCTCTAAGATATCGACATCCTGGTGGTGACATGTTTTAGCCCATCCTCACTGGACAGTCCGATGGGTCACCTATACCCAAGGACTCGGCACCCATAGCAATGTGTCCCCACTTTAGCAAGCCTACGGGTCTTCTATACCCATGGCATCTTACTCCTGTGCTGGGCCCAGGGACAATAGACCTTCTTCGTTTACCTTCACTGGAGGAGCAGTTATGATTGACTGTACTCTGTGAGGAGCATCTCCATAGCCAAGGAGTCAGGAGTCATCCAGCCCTCAAGGATAGCACCAGCTTCTCTCGTCTCATTAGCATCTCCTGTCACTGATGATGCACAGAATGGAGACCAGGAGTCATGGAAACACGAACTTGTCCCAATTGCAGTTGCTAGGTAAGACTGTGCCATACTTTTTAATCATTCTTAAAAGAAAAATCTCTCAAGAAAAATGTGTAATTCCCATGGTGACAACTTATCTGAATAACACAGTGCTTGTTGGCCTCTACTTTTGAATGCCCTCATGTAAAGTTGTTTTTGTCCTGTGGATTAATTGTCTTGGTCCTGTGGATTACTTGTCGTGACTTTGAAACATTGCAAATCACAATACGCATCTAGTCAATATCTATGTTCGTTCATTTTCCTGCCAACTAAGTTGGCATGTAAACAGTAAAAACATGATATTTTTTCCATCGTAAACTATGTACCTTTCCACCCAGCACTTTGTCCAGTCTGGAAGCTGGCTGCCCTTATATGCTTGTACCTCTTTCCTGTTTGAATCAATCTTTCACTTTGATTCACTCAGGCCACTTTTTCCCCCTGTGTCCCTTTCTGTTGCCTTGATGAATTTGCCCTGCTAGTGTGTCATTATGTAGGTTGTGTTGCCTGACAAAATGACCAAGTGGCCATATTCAAGGGAAAGTGTCACTGTTGCTGTTAGGCATACAGAGTGCATACTCCCATAAATATCACTTTCAAACAAACGTTTGATCTGAAGTGTAAAATCTCTTTAAAATGCTAATTAAACCAAACTATGTCATCCGTCACTGACCAAATCTTGGTCAGCAACAATGTTTTCTGTAAAGTTACTGGACAAGCATTATCAGATAGTGATTTTTCTGTGGCTTATATCTCTTCTCTTTTATACAACTGCAACTTCTCAGAGAGTTCTATGTACATGTCAACCATTGCAAGAATGTAAAAAAAAAAGAGTTTTTAATCGGGTTTTAAACAATTGTGTAACATGGTGCACAACTTAAAAACAAAATGAAAGAAAAGTTAGTATCACTTGATAAAAGAAGTCATTTGTGGAAGTCCCCCTCCCTATTTTTCACGTAAAACACCTCATAGTTAGGATTGAATGATAAAGATCTAATTTCCTATTAGTGAGAATATTTTTCTAGCTAAAGCTGTAATATGAAATGTTTGTTGTGTGGTGTATGAACATATGAAGAGTGTATTTCCAAAATGCGATATACGCCATTTTCTTCCCTTTGAGAATCCTACTCTCCCCTGGCTGCCCAAAAGCACTTTATAGCTGTTACACAGGGTGTGCATAAAAAAATGCATCAGTTACAAAAACTGTGCTTAAATAAACAATCAAGGAGCTATGATGATATAAGCTTTGGTAGTGTGTATAGCACTTGACCATCAGCTTTAATTTGAGACCAATTGCAATTTATGTTCTTCCGAATGGCTGAGCAATTTTTTTTTAACTGATGATTTTTATATCTGTCATTCAATATAATTAACCCATTAGCATCTTGGTCTGTATTTTATTACAGTGTATTTATTCACTGAAAAAAATTAATCATAGGGTGCCTTTTAAGTAGCTCACTGGGATCGACTCTGTAAAGGGAGACGTTAACTACTGTATGACAGCCGGACTAATCAAACATTCAACCGTGGGCCATCACGATCCTCACGTGATGTCCGTACAAAATGCCCATTTCAGACTGGGTGTTAAGTTTGAGATTTACTGCTTTTTAGAGAGTTGCAAAAGTAAAATGTTGGGCTGGAATTACAGCCTCTAAAGTTGAAATTAACTACATAAATAATTACCCTTTTGCTTGAAATAAGTTGATTTTTGGGTCCGCTCGACATTTTTGCCGTCTAGCCGCCAAATTTGTTCGTTTCTTGAAATGAACAACACTTGTATGCATGGGACCTGTTTCCACCACTGAGTTTGGTCCTTGAGCAGTTTCTGTGGTGGCTGACTCGAGACGTTGGAGCGAATTGAACAGCAAGGGGTTAACCTGAGACATCGATCCGGGTGAGCTACATGTACATTGTACTCGAATGTACCCTAAGAGTGCTAGGGCAGTTTTGGTGCTACAGTGAGTAACAGGCAGGGCAGTTTTGGGCGCTACAGTGACTAAAAGTTAAAATAAAATATGCAGGCCTGCACCAGAGATGGGTGCTAATACATGTACCTTTGAAAAGGTGTTATTTAGCTAAATCATATTTTTGTTGTGTGATTTATATTTGGCATACATTTTGCTTTCACAATTTAAGTCTTTACAATTTGCAATAATTAGGTTTTGCCCTTCGCCGACATATAACCACTGTCTACTCGGTGTGTTACACCCGAGTGAAAGTTAAACAACCTCACGTGCTTGGTGGTCGAGTGGTAAGACGTCTGCTCAACAAAGCAGAAGGTTGTGGGTTCGATTCCCACCCGAGTGCTTTTGCTGACTTTCACTCAGGTTGAACACACTGAGTATACAGTGTTTGTTCGTCGATGAAGGACAAAACCTAATATTGATGCAAATTCTATCTTATGAATAGTCTTTGCTACTTGATATGAACACTCTCTGATAGAAACGGTACATGACACTCATTTGAAAATGCTCTGTACAGGCCTGGCATATCTTTTAAAAGTAAAGGCCTCATTGGCCTACATGTAGGTTGGAAGTAACATGGCTTGACAGGATCATTTGCAAGTACTCAAAAATTTGCCTTTTGAAATAACCTGTTAAATAAAAGCACAAATTGTGTACATTCATGATCTTTAAAAGATACATGACACTTGAGCTGAAAAGTCAGCCATTTTATTTACATTTCTGTTATTGCAAATGATGCTATTGGCCTTTCAAGATAGCTTTTGCTATTGGTTTTAATTTCTGTTGAAAAGCACTGATTATACAGTGCCAGTAATTATAGTATACAAATAATGAATATTTGTGAGTGCAATGGTGAGAATAATTTCAATAGTGGAATGGAACTTTTCATTTGTCACCGAATGGAATTATTCTTACCACTGCACGAACGTGAAACATTCATTATTTGTAAAATATAAATTATCCTGATGCAAATTCCATCAAAAGTCAAATACTGACAAAGTGTAATTTTTCTAATGATGAATGGAAAGAGAGCCCACATGTTTGCAATTGTAGTGGCTTGGTGTAAGAGTATGGTGTTGTAATTGTAACAGCCCTTGGGTATGTTGCAGTTAGAATGTTAAGTGGATTGCACCAGAATTCCTGGTGTCAGTTTTACAGGACAAAAAGTAATGACAAAACTCTTCAATGAAAAGTATGCTAACATACAGTAGTCTGCTTTTACAAATATGTCTAAAAATAGGGAAATTGTTTAAACTGTATGTTGACCAGTATAGCTCAGCATGTCAATGCAATACTGTGTATTTACTCATGTAGGGCATTTATTGCTCAAGATGCATGGCACTCAAACACAAAGCTGAAGGTACCATGGAGCACTTGGTCTTGGTAAAACACCACGCCCCACACAACAGGAGTCTTACAATATTGATCCAATTTTGTACCAGAGCCCATCTGCCCATTCACTGCTTGTACACGTTATACCGTGGTCAATGCAGGGTACATTGAAAATCAAAGTGGGATAGCAGTGGCACCCAAGTCATATTTAAGAGGATGACCTCCTTGGTGTGTGCAAGATACAATTATTACACATTATTGATGTGCAATGCCGTACATTTATTTATTTGTTGGCAAGATGGCTTTTGTGCCAAAAGTAAGCCACTACTTCCTGCATCTTGGTGCCAAGACATGATATAACTGTGCGTTTATTTCGGTGTAAAGTAAAAACTTTACCCTTGGTTAAAGCCAAATTTATCAGATTTATAAATAAATGCAAATGTGAACATGTATGATCCGGCAAGGATTCTAAAGAGTAATTTAATAAGCAGTGAATGCAGCTGTGTCATTGCAATTGCTTCTTCAGGGAGTTTGGACCCTTCCCGTGCCGATCCCCAGGTCCAACTGACTCAGTCGCTAGTACCTGATAATAAAAAGGGTCTCGATCTCAGGGTGACAAGTTTACAGTGCAGTGGAAACGATCATAGGTGAACTTTGCGCCATCCCTGATCAACACGAGGCATTGATGCACGGTGGAATATTTGTCTCTAAAGAAACACAGCAGAGCTGTTCACGTACAGTTTAAGTTAGCAGGGAAATGACAGTGACAGCTCATCAGATCCTGGTCGACTTTTACCCGTATTATGCAGCAGAACACCTGCAGTATTAGAAATCCAGGATAAGCCTTACTGGATGATATGCAAGAAACTTGGCATAAACACCTGCAGACTCAACTAGGCCTGAAGTGATTGCAAGTAGTACAAGCTGCCCCTTGCTGTACATACGCCTAGTGAGATGGTTGTTTTTCCCCGAGTTGTCACATCGGTAATCCTGCCTAACCTCCACTAACGGTGTAACAGATAAGCATCTAGTTGGCCGTTTAAAGATGTCTGTATCCTAGGATACATGTACTTCAAAGCCAGAGATGATGTACATCAGAGATTCTGCCATTGAAGTAGCTCAATAAAAACTGTACGTGGACATGTTTTCTTGAGCTGTAGAGATGTTGCAGAGACTCTGCTTAAAAATGGAAACTTTGCAGCAGAACATGGAATACCTGCATGTCGATGATTTTGTTCTGATAATGTTTTCTGAGCTCGTTTGCATGGCAGTGACTGGTCTCATTATCCTCAAGTATTGCAGCGGGATATCTGATACAGCAGCTTTGTGTATGTCCTGGGTTAGTTTGAGCTGTGGGTCACCCTGCATAAATCCGCTGAACCTGAAACTTTGCAGCTGTGATAGTGATATTTTCTGATGAGCTCTTCAGCATTACAGAGACTCAGCTAGATCGAGACCCTGAAGCAATGCAGTGGCACTTGGCATAAAGGCGAGATGCTTGTAATTAGCAGAGAGTTTAAAAGAGGAGGTGCCTGATCCTTGGAATAACCCAACATCAGGGTGACAGTGGGGTATCAGTATCTGGCTGTCGGTGAAGGCAGTGTTTTGGCTCATTATCCTCAAGTATTGCAGCGGGACATCTGATACAGCAGCTTTGTGCATGTCCTAGGTTCATTTGAGCTGTGGGTCTGGGTCACTCTGCAGAAATCCGCCGAACCTGAAACTTTGCAGCAGGACTTGGCATAGATGATCAAGGATTCAGCTCTGATAATGATATTTTCTGATGAACTCTTCAGCAGTACAGAGACTCGGCTGGATCGAGACCCTTAAACAATGCAGTGGCACTTGGCATAAAAGCGAGATGCTTGTAATCAGCATAGAGTTAAAAAGAGGAGGTGCCTGATCCTTGGAATAACCCAACATCAGGGTGACAGTGGGGTATCAGTATCTGGCTGTCGGTGAAGGCGTAATCCATACTGTCGTTTGAGACTGAAGTATCACATGATATGCATAATTCATCCGTTGTTTTATTAGAACAAAAAATTTAGATTCTTGAAAGTGACAGTTTAATATTTGATCCAGCAACATTTAAATGTATTGCTTTTTATACTTTATGAAACAAAGCATTTAAAAGCTGTTATAATTTTAGCAATTGTATATTTTTGTGGTCACTTTTCATTGTGATGAATTCTTTTTAATTGATACTTTACGTAGTAGAGACTTTTGATGGAAATTGCGTCAGGTTGGTGTAATTTTAATGTAAGGTTTTTCACAATGACACGATTTCTCAATTTTAACCCTCCTGCTGTTTCAACGGTCACAGACAGTAAAAAATTCTCTTCCTCTGCCATGCTTTTTACCTAAGCTAGTCACCAACAGTCAGATCATATTTCAAGCAAGCTAGCAAGTGACTAGTCAAACTCAGTCATCAGACAACAGCAGGCAGGAAGTAGGCACAGCTGTCTTATCAATCATCTACAGTCAAAGTATAGCTGTATCAAGTTACATAAACAGTCACAGCCAGTCAATCCTGCTTTATAAGGGCTGGGAGCTCTTAACTGTTGAAAACAGTCACTTGTGAGAATTAGACTGAAAGGACAACTTTAAACAGAATGTATGTTTGCATAGGAGGGTTAAATGTTGAATTTGCCCTTCACTGATTACGGCAGTTGAGGGCAAAACCAAGTGAAATATTGGCTTAAATATATGAAGGTGTTCAGACCAAATGCCTTTGTAAAAACTAATTTGATGCATAAAAAGTACAGTGGCCTTTATTTAGCTGGATGGTGGTATTGGTGGGGGGAAGGCCCCTGGCAGCATTTAATGGTGTCATAAAAGAACAATCTTTTTAAGATCTTTTAAGATAGGTCAGACACCCCCCCCCCCCCGCCACAAAAAGCTATGCTACTGATTACATTCAAACATGTTTACTAATTTGTGTTCATTAATTAATTTAATTCACTTGTGCCTGCCAACCTACATGTACCTGAAGATTCATTTTTGATAACAACCAATTTTTTTTTATTTATATTTTTAACTAAATATTCCTTTCAGTTTTAGTGGGAAACACAAGCCGAGGTGGTGGTTTGTTGTATAGCCCAACCATAAAGCCAAGGCCCCTAAAATGTGTGGGCTACAAACCATCTAGAAACAACACAGAAAACATAAACTCATGAAATTGAACATGAAAGTTCATCATGCCAATGTGGTTTGTGTTGCCTGTGAATGTGCTTTCCATGAATATGATGCCATTTTCTACAACATTTTTGTGTGGTATGTGGAAATAAGGAATAGGCGCCCAATCCTCGGAATAACCCAACATCAGGGTGACACTGGGGGTATCTCCAGCTGTCGGTGAAGGCGTCGATGACCCTACACTTCGGTTTAGGAGCCTCTTGTTGACTGTTTTTACTCTTCATTAAACTCATGCTTTTCATCTGTTGCTTATTAAAGCTATACATGTACCGGTACCTTATTTGAAGGCAAAGTAAAGCCATATTTTTTCTGACCGTGTACCTCACTCATTACAGTAATGAGTTCAAGGGCTTTTAAAGTTAATGTTAGTTTTCCATAGTCTAGCATTTTATTGATAAAAGTGTGAATGGGGTTTACAATATACAATTCTTTAAGTAATTACTTCATTACTTAAAGAATTAATTACCCAACCCTTTCATAGGCACTGAAGTGTCCAAAAAGCCATGCCTAATCACTGTAGTGTCCAAAACTGCCATGCCTAATCACTGTAGTGTCCAAAACTGCCATGCCTAATTACTGTAGTGTCCAAAACTGCAATGCCTATTCACTGTAGTGTCCAAAACTGCCATGCCTAATATTAGGCATGGCAGTTTTGGACACTATAGTGATTAGGCATGGCAGTTTTGGACACTATATAATCACTGTAGTGTCCAAAACTGCAATGCCTAATCACTGTAGCGCCTGAAACAGCCTGTGCACTCCATGGTTTTATTGATTAATTGTTTATTGATTACAAAATACACAATGTAGTACAAGTGCTGATGGAATTAACATTTATTTAAAATATGACCAGGAAGGAATGCATAAAATACTGTCATTTTCTTTGATACAAAATTAGTCAGCTGATGCTGTTTTCCTAGATGAACTTTTGTGTCAAGTCACTGTAAATATTAACATTAGGTATTTGCAATTTTGTCTTTTGGGCAATCCAAATTTCCTAATTATTTGAGCTAAATATATTTGAATATAAACAGGAGGTCATTTGTTCACTAAAAGCTGACTAAGCTTGTGATTTTTTTCCTACCGAGCTCTTAGAAAGCACTGGTGTACCTGTACATGTACATATACCCACAATGACAAACTATCCAATCATAAATCAGGTCTTCATCATTCAATCCTTTGAATCACATTTCGCATCCGTTGAATATTGTCCCTTGCAATATTTAAGGTCGTTCGCGTAATAGGTACTAACAGGTACTGAAATAGTCTTAAATATATTGAATATTCTGTTGTTCATAATGAACGATTCCATGGCAAACTCTTGGCCAAAGAAATCTTGTCCACTTGACCATTATGAAAGCTAATTACATTGAGCTATTAGCAGATACCCTTCAAGATATTCTTGGCTGGTTCATGTTCAGATTCCGAGGAAGTGCAGTTGAACCCTTTGTGATATCTTTCACGTTGCCTCTTGCATTTTCTTTGCTCTCCTTAACTTCAACAAAGCCTCTGATACAAAATCTGGACAGGGTAAGACTTGCTTTGATGATGTCTACAATCATATATCTCTTGTTCTTTGAGCAGACAAGACTGCTTTTGCCAGTCTATTCTAATGATACATCCTTTCCTATGAACACAACACCAAATTAATATACGACATATATCACCATATAGGGTACGGCTTGCCAAGGGGCAGTCAACCAGTTGGTGCTGGATTTTTAATTGTTTAATTACAAACAATAGGCCTAATTATACAAATTCCATGTAATTGAATTTTTTAAACACTGTTACAAACTCCCGAAGAAACCCACTGGATTAAAAACCAGAGATAAAACTCAATGAGCAAAAACTCTGGAAAACCTTGTGGTTGCCAGCAAAACAAAACATTTCGCACGTTTACACAAAGCTATTTTTAAAGCTGATCCATTCTCAGTTTGTCCTTAACTGAACTGAAGTCGCAAGCTAGAATGATCCCACCACACCTTCGCCTCGTACGTTCTACGTACGTTCTATGTTAAACGCACGTTCTTTCCTATGCAAATTTGACACACCCTTTCTACCCTTATGTAACTCCGCCTCCCAGAATTCATTCCTCAACCGATTAGACACATTTGCCTGCTATACAACTGTAACGCAGGCAAAGATAATTCTTATTCTGGAATTAATCGTGACAGGGCCAACACATGTATCCCCACAGGAAACAAAAGGGGACGCTGCATCATTATGCCAACAATGCTGTGTTATTTTGATAAGTTTTCACCAATTTTGTATTGTGTGCAGAATGCTTATTTTTGCTCTGCACTGCCAGTATTTTTGTTTTTGCAGAACCTGAAAATATAGGCCTAATCCTTTGAAATAATTACTTTCTTGTATAGCAACATGAGAACTACGTGTGTAGCCCTCTTAAGCAGGGACACTATATTGTAGTTGCAGCCCATGAGGTCTTGGTGAAGTTTACAATGTATTTTGCTGACAAACACCAATGAGGAACAGGGTGATGATACCATGTCACGTAGATACCCTGAATAACTGGATAACTTGCAGATGGGGTGTAGTGAGCTTCTAATAATTGCCTGTCAATACAGCTAGGCATGATATGATGATTTTAGGTTGATCTGTTTTGACTCTGCATGAATGCCAGAGAGTAGCACATCAGTGGAGCTTGAAAAGATCAAGACGATCAGAATACAAAAACCAAATATTGGACAAGTTCAGTTCTATGTACACATTATTATGTGCAATATAATTTGCAAGTCAACTTCTTCCACTTGCAGTATTTACAATTATTATTAAGTCATAAAAAGATCTGTTGTCAAACTTTATACACATGTACGTCAACTTATGCAGTGCTCCGAATCACTAGGAAGGTGGAAAACAATAAAGGTATATCGCAAAATAAACGCGGTATATTTCTAAGTTATGAACTCTTAATTCAAACAATTCAAAAAGAAGAATTGTGAAATGAAATAAATCACTGGTTTTAGTTTCTGATTATGCGCAACTTAAAGTAGAACGCAATAGGCTTGGTACTTTTCATCATTGCTTTTCCCACTAGTATAAAAAGACATTACTGTAACTATCAGTTTAAAAATATCAGCAACAACTTCAAATCTCAATTCTCAACAAAAGTGGGGATAATGTACACCCCTGCTTAGCACCTTTGAAAATTGAAAGGGGTCGGATATAAAACCATTAATTAAAACCCTTAATATAATGAATAAAAACAGGGCCGAAACAGGTTCCAAAGCTTTAAAATGAAAATTCTAAATAACCCTTCAAAAGTTTTTTATTGATAAGGCATATCAATTTGTTTATGGCCGAAACCGCACTCCTATTTATCTTATTTGATTCAACTCGATTTTGCGCATTGCTCAATTTTAACAAAATGTAAGACAAATGCGCGCACGCGTGTGTGTGGAAGTGAATGTACTTTGTGCGCTATATCTTTGGACCTGATTATCGAATAGCACGCACGCACACACAAAATGCAATGCCCATGGCTTATGTGAGCGGGGTTATGATTGGCGATCATCTTCTTCAATCCTAAAAGTACAGGTCTTAACAAGGTCTAATCAGAATACATAGTTAGTTAGACCAGAACCTTCCCTAACAATGCTTTTTTAAGAAGGCCATACGGTGGCGCTGTTTGTATTTACGGCGAGTTGAAATGGTGCAGGTTTTACTGAAAACTATGATTTACACATAATCGTGTTAAATTCTGCTAAAACAACAATATCAATCCTGAAAAGTACAGGCTTTCCTGTTAATATAAATTCAATATTTCTTATCAGTATGATGTAGAATATTATTGTCTGTCTTGTATTCTTTTAAGAAGTGAAAGCGTTGTTCCGTTTTTCAATGGTGTACAAAAAGAGACATCGAGGCACAGTTTTTGATGGCAACTCCCATAGCGGAATATCAGGGACTGTGTGGGCGCTTGAAAAGGAGCGCTAACAAATTGATATGAAATGACCAAGGAATTAATACCCTTTGAACTTATCCAATCCCCTCACCGGCAAAGGAAGTACAGTTGGGGGTGCGCGGCCACTGCGTGTACATAGAACAAATCCCCTGGTGTACGCGTGTCACACACAAGGAACGGTGCGCGTCAACCAGCGAAATGTACATGTACCGCCCATGGGACGTCGTTGCTAGGTAAAAGGGCGCCCTCTTTTGGTAGCGCATGGAGCTCATATAGTCACCAAATCTGGCGTTATTGTGAATACTTCTGCCTTTTGATCCTGCAGGTCTGGAAAGGATTAATATTAAACAAAAGGGATAACTTTGCCCAGACGAAGGTAAATAGCTTTAGAGACAATCTTGTAATCTACGTTGAGTAACCAAATTAGTCTTTTTTTCTGAGGATTCAGCTGATCTCCAGCTTTTTCAAGCAAAGTTATCATACTTCTGTGTTTGAAAGTTGGCGAGATGTTATCGTCAAAAGATCTATGATACACTTTCAGAAGATCTAGTCTGAGCCTAAAAGATCCCAAAATTGAACGTAGAATTCTTTGGGCAAGTCATCATCTCCCGGCGTTTTATTAGTCTGCATACTTCATAAGTGGGAGAATCATGGCAGTAGAGTTACTTATGTTTGCCCCTGAAACTAGGAATTATGTTTTCATAATTAAGAAAGAAGAAATAATTGTCTCGAAAGATGGGGGGGGGGGGGGGGGGCTCGTGCCATATTTTCTATGGGGAGCGCTGATAAAATCCTACAATCAGGCACACTATACATGTTGTAGGCCTATTAACTAAAAGTGTACAAATGCACCCTTCTCATTTAGGGGGAGACCGTTCCCCTGTACATCAAATTCTTACACTTTGCTAGTGCTTTTTTTTTTTGTATGGAATTTTTTTTGGGGGGGGCTAGCCAAATTTTTGCCCCCCCCCCGGTAGAACCGCCACTGCTTTCATTTATGTTTGCTGTAAATTAAAATTTTAATTAATACTGAATTTGTATAGATCTATGATTTCATTCTATTACTTGTCAAGTGCCCAGAGTGAAACACCAGAGGTAAAACTCTATGAGGTAAAAACTCTGGAAAACCTTGTGGCCGATCCCTTATACATTAACTTTAATACTTACATACTCCGAGTTTCTCCTCTTCTTTTAAATTAAAATATACGATGTATTGTGGTCATTATGAAAATTACTGACCTAGCGACGTGGTGAACACAGGCTAGAATGGCCATACTACAGCCACACACGCCCTTAATTTACTCGATTACGTCCTCAATGACATTCTATTCAAATTTAACCTATTCTTTATCATGATCACTCAAGGGAATGTACATGTACATGTACATCATTGGCATTTGCATTAATTTTCAGAAATGAACTACTTGAGGGGTTAGTATAATATATCAAATTATTGTTACACTGACATGTCTGAAGTTTTGTGTTGGAAATTGCTGGAAAAACTAAGAAAAACAAAAATGTTTGAGTATTCTGGTTCCCTGACTCCACTGAAGATTAAATGGATTAATTTATAGATGCCGGAAAATTGTACGATTAGGGAACCAGTCTAGCTGGCCTGCACCTATTCAGAACATGCAACCAATAGCAAACAAAATTTGGACTGAAAAAAATGGTACATTTGGAGCAGTAGTTGAAAAACAGTTAGGTTTTTCCAACGGTGGTCAGCCGACCACCGTTGGAAATGTATACAAAATTACCATTTTCTTGAAAGTGACTTCACACCAGGTGCCATAATTTTACAGGATGCTTTAGACTGTCATTTACCAACATCCTGTTGTGTATTTCGTAAAAACTTGGTAGTTTTGTTTTTCGATGTTTGCAAATGTTGTATTTTCCCTTTAATTTACTCAATTACGTCCTCAATGACATTCTATTCAAATTTAACCTATTCTTTATCATGATCACTCAAGCATCAAGCTTGTAAGTAACATACAAACACATTTTCATGCTACTTCGCTTCGCTCATACGCATGAAAAACAGTTAGGTTTTACAGAACGTTATAAAGGAAAAGGAGGACACAATTTGTTCATATTCAGAATTTTATTATTATACATGATGGGGGCTGGCCTGCACACAGGCATGCAGGCTGAAATAAGAAAGTATGCAAGGGGGAGAGATAATAGGGTCAATACATGTACCTATTGTTCCATATACGAGACGGTCATCCACCCTGCCTTGCTCGAGTTGGCGATCTTAATCTTGTTCTTGTGTTCTGCCAGCAGCTGGCTTGGTCTGTATCGCCTTTAACGATAATTGCCGTCTTGATGTCGCCAAGGGCAATTTGAAGTTTCCCACAAAACTCAAATCGGGCCACGTTGCCTGGTTTTGTTAACTCTTTGGAGTCCAGTTTATTCTTGAGTTCCCGAATGGAGGTGGAGTCCTCTTTCGGTGCAGAGATAGCGTTAAACTTCTTGTCAAAGTAATCTTTACATTTGTCGAACATAAACGCCGACGGATCAGGATTCGTGGAGTGGTCTGCCTCTGTCGACATTACGCAAACTAAGCCAAACTATGTAAGTAAATACCGTAAGCAATGGAAGACGAATAAGGGTTGGATATACGGCGTGAGTGCCAGAACCTGAAGTGACTATTCTACACAATGAATAGCATGCGTGACCTGTCTGGCAATCCGACTGGTCAATGGTGGACTTAACTTGGCCGGCCGAGGATGTCTGTCTCACTGCGGAGTTTGTCACACCAGACGTTACACCCAAAAACCCTGGTTTAAAATTAAGTACAAATTGTCACCAGTAATGCATCTCCTACACAAGATTATTACATGCATCGTCCATAGCAGCTCAATATCATTTAACATACCATAAAATGCAAGGTACATTTTATACACAAAAACCCAAACAACTAGTTATTGCCAAGGCACATTTACAATGTTTTACAACAGTTATACAATATCAATTTGCACTTTGAAATGTTACTTTGGAATCTGCAAAGCAATAATAGTACTTACAGGTTATGGCAAATAACCTGGTCTGTGTTTTATTGACGGTGACGAGGAGACGAGGACGCCACAGCCTACCAACTCTGTGGGACTCATTCCCAACAGTGCAAACAAATTGCACACTCGGCTTATTAAGAACGTACAACTCCCCAATGTGGGTACAAACTAACAAGCATAATATATACATGTAGTGTCCATCAGCGTAGCAAGGGGGGGGGGGTATTTTACCCCCAATATTTGTGTGAAGACTGCCCTTTTCCATTCAAATGCCCTTTTTCACCAGTGCTTACCCCCTTCCTCATTTTGTTGTAAAGAGTGTCCTTTTTTGCAAAGTGCCCTTTTTTTCTGATCAAAAAAAATACGCTGTGAGATTTGAACCTGCAACCTTCCGATTCAGAGTCAGCAGTCCACACTACTCGACTACCACCATTTCACACCGTACACTAGTTTCGAAATTAACTATAAAGTTTTAGTTAACCTCAAAATTAATAAAATTTTGTAACTTAAAAATACTCTGTGGGATTTGAACCTGCAACCTTCCAATTCAGAGTCAGCAATCCACACTACTCGACTACCACCATTTCACACCATACACTAGTTTCGAAATTAACTATGAAGTTTAAGTTGACTCAAAATTAATAAAATTTTGTAACTTAAAGATACGCTGTGGGATTTGAACCTGCAACCTTCCGATTCAGAGTCAGCAGTCCACACCACTCGACTACCACCATTTCACACCGTACGATAGTTTCGAAATTAACTATAAAGTTTTAGTTAACCTCAAAATTAATAAAATTTTGTAACTAAAACATATGCTGTGGGATTTGAACCTGCAACCTTCCGATTCAGAGTCAGCAGTCCACACCTCTCGACTACCAACATTTCACACCATACACTATTTTCGAAATTAACTATGAAGTTTAAGTTAAACTCAAAATTAATAAAATTTCGTAACTAAAAATACGCTGTGGGATTTGAACCTGCAACCTTCCGATTCAGAGTCAGCAGTCCACACCACTCAACTACCACCATTTCACACTGTACACTAGTTTTGAAATTAAGTATGAAGTTTAAGTTGACTCAAAATTAATAGAATTTTGTAACTTAAAAAAAACGCTGTGGGATTTGAACCTGCAACCTTCCGATTCAGAGTCAGCAGTCCACACCTCTCGACTACCACCATTTCACACCATACACTATTTTCGAAATTAACTATGAAGTTTAAGTTAAACTCAAAATTAATAAAATTTCGTAACCTAAAAATACGCTGTGGGATTTGAACCTGCAACCTTCCGATTCAGAGTCAGCAGTCCACACCACTCAACTACCACCATTTCACACTGTACACTAGTTTGAAATTAAGTATGAAGTTTAAGTTGACTCAAAATTAATAGAATTTTGTAACTTAAAAAAAACGCTGTGGGATTTGAACCTGCAACCTTCCGATTCAGAGTTAGCAGTCGACACTCTCGACTACCACCATTTCACACCGTACACTAGTTTCGAATGAACTATAAAATTTAAGTTGACTTCAAAATTAATGAAATTTTGTAACTTAAAAATACGCTGTGGGATTTGAACCTGCAACCTTCCGATTCAGAGTCAGCAGTCCACACTACTCAACTACCACCATTTCACACTGTAAACTAGTTTCGAAATTAAGTATGAAGTTTAAGTTGACTCAAAATTAATAAAAGTTTGTAACTTAAAAATACGCTGTGGGATTTGAACCTGCAACCTTCCGATTCAGAGTCAGCAGTCCACACCACTCAACTACCACCATTTCACACTGTACTCTAGTTTCGAAATTAACTATGAAGTTTAAGTTGACTCAAAATTAATAAAATTTTGTAACTTAAAAATATGCTGTGGGATTTGAACCTGCAACCTTCCGATTCAGAGTCATCAGTCCACACTACTCGACTACCACCATTTCACACCATACACTAGTTTCGAAATTAACTATAAAGTTTAAGTTGACCTCAAAATTAATAAACATTTCGTAACCTAAAAATACGCTGTGGGATTTGAACCTGCAACCTTCCGATTCAGAGTCAGCAGTCCACACCACTCAACTACCACCATTTCACACTGTACACTAGTTTCAAAATGAACTATGAAGTTTAAGTTGACTCAAAATTAATAAAATTTGTAACTTAAAAAAAACATATGCTGTGGGATTTGAACCTGCAACCTTCTGACTCAGAGTTAGCAGTCCACACCTCTCGACTACCACCATTTCACACCGTACACTAGTTTCGAATTAACTATAAAATTAAGTTGACTTCAAAATTAATAAAATTTTGTAACTTAAAAATACGCTGTGGGATTTGAACCTGCAACCTTCCAATTCAGAGTCAGCAGTCCACACTACTCGACTACCACCATTTCACACTGTACCCTAGTTTCGAAATTAACTATAAAGTTTTAGTAACCTCAAAATTAATAAAATTTTGTAATTTAAAAATACGCTGTGGGACTTGAACCTGCAACCTTTTGATTCAGAGTCAGCAGTCCACACTACTCAACTACCACCATTTCACACCGTACACTTGTTTCGAAATTAACTATAAAGTTTTAGTTAACCTCAAAATTAATAGAATTTTGTAACCTAAAAATACGCTGTGGGATTTGAACCTGCAACCTTCCGATTCAGAGTCAGCAGTCCACACCACTCAACTACCACCATTTCACACTGTAAACTAGTTTCGAAATTAAGTATGAGGTTTAAGTTGACTCAAAATTAATAAAAGTTTGTAACTTAAAAATACGCTGTAGGATTTGAACCTGCAACCTTCCAATTCAGAGTCAGCAGTCCACACCACTCAACTACCACCATTTCACACCATACACTAGTTTCGAAATTAACTATAAAGTTGAAGTTAACCTCAAAATTAATAAAATTTCGTAACCTAAAAATACGCTGTGGGATTTGAACCTGCAACCTTCCAATTCAGAGTCAGCAGTCCACACCACTCAACTACCACCATTTCACACTGTACACTAGTTTCGAAATTAACTATGAAGTTTAAGTTGACTTAAAATTAATAAAATTTGTAACTTAAAAATACGCTGTGGGATTTGAACCTGCAACCTTCCGCTTCAGAGTCAGCAGTCCACACCACTCAACTACCACCATTTCACACCATACACTAGTTTCGAAATTAACTATAAAGTTGAAGTTAACCTCAAAATTAATAAAATTTCGTAACCTAAAAATACGCTGTGGGATTTGAACCTGCAACCTTCCAATTCAGAGTCAGCAGTCCACACCACTCAACTACCACCATTTCACACTGTACACTAGTTTCGAAATTAACTATGAAGTTTAAGTTGACTCAAATTACTAAAATTTTGTAAACTAAAAATTGCTGTGTGATTTGAACCTACAACCTTCCAATTCAGAGTCAGCAGTCCACACTACTCAACTACCACCATTTCACACCTTACACTAGTTTCGAAATTAACTATAAAGTTTAGGTTGACCTCAAAATTAATAAAAATTTCGTAACCTAAAAATACGCTGTGGGATTTGAACCTGCAACCTTCCAATTCAGAGTCAGCAGTCCACACCACTCAACTACCACCATTTCACACCTTACACTAGTTTCGAAATTAACTATAAAGTTTAGGTTGACCTCAAATTTAATAAAATTTTGTAACCTAAAAATACGATGTGGGATTTGAACCTGCAACCTTCCGATTCAGAGTCAGCAGTCCACACTACTCAACTACCACCATTTCACACCGTACACTAGTTTCGAAATTAACTATAAAGTTTAGGTTGACCTCAAAATTAATAAAATTTCGTAACCTAAAAATACACTGTGGGATTTGAACCTGCAACCTTCCGATCCAGAGTTTGCAGTCCACACCTCTCGACTACCACCATTTCACACTGTCACTAGTTTCGAATTTAACTATAAAATTTAAGTTGACTTCAAAATTAATAAATTTTGTAACTTAAAAATACGCTGTGGGATTTGAACCTTCAACCTTCCGATTCAGAGTCAGCAGTCCACACTACTCGACAACCACCATTTCACACCTTACACTAGTTTCGAAATTAACTATAAAGTTTAAATTAACCTCAAAATTTATAAAATTTTGTAACCTAAAAATACGCTGTGGGATTTGAACCTGCAACCTTCCAATTCAGAGTCAGCAATCCACACCACTCAACTACCACCATTTCACACTGTACACTAGTTTCGAAATTAAGTATGAAGTTTAAGTTGACTCAAAATTAATAAAATTTCGTAACCTAAAAATACGCTGTGGGATTTGAACCTGCAACCTTCCGATTCAGAGTCAGCAGCCCACACTACTCGACTACCACCATTTCACACCGTACACTAGTTTCGAAATTAATTATAAAGTTGAAGTTGACCTCAAAATTAATAAAATTTCAGTAGTTCAGACCTGTGAAGTGGTATGGACTGCTGACTCAAAGTCTGAAGGATGCAGGTTCATTTCGAAGGTGGGAAATTTAAATTATAAGATTTAATTACTTTTTAGGTCAATTGAAACTTTATAGTTAATTCCGTAACAGCTAAAAAGTGTGAAGTTGTGCTTAGTTGAGTGGTACGTACTGCTCATTCTAAATCTGGAGGTTGCAGGTTCAATCCCACAGTGGGAAATTTAGTTTTTAAAATTGTATTACTTTTGAGGTCAATTGAAACTTTATAGTTAATTTCGTAACAGCTAAAAAGTGTGAAGTTGTGCTTAGTCGAGTGTTACGGACTGCTGACTCTAAATCCAGAGGTTGCAGGTTCAATCCCACAGTGGGAATTTTAGATTTTAAAAGTTTTAATATTTTTTAGGTCAATTGAAACTTCATATATAATTCCGTACTAGCTAAAAAGTGAAGAGTTGTGCTTAGTCGAGTGGTATGTACTGCTCACTCTAAATCTGGAGGTTGCAGGTTCAATCCCAAAGTGGGAAAGTTAGATTTTTTAAATTTTATTAATTTTTAGGTCAGTTGAAACTTTATAGTTAATTTCGTAACAGCTAAAAAGTGTGAAGTTGTGCTTAGTATAGTGGCACGGAATGCTGACTCTAAATCTGGAGGTTGTAGGTTCATTTCCACAGTGGGAAATTTAGATTTTAAAATTTTATTAATTTTTAGGTCAGTTGAAACTTTATAGTTAATTTCGTAACCACAAAAAAGTGTGAAATTATACTTAGTCCAATGGTACGGACGGCTGACTTGAAATCTGAAGGTTGTGGGTTCAAATCCAGGGGTGGAGTTTTGGTTTTTGAAATTTTATGTCTTTTGGGGTAAATTTAACTTCATAGTTAATTTCGTGACCACTAAAAAGTGTGAAATTATGCTTAGTCCAATGTTATGGACTGCTGACTTGAAATCTGAAGGTTGTGGGTTCAATTCCAGGCTGGGAATTTGAGATTTTAAAATTTTATTACTTTTTTGGGTAAATTAAATCATTATAGTTAATTTCGTAACCTTTAAAAATTGTGAAATTACACTTAGTCCAATGGTATGGACTACTGACTCTAAATCTGAAGATTGTGGGTTCAAATCCAAGGTGGAAATTTTAGATTTTAAAATTTTATGTCTTTTGGGGTAAATTAAAACATTATAGTTAATTTCGTAACCTGAAAAAAGTGTGAAATTAGGCTTAGTCCAATGGTATGGACTACTGACTCGAAATCTGAAGGTTGTGGGTTCAATTCCAGGGTGGGAATTTTAGATTTTAAAATTGTATTACTTTTTTGGGTAAATTAAAACATTATAGTTAATTTCGTAACCTTTAAAAAATGTGAAATTATGCTTAGTCCAATGGTATGGACTGCTGACTCTAAATCTGAAGGTTGTGGGTTCAAATCCAGGTTGGAATTTTTAGATTTTAGATTTTATTATTTTTGGGTAAATTGAAACTTCATAGTTAATTTCGTAACATTTAAAAATTGTGAAATTACACTTAGTCCAATGGTATGGACTGCTGACTCTAAATCTGAAGGTTGTGGGTTCAAATCCAGGTTGGAATTTTTAGATTTTAGATTTTATTTATTTTTGGGTAAATTGAAACTTCATAGTTAATTTCGTAACATTTAAAAATTGTGAAATTACACTTAGTCCAATGGTATGGACTACTGACTCGAAATCTGAAGGTTGTGGGTTCATTTCCAGGGTGGGAATTTTAGATTTTAAAATTTTATTACTTTTTGGGTAAATTAAAACATTATAGTTAATTTCGTAACCTTTAAAAATTGTGAAATTACACTTAGTCCAATGGTATGGACTACTGACTTGAAATATGAAGGTTGTGGGTTCAATTCCAGGGTGGGAATTTTAGATTTTAAAATTGTATTACTTTTTTGGGTGAATTAAAACATTATAGTTAATTTCGTAACCTTTAAAAAGTGTGAAATTAGGCCTAGTCTAATGGTATGGACTACTGACTCAAAATCTGAAGGTTGCGGGTTCAATTCCAGGTGGGGAATTTTAGATTTTAAAATTTAGTTCTTTTTGGGTAAATTTAAACTTGATAGTTAATTTTGTAACCACTAAAAAGTGTGAAATTATGCTTAGTCCAATGGTATGGACGGCTGACTTGAAATCTGAAGGTTGTGGGTTCAAATCCAGGGGTCGAGTTTGGGTTTTTGAAATTTTATGTCTTTTGGGGTAAATTTAACTTCATAGTTAATTTCGTAACCACTAAAAAGTGTGAAATTATGCTTAGTCCAATGGTATGGACTGCTGACTTGAAATCTGAAGGTTGTGGGTTCAATTCCAGGCTGGGAATTTTAGATTTTAAAATTTTATTACTTTTTGGGTAAATTAAATCATTATAGTTAATTTCGTAACCTTTAAAAATTGTGAAATTACACTTAGTCCAATGGTATGGACTACTGACTCTAAATCTGAAGGTTGTGGGTTCAAATCCAGGGTGGGAATTTTAGATTTTAAAATTTTATGTCTTTTTGGGTAAATTTAAATTTTATAGTTAATTTTGTAACCACAAAAAAGTGTGAAATTATGCTTAGTCCAATGGTATGGACTGCCGACTCTAAATCTGAAGGTTGCGGGTTCAAATCCAGGTTGGAAATTTTAGATTTTAGATTTTATTTATATTTGGGTAAATTGAAACTTCATAGTTAATATCGTAATACTTAAAAAATTGTGAAATTACACTTAGTCCAATGGTATGGACTACTGACTTGAAATCTGAAGGTTGTGGGTTCAATTCCAGGGTGGAAATTTTAGATTTTAAAATTGTATTACTTTTTGGGGTAAATTAAAACATTATAGTTAATTTCGTAACCACTAAAAATTGTGAAATTACACTTAGTCCAATGGTATGGACTACTGACTCTAAATCTGAAGGTTGTGGGTTCAATTCCAGGGTGGGAATTTTAGATTTTAAAATTGTATTACTTTTTGGGTAAATTAAAACATTATAGTTAATTTCGTAACCTTTAAAAAGTGTGAAATTAGGCTTAGTCCAATGGTATGGACTATTGACTCGAAATCTGAAGGTTGTGGGTTCAAATCCAGGGTGGGAATTTTAGATTTTAAAATTGTATTACTTTTTTGGGTAAATTAAAACATTATAGTTAATTTTGTAACCTTTAAAAAGTGTGAAATTAGGCTTAGTCCAATGGTATGGACTACCAACTCGAAATCTGAAGGTTGCTGGTTCAATTCCAGAGGGGGAATTTTAGATTTTAAAATTTAGTTCTTTTTGGGTAAATTTAAACTTGATAGTTAATTTTGTAACCACTAAAAAGTGTGAAATTATGCTTAGTCCAATGGTATGGACGGCTGACTTGAAATCTGAAGGTTGTGGGTTCAAATCCAGGGGTCGAGTTTGGGTTTTTGAAATTTTATGTCTTTTGGGGTAAATTTAACTTCATAGTTAATTTCGTAACCACTAAAAAGTGTGAAATTATGCTTAGTCCAATGGTATGGACTGCTGACTTGAAATCTGAAGGTTGTGGGTTCAATTCCAGGCTGGGAATTTTAGATTTTAAAATTGTATTACTTTTTTGGGTAAATTAAATCATTATAGTTAATTTCGTAACCTTTAAAAATTGTGAAATTACACTTAGTCCAATGGTATGGACTACTGACTCTAAATCTGATGGTTGTGGGTTCAAATCCAGGGTGGGAATTTTAGATTTTAAAATTTTATGTCTTTTTGGGTAAATTTAAATTTTATAGTTAATTTTGTAACCACAAAAAAGTGTGAAATTATGCTTAGTCCAATGGTATGGACTGCCGACTCTAAATCTGAAGGTTGCGGGTTCAAATCCAGGTTGGAAATTTTAGATTTTAGATTTTATTTATATTTTGGTAAATTGAAACTTCATAGTTAATATCGTAATACTTAAAAATTGTGAAATTACACTTAGTCCAATGGTATGGACTACTGACTTGAAATCTGAAGGTTGTGGGTTCAATTCCAGGGTGGAAATTTTAGATTTTAAAATTGTATTACTTTTTGGGGTAAATTAAAACATTATAGTTAATTTCGTAACCACTAAAAATTGTGAAATTACACTTAGTCCAATGGTATGGACTACTGACTTTAAATCTGAAGGTTGTGGGTTCAATTCCAGGGTGGGAATTTTAGATTTTAAAATTGTATTACTTTTTTGGGTAAATTAAAACATTATAGTTAATTTCGTAACCTTTAAAAAGTGTGAAATTAGGCTTAGTCCAATGGTATGGACTACTGACTCGAAATCTGAAGGTTGTGGGTTCAAATCCAGGGTGGGAATTTTAGATTTTAAAATTGTATTACTTTTTTGGGTAAATTTAAACTTGATAGTTAATTTTGTAACCACTAGAAAGTGTGAAATTACACTTAGTCCAATGGTACGGACGGCTGACTTGAAATCTGAAGGTTGTGGGTTCAAATCCAGGGGTGGAGTTTTGGTTTTTGAAATTTTATGTCTTTTGGGGTAAATTTAACTTCATAGTTAATTTTGTAACCACTAAAAAGTGTGAAATTATGCTTAGTCCAATGGTATGGACTGCTGACTTGAAATCTGAAGGTTGTGGGTTCAATTCCAGGGTGGGAATTTTAGATTTTAAAATTGTATTACTTTTTTGGGTAAATTAAATCATTATAGTTAATTTCGTAACCTTTAAAAAGTGTGAAATTAGGCTTAGTCTAATGGTATGGACTACTGACACGAAATCTGAAGGTTGCGGGTTCAATTCCAGGGGGGAATTTTAGATTTTATTTATTTTTCGGTAAATTGAAACTTCATAGTTAATTTCGTAACATTTAAAAATTGTGAAATTACACTTATCCAATGGTATGGACTACTGACTCGAAATCTGAAGGTTGTGGGTTCAATTCCAGGGTGGGAATTTTAGATTTTAAAATTTTATTACTTTTTTGGGTAAATTAAATCATTATAGTTAATTTCATAACCTTTAAAAATTGTGAAATTACACTTAGTCCAATGGTATGGACTACTGACTCTAAATCTGAAGGTTGTGGGTTCAAATCCAGGGTGGAAAGTTTAGATTTTAAAATTTTATTTCTTTTTGGGTAAATTTAAACTTCATAGTTAATTTCGTAACTACAAAAAAGTGTGAAATTATGCTTAGTCCAATGGTATGGACTGCCGACTCTAAATCTGAAGGTTGCGGGTTCAATTCCAGGGTGGAAATTTTAGATTTAAAAATTTTATTACTTTTTGGGGTAAATTAAAACATTATAGTTAATTTCGTAACCTTTAAAAAATGTGAAATTACACTTAGTCCAATGGGATGGACTTCTGACTCGAAACTGAAGGTTGTGGGTTCAATTCCAGGGTGGGAATTTTAGATTTTAAAATTTTGTTACTTTTTGGGTAAATTAAAACATTATAGTTAATTTCGTAACCTTTAACAAGTGTGAAATTAGGCTTAGTCCAATGGTATGGACTATTGACTCGAAATCTGAAGGTTGCAGGTTCAATTCCAGGGGGGGATTTTAGATTTTAAAATTTATTTCTTTTTGGGTAAATTTAAACTTTATCGTTAATTTCGTAACCACTAAAAAGTGTGAAATTATGCTAAGTCCAATGGTATGGACTACTGACTCTAAATCTGAAGGTTGTGGGTTCAAATCCAGGGTGGGAATTTTAGATTTTAAAATTGTTTTACTTTTTGGGTAAATTAAAACATTATAGTTAATTTCGTAACCTTTAAAAAGTGTAAAATTAGGCTTAGTCCAATGGTATGGACTACTGACTCTAAATCTGAAGGTTGTGGGTTCAAATCCAGGGTGGGAATTTTAGATTTTAAAATTGTATTACTTTTTTGGGTAAATTAAAACATTATAGTTAATTTCGTAACCTTTAAAAAGTGTGAAATTAGGCTTAGTCCAATGGGATGGACTACCAACTCGAAATCTGAAGGTTGCTGGTTCAATTCCAGAGGGGGAATTTTAGATTTTAAAATTTATTTCTTTTTGGGTAAATTTAAACTTGATAGTTAATTTTGTAACCACTAGAAAGTGTGAAATTACACTTAGTCCAATGGTACGGACGGCTGACTTGAAATCTGAAGGTTGTGGGTTCAAATCCAGGGGTGGAGTTTTGGTTTTTGAAATTTTATGTCTTTTGGGGTAAATTTAACTTCATAGTTAATTTTGTAACCACTAAAAAGTGTGAAATTATGCTTAGTCCAATGGTATGGACTGCTGACTTGAAATCTGAAGGTTGTGGGTTCAATTCCAGGGTGGGAATTTTAGATTTTAAAATTGTATTACTTTTTTGGGTAAATTAAATCATTATAGTTAATTTCGTAACCTTTAAAAAGTGTGAAATTAGGCTTAGTCTAATGGTATGGACTACTGACACGAAATCTGAAGGTTGCGGGTTCAATTCCAGGGGGGAATTTTAGATTTTATTTATTTTTCGGTAAATTGAAACTTCATAGTTAATTTCGTAACATTTAAAAATTGTGAAATTACACTTATCCAATGGTATGGACTACTGACTCGAAATCTGAAGGTTGTGGGTTCAATTCCAGGGTGGGAATTTTAGATTTTAAAATTTTATTACTTTTTTGGGTAAATTAAATCATTATAGTTAATTTCATAACCTTTAAAAATTGTGAAATTACACTTAGTCCAATGGTATGGACTACTGACTCTAAATCTGAAGGTTGTGGGTTCAAATCCAGGGTGGAAAGTTTAGATTTTAAAATTTTATTTCTTTTTGGGTAAATTTAAACTTCATAGTTAATTTCGTAACTACAAAAAAGTGTGAAATTATGCTTAGTCCAATGGTATGGACTGCCGACTCTAAATCTGAAGGTTGCGGGTTCAATTCCAGGGTGGAAATTTTAGATTTAAAAATTTTATTACTTTTTGGGGTAAATTAAAACATTATAGTTAATTTCGTAACCTTTAAAAAATGTGAAATTACACTTAGTCCAATGGGATGGACTTCTGACTCGAAACTGAAGGTTGTGGGTTCAATTCCAGGGTGGGAATTTTAGATTTTAAAATTTTGTTACTTTTTGGGTAAATTAAAACATTATAGTTAATTTCGTAACCTTTAACAAGTGTGAAATTAGGCTTAGTCCAATGGTATGGACTATTGACTCGAAATCTGAAGGTTGCGGGTTCAATTCCAGGGGGGGATTTTAGATTTTAAAATTTATTTCTTTTTGGGTAAATTTAAACTTTATCGTTAATTTCGTAACCACTAAAAAGTGTGAAATTATGCTAAGTCCAATGGTATGGACTACTGACTCTAAATCTGAAGGTTGTGGGTTCAAATCCAGGGTGGGAATTTTAGATTTTAAAATTGTTTTACTTTTTGGGTAAATTAAAACATTATAGTTAATTTCGTAACCTTTAAAAAGTGTAAAATTAGGCTTAGTCCAATGGTATGGACTACTGACTCTAAATCTGAAGGTTGTGGGTTCAAATCCTGGGTGGAAATTTTAGATTTTAAAATTTTATGTCTTTTAGGGTAAATTTAAATTTTATAGTTAATTTCGTAACCACAAAAAAGTGTGAAATTATGCTTAGTCCAATGGTATGGACTGCCGACTCTAAATCTGAAGGTTGCGGGTTCCAATCCAGGTTTAGATTTTAGATTTTATTTATTTTTGGGTAAATTGAAACTTCATAGTTAATATTTTAACCAATTAAAACAGTAGAATTATGCTAAGTACAATGGTACGGACTGCTGACTTTAAATGTTAAGGTTGTGGGTTGAAATCCAGCGTGGAAATTTTAGATTTTAAAATTTTATTTCTTTTGGGTAAATTGAAACTTGATAGTTAATTCCGTAACCACTTAAAAGCATGAAATTATGCTTAGTGCAGTGGTTCAGACTGCTGACTATAAATCTAAAGGTTGCAGGTTCATTCCCACGCTGGGAATTTTAGATTTCAAAATTTTACTACCTTTCAGGTCAATTGAAACTTTACAGTTAATTTTGTATCCACAAAATAGTGTGAAGTTGTGCTTAATCAAGTAATACGGACTGATGACCCTAAATCTGAACTTCTGAAGGTTGCTGGTTCAAGTCCCACAGTTGGAGTTTTAGATTTTAAAATTTTATTAATTTTGAGGTCAATTGAAATTTATATTTTTTTCAAGTTTGAAACCAGTCCACACTTCTAGTCTAGCAAAAGCCAAAAAGTAAAAAAGCAAATACTTTTAGCTTGAAGCAAATAGTGAAAGCATTTGCTCTCATTTTTATTCATGCAAATAAAAGTTATGCTTAAAAATACGTAGTAAAAAAAAAAGCAAATGCTAGTTTTTATACATACGACCAAATGTTTCAATGTTAATCATAATTGCATCGTTTATGTTTCAGTAATAGATTTGAGGACCTACATGGATCTGTTTGGGCCTACAACGACGCCCATTCACTGAGCGGATTCGGGATTTGCCCATCGAGAACTCGAAAAGATAGGAGAGACCAAGGCCAGTTGCTTTGGTAAAATTTTTCATTCAGGTAAGACAAACTTCCATGAAGACTCAACTCATTAGTTCAATTCCCCCCCCCCCCAACTAAGCCCTAAGACAACACTGAGTGTACACTGTTTACAAAATATGTCCGGTTTTATTTAGTTAAGTGGCTTTCAGGCTGTTAGTTCTCCCACATTTTAATGGTGGTCCCTCATTTGACATGTTGTCATCAAACGTTCTTTTGTCAAAGCCATCGGGGCAGAATATTTTTGGCATGCTGTTGGAAAGAACCAATTTTCAACTTTTGTTCTTGTGAAAATCCTGTTGCGTGACATCACAGCCTGTGTTGTGATGTGAATGAGTTCTACCTGATTGATAAACGTGACCCGACTCAGAGGTGGCATGTCTTGGTGACAGTCCCTCGCTTGTCAGCTGGTATGGAATGTCATTTGGTGACAAGTGAACGTCCTTATCCAAAGTCAAGGAGTAATGTCCCACAGTATCTCCGGGGTTATCCACGATGTTGTCGAGCGGCTCCGAATCCTCCTCAGACGTTATCGTCATGACGACTGTCTGCTCCATGTTCCCAAGGGTGCCCTCCGAGGACGACATCATGGCCATGTGTGAGATGTCCTGTGATTGGTCAGCCAGGTCTGGTACCAAGACTGTAGATTCAGCTGCAGATTCCTCGGGGGCTGATTTGGATAATGCGCAGGCCTGAGCGTACAGTCGTAGCTGTGCTAGATGGTGGTGCAGCAGCTGGGTGTGCTCCTCAGACATGTGTTGCAGTAACTCTTGCAAAATGGACTGGTTCTCGCTGTCGTTGGTTGGATGTTTCAAACTGGACGTGTGAATCATGGACAGCTGCTGCTTGAGTGACATGTTTGTGTTGGACAAATACTCAACCTGGAGGGCAAGACGGATGGGCAGAGAAATTATTTGTTGACAGATGGAATTTTAATAGACCAATCCATTAGGCTCTGCCCCATGATGTGTAACCAATCACAACCATGACAGCGCACACCAAAGTCTGACATTTATGCACTTCATGATGTGTGCAGTTGGAGCATGAATGCTTAAGAAGGCACATGTGTTGTTACCCAGTTATTTAGTGCAACTAGAGTTTGAGTGAAACCACGAATCCTCTACACAAGGATAAACGACACATCTGAGCTTGTGTACAAAATGTGTGCAACGGTTTGTCTGCATTTATCATAAGCAGCGTCAGCGCATAAAACAACGTAGAACGTGTAGAAAATGTAGAGCAATGACAACAACAGTGCACATCATGATCGTCCACAGCCATGACAGCTGGCATCCTGACAGAAATCTGACCACTGAAAGAACGCAGTCGCATTAGTGTGCCTGCATTAGTTCTGATCAAGGTATGTCCCCCCTCCCACTTTTGAGAAGCGATTGACGCCCTTGGTACCTGTTGCATGCAGGGAACAAGATCCAAACTCATTCTTAGACCAAGACCAGATGGAATGCCCACTCACCTTTGTACGAAGCCTTTCTATAGTGCCTTTCATCCTGTGCTCTGTCTGGGCCCACGTGGTCCGCTCCTGCTCAAGAGTCTTCTCCAGACGTTCCTTCTCCTGCAGCAGCAGCGACAAGTTGTGCTCTGTGTAGCAAGTCTCGTCCTCCAAATCCTCTTTGCTTCCTTCGTCTGGTATTTCAATAAGGACAACTGTTTACGAAAGGGAAAGGGTTGAGTAATTATCCTGGATAATAATTCCTGTAATAATGAAAGTTGGTCATCAAAAGGTCACTCCAGGTGTGGGCTACACAAAGAGGGGAAATGATGGGAGGGGTTTATGGAGTAGAAAGGTCGACATATATGTTGCGCTTGAATGGGACAGATGATATGTAGCGGTAAAAACAGGATACAGGCAAGAAAGTCCAAAGTGATGCAGTGTGTCAAGAAGATGTAATTCCTTGTAACTGGGTGCAAGCAATCACTCACTTCTTCAAACCTTATTCCTAACATTAGGTGGGCAAGGTGAAGGACAAATGCCAATATTTAATTAATCGTTGAAGTCAGCTCTCAAAATGTACTGCCACCCTGACTTATTAAAAAAAATTTTTTGCTTAGAACCTTCCTGAATCCTCCAAAATTCAATCAACTTAAATAACACCAATGGCACACCCTTTGCACCTTGTTATTTCAATTTGTAAAATCCACTGTCAATATTGGCCCTCATCCACCCCAACCCCCTAAAAAAATGCTGAACTTTTGGTTGTTGTTTTATTTATTTTATTGACCAAACAAGTGCAGGAGTGAAGACAACTGTATTAAACATGCTGTTGTCTACCCATTCCCTTCTTCCACTGCTGGTGGCATTATCCACCTTAACCTCTGGGTAGATGCTGAAGGATTATTGGAGGGTCAGGGTTAATATTCTTACCATCTTACCTTCCCCATTGGCAGTGCTCTGGCTCGGATCATTGATGCAGGCATACTGGTACTCGATCTGCGGCTGCTGCCCGTCAGTCTGCTCATAGCCCCGGGGATGATGTGTCCGTCTCCGATGGCTGCTGTGACTGGGGGACTATGAGGTGTGTTACCAGGCTGGTACTGTTGGGTGCTGGGTCAGTGTATGTGGTGAAGATCTAGTTGACATCCTGGGTAAAACTGGTGGAGAGAAGTGGTTGAGGATGATAAAATGAGACAAAACCTGCAGGGTTGCAAAAGATTCAATTTACACCGCAAATGTACAAGGAAAAATTAAAGTTCAAACTTAATTATTTTAAAAGACCCTAAGTGTTGGCATTTGATAAAATCCACCAAAATCCTTGTAAACTACCATACCTGCTCACAATTTCAACTGATTCAATTTATTTCATTGTTTTTTTTTTTCATGCAGATTAAAGGGGACCATTACATTACAGCAACAGCATACTCAGTTGTCTTGAAACAGCACTGAAACTGCGAAGGTAAAAAAATAAGTGCATTTTCAAACAGTTTAAGCCAAAAAGGTGTCTCTAATCATTCTCAAAAGAATAAATACTTGAGTCAAATGTTTGATTGTGAAATTTATTTCAGAGAGTCTTTAAAGCTATACATAAGTCCAATGAGCTCCGGAATTCAAGCATCAGGAATTTACAACATTTTCTGAGTGAACCATGGTAGTTTACCCACCTGTGCCAATGTTTAATAGCTTATCACTGTTGATGCAGTTTAAAGGGAATAAAAGTATGCTTGGAAGGTCTTAATCACTCCGTTTAAAACCGCTTGGAGTCGAAGGCGATGGTATTTATCAGCACCCAGACTCCAAGCGGTCTTAAACTTAAATACCGACCAAGCACATATTTATTCCCATTCATAAATACCTATTCGGTCAAAAAAATCCAAACCTTTTGGTAAAAAACCTGATTTTGCTCAACAAGTTCACTTCATGTTTTTTTAACACCCCTCTTTAGCTAAATAATGGAGTGTCCAGCTCGCGAGTAAGATGTTAACAACTCCTTTTTTGGAGATTGGCACATGCGTCGCACATACTGCGCGATGTCATGCAAAACGCACCTGGGGCGTTGCGTTGTGAATTAAGGACTATGAAATACTGACTCACTGGTAGCATTGCGCATGCCTACGTGAGGACCAATAAAATGGAAAGAGGCACTGGATTTCATAGGAGCCAAAATTTCAAGTGAGACTGGAAAAGAGTTGAAGACCAGCCAGCCATGTCTTTATCATCCGTTTTAAGACCGGCCACATGGCGGCTTCTCGACCAATAGGAATGGATAAACTGCCATAGGTATTTATGAATTGTGGTTTACATGTATTGTACGTGCAGTCTGATGTGCCCACTGGGATAAAATGAAGTACATGATTGTAAAATTGACCATGACATACTGTACCCGAGTAATAACTATCTGTATTGTGGTCTCTGGATTACGGAAGTGTTGCTGGTAGTGCTTCATAGCCTCGTCCCTCTTGCTGAACCTGTTGCGACAGTGGTAGCAGTGCTAGTGGGCACCCTTGAAGTATTTCTGCTCATGAATGATGCCGTGGACGATGCAGGATCTACATCACTGCAATATTTTAAGACCTGGGGAGGGATACAGTAGAGGATTGGTTTGGCAATTTTGACAAAAGCTGACAGCTATATGCACTTTGACAAAACATGAACTATGGATCTTTTTATATGGTTCTCTTGCTGTAACAGGCACAAGTAAGCTATTGACCTGAGTTAGGACTCTTGTTCAGGCAGGCCGGATGCAAAGTTTTTCCTGAGACACAGCCGGCGCTTGGGCATGGCCTGTGACAATTGAGTCTATCAAACACTGGTATCTGCTAAGAATAACCAGCCCAGGTATCTGTCAATTTCATAAAACTTCCACAAATTCCACTATCTTGTCCTGCTGTCCACTACCTTCAACTTATCTTAATTAACCCTAACCCTGCCACATGCAGCACAGTGCATCAGGTGGAAAAGTCTGGTGCACTTTGCTGCATTTCAGCAATCAACACCAGTGCATCAACAGCCAGTTCTGAAACAATGCCTCAGTTGTATCCTGCTTCGTTCGAGGACCACAGACTCCGAGGCAATTTGGCTTTGAGACTTTTGACCTGATGGATTTTGCTGCACTCGGCAGGCTTGTCACTTAGATAAGTGTTGCATTCAACTCACATGGACCTTAAAAGTCATCTTGTAGCATGACCTGTGAAGAGAAAGTGAAAAACATTGTCCTTTGGCTTAACCTAAAACATATTTCTTGGGATCCAGTCACAAGTTTGCGAGCGCTTGGTCTTGTTCCCAAATGCAAACTCACCCCCAAAGTTGATGCCTTTATCCACGTGCTTGACCCTGTAGTGCGCCTTGAGGAGAATCTCATCAGTGAAGAGACTGTCCTGGGAGCAGAATGGACAGTGCAGATGCGGAGCCTTCATCAAGGAGTGGCTACACTCCCTGTCTGTGCATTGTATGGGCGTCCAGTCTGCCTCAGCGCCTTTCATCCGCACTGATGGATGCGCCTACAGTTGCGGAAAAAAAAACATGAGAAAAACTGTCAAGTAAACATGTGTGATGTAAAAAAAAATGTGAATGTATAAAACGGCTACACCAATAAAATCAGTAGAAAATCTCATTTTCTACTCGAATCCAAATCTTCACAGCAGTTTTCAAAGTGGTAGTTCATAAAAACCAGGCATAAAACATTTAACAAAGAAACCACTCGCAGATGGGATCTCTTTTGAGGCGGTGGAAGAGGTTTTAGAAGGCTTTCTTGGGGAGCCAACAGTCACCTCGGAAAGAATGTTGCAACCTGACGCTATTTCAGCGGTTGTGTAAAAAGTCTATGGAGAGTCCAAAAAAATTTCAGTATTTCCTAACAAAATTGGAAATGTTTCTCAGTCCAAGATTCATGTTTTATCATTTTTCCAATGACTGACCTTCATTGAGATGATTTATGAGGGAAAAAGCAGCATCAGGTTGCAACATTCTTTCCGTCACCTCTGATGCTGAACCAACACGAGGAAGTGATGTAGAATAGTAGGGAGTACTGAGAACTACCCTAGCAGTCACTCCTAGAACTATGATGCTCCGCGAAGCGGAGCCTCATGGACAGAGAACCTCGCAAAATTGTTTGCTACTACAAAACACCAACTTAGTACAAAAACGTTCATCAAAACATAGACATTTTTTACAGAACCGCTGCACAATTTGCCCAAAAACTCCATACAATACCTCATGACATACGCACGTAAGTTGCGCCCTAACAAACATCGCTGGATTCTGTCGGTTTTTAGGCCAAAATGATGAAAAAATATGCCCTTTCCGCACTGAGCCAACCTGACTCTTGAAACGTGTAAGCAGATTTGGTCGATTGATGATTTTAGGTTCGCTCGGAGCACGCCGCAAGCAAATGATACGCGCATGCGTACAAGTGCAAGTACCGTACCCCCCGCGGCGTGCTCCGAGCGAACCGAAAATCAGTGATCGATCATTATCTTTGTGCACGTTTCTAGTGTCAGGTTGGCTCAGTGCGGAAAGGGCATGTTTTTCATCATTTTGGCTACTCCTAGAACTATGAGTCTCCGCTTGCAACACGCGCGTGTTGTCCAACGCAAATTGAATGCGAGTGCGTCAAAACATATCCTGGTCATTTTTGGTGGACTGACGATATGTCATGGTCATGTAGCTGGAGTTACCCAGCCCTGAGTTTTATCATTGGGTTGTCATCTAGGGCTGGAGCGAGTTTTTCTCGAAAACGATAGTATAGGCAAACATTTTTGGAAAATGTTCAATTTTGTCCCCGTTACACACTAATTGCAACTGCAACTCACCCCAAACTTGCCTGGAATAACCATTACACAGGTCCTTGAAGTAAAAAACGATCCACGATGAAGATTCAGCCTACAATTGCAGTGAAAACAGGAGGAATAACCGCTAACCTGACAACCTTTCAGGCATGGCCAGGACCGCAATTGGTTTGTGCACAAAAAAAAATTGTGAACAATGAATGGCGGTCGATTAACAGGCACAGAGAGCGATCGCTGTCAACTACTCGTTTTGCTGGCTACGCTGGCTGTTGGCGCATGACGTCACGCGGAAGCGTAACACCCGTTGACTGTTTCATGCACTAATATGAGGTTTACCACTCGCATCACAGCTTTGGTACTGAAACCGCAACCAATAGTGCATGAAACAGTCATCGGGTGTTACGCTTCCGCGTGACGTCTGCGCCAACAGCCAGCGCAGCCAGCAAAACGAGTAGTTGACAGCGATCGCTCTCTGTGCCTGTTAATCGACCGCCATTCATTGTACACAATTTTTTTTTGTGCACAAACCAATTGCGGTCCTGGCCATGCCTGAAAGGTTGTCAGGTTAGCGGTTATTCCTCCTGTTTTCACTGCAATTGTAGGCTGAATCTTCATCGTGGATCGTTTTTTACTTCAAGGACCTGTGTAATGGTTATTCCAGGCAAGTTTGGGGTGAGTTGCAGTTGCAATTAGTGTGTAACGGGGACAAAATTGAACATTTTCCAAATTCTTTTGCCTATACTATCGTTTTCGAGAAAAACTCGCTCCAGCCCTAGATGACAACCCAATGATAAAACTCAGGGCTGGGTAACTCCAGCTAATGGTCATGAGGGATTGTGCTGCAATTAACCATTTTGTGGGGTTCTGTGTCTATGCGGCTCCGCTCACGCGGAGCATCATAGATCTAGGAGTAACCGAATACCGTAGCAGCAGCCATTCAATATTCATTGTGAAGTGTCCGGAAACTGGACAATTTCACATTTTGCTTTCTTAAAATTACTTTTGCGGCGAGGTGTCCAACTAAGAATATAAACAATTTTCCACAATCTCTTGGGTACCTACCACATAGATAGCCATTTTCAATAACTCCTTTGTCTTGAATAATCACATAAATTCGGGGGGGGGGGATTCAAGGGGAAAAACTCAAAAACATTGATCTCCATGTTCAGCGTAAACAGCGCCCTCCAGAAAATAAAGAAAACATGGGTTTAAAGGGTTTTTGAAAATTCGATTCATTATCAGCTGCGGCTTTGTCTACTATAATTATTTGAAGATTATGAAATTTCCACACAGCTATTCAGAAAGCGTCAGTTGTCAAATAAGAATAGACAAATAGGTGTTATTGGGCTTCCGTTACGGGAGACGTATGCGTATCGTTAAAAAGAAGAAGAAGGATGCCAGTTCAATATATGAACCTGAAGCAGTTGTGATCTGCGATGGAGGCCGATGTTTCGAAAGAGCTTGCATGCCTATCGAACGACACATGAGGGCAGCATTCAACAACATAAACACGCGACTGTACGCATGTTCTATATTATGTCTAGACTGTACGGCTCTGTCTTCCGAGTGGCCGAAACTGTACCTGTGTGTTGTATTGTTACCTTTGCCACTTTCTTATTACTGGTACGTCAGTATTACTAATTTTATTTAACCATTTAATAAATGGTAACATTAATTTGGTTGTTTATATTAGCTATTGGTGAAATCTGCATTATTGTATTTAGTGAAACGTACTGCAAGAAGTCGCCATAGTCTAGACGTACTGCGTTATTGTATAGCGTGGCATCCATAGCCACGCACGGCGCGCTGAATCGCAAGGCACAAACCGCGCAGGAAAATCGTGGTTTCTATCCCAAAAATCCGTTCAAAATTGCAAAACGGGTGTAGAACTGAGGAAAAACTGCTTTGATTGTAAAGGTGATTTTTGAGCAATAAAAACAAAACACTTTTGACTCCAATATGACCAAAACAAAACAGGGGCCCTACACTTCATGATCGCCGTAATTTTTCCCTAAATGACCTAGGCCTATCAGTATCAGCCATCTGAAAGTGATATTTTGTCCTAAAAAGTCTAAATTAGCAGTGACAAATTTTGAATTTTTACCGAGAAAACACTTACAAATTTTCAGAGCAGTCCCATAGGGTTTGTGCACAGTGTGACAAGTGTTGGCCAGGTATGGAATCTTTCCCAATTAAAAACATCAAAGGAAAGATTCCCATATATGGCCATCACTTGCCACCCTGTGCACAAACCCTATGAGACTGGTCTGAAAATTTGTGTTTTTCTCAGTTAATACTTCAATATTTTCCTAGCTCTACTGAAAGGAACGCTGGAACTTCGGTACGCATTTTTCGTAAAAATTATTCACATTGCCAGGTTCATGGGCCGGTACGTATGGTCAACCTAGCCAACTGTGCAAACTGCAAAGTGACACGGTTCCTGTGCCGTGCTGACCGGCCAATGTGGCCGTCCGTACACGGTGACATTGTTGCAGTTTGCCATTTTTCAACGGCATTAGAGACTTACTTGCAAATATTACCGAACTGAATTTTTGCACTCGAAATGTATTTCCATACCAAACTGTGTATTTCTTGCTATTTTATTTTTGATTTTATGGATGATCCTGCGGTTTTCTGATGAACCATTGCGCTGCCCGAGAAACGATTGCTTGTCTGCAGTCCATCATGAATCGATGATGATGTCAATTCAAAAAGTCATAGTCAGTGATTTCGAAAGTTTACCTACATGTATGGCAAAAAGTCGGATTTAGTGATTTCAAAAGTTTACCTCTGGCAAAAAAAATAAAAATACCTTTAGGTTTCTTTAAGATAATGTAAACTTTTAGAATTGATCAAATTAGGTTTTGCCCTTCACCGATGTATAAACACTGTATACTCAGTCTGTTACCTCCCGAGTGAAAGTTGGGAAAAATCAAGCCGGTGGGACTCGAACCCACGATGTCCAGTGCTTTCTAGTGCAGATGTCTTACCACTCGACCACCAAGCTAACGGGATCTGTTGGCCGGTTCGATTTGAACTTTAGCAGCGGGTACCGCATTAACTATTTATTGCCAAATCACCCAGTATTGCTGTTCCAATGTGCAAGGAAACAGGTCATCTCGTACCTTGGGCAACTTGTACCTTGGACAACTCATACATACATTTAATGTGACATCATTATGCCAACTCGTACCTTGGACAACTCGCACCTTCAATAAAGACGTCTCGTTCCATTACGTGTAAGTCAAGTCGTACTGAATCAATTAAAAGTACAGGCTGCTCTTTTAATATGTGTTTTAATTTTGGTTATTAGACTTCGCAAGAAAACGAATGCAGGAATTTCTTTGACAGTCACCATATGTGAAGATGAAATGGTTACCCTCTCCTATTCATCTCAACATTTATTTCCATATTTCAAAGAACATTCAGGTAACTGCACAAAAAGGTCAAGAAACGAATGTTTGTTAAAAAATATGAGATTAATGATTATGTAAAGACACAACTGAAAAAAAAGTAAATTTAGACAAAGTAAATCTTTAAATTTGCTTTCTCTTATTTTGTCTCTGTTTAATTCTTTGCTAAAGCTCGTTCTGGATGAGAACATCATAAGCTTTGAACTTGCTACATGTACCTTGGTACTGGTGCATGCAGAATGCGCATCGGGCACTGAAGCATTATAAAAAAAAGTTTCCAAATATTCTTGAAGTAATAACTAACACTTCTTGGCAGCAATAATCCTTCTGTTTACAAAAAAGGACCACCCACCCCCCCCCCCCAAAAAAATGTACATGTACTTAAAGAAAACAAAATAAAAGTTTCCAAATATTATTTAAAGGTACAGTCCATCATTTGCATGGACTGTACTTTGTTCGTTTGAAGCAACAAACGTGCTCAAAATCTAAAGAAGGGTGCTGAACAACTAACGTGATGAAGTTTCAGCTCAGCTTCAGCTGTACATTTCGAGTAAAACACCATTCTAGGATCTTGATTTCAAATCAAAAGATGCTGAATCTTGTTTTGAATTTGGCCTGAATTCAGTGTTGGAGACACGTTCTCACTGAGCTAATTGCAGCTATGCAATGTCACGCACTGATCTGACGAATTAAAGCAAGCGCGTGTGCGTCGTGTCAACACTTGCCCGCACTTCGCCAACTAACAAAAGACACTACTAATGAAAATTTCCAACCATGTGCCTTTAGATGCATCGTTGGAAAGGCCTTCTTTCATTGATTTCTTCCCAATGACAGCATGCCAGAAAGAATAATTTCACAGGGAGTTTAGTCCCCTTACTATCTTTCAACCAAGTAGTTATTCAACACTAAATATCGTTTTGGATAGCTGCAAATGATGGACTGTAACTTTAAATGAACACTTAAACTTCTTGGCAGCAATAACAGAATATTGAGTGCATATTATGTATATAGCCACGTTCATGGGTCTATATTAAACCATATCTTATTTTTCTTCTGAAAACAACATTAGAATGTATACGTGTCATCAATAGCAGCCCCAATGCAGTATACAAGGTAGAAAAGCCACCAAAATCATACTGTTTTTCATATTTTAGTATAAAGCATAAATAATGAAATGTTTCTCCTGAAGAGAGTCAGAGCATACTGACCAGAACGTCGAGTTGATACATGTACCTCTGGTGCTTTTCAGAACCATTCTCTTAGTTGAGAAATTATTCTCCCATGGTGTTTCCGCAAACCTTTCATTATTTAGTATCTCCACCTTGCAAGGCCTCAACTCTTACTTATAAAGCATAGTTCTGTTTCAAGTCGACCAAATGCTTCATAAATGATTGCTGCATGGTGTGAAGTAAGTTTAATTTCATCTGGGTTTGGATAATAGGGGAAAAGGTGAAGTTTAGTATTTGCCAAATTTCACGGCCTCCGCCATTTTCGGACTGCTGGACAAAAACTAAATGTGCCTCCAGCTCTACATGTCAAATTCGTGATGAGCATTGGAGCTGGAGTTTCTCATCTCCATCTTGTATTGCAAGTTTTCAATACCTTAATATTTGGCACTCTCATAGACAGTATTGAGAGTCCCAAATGTTTGGACTAGAGTTTCTTAAGCTAGAGCTGGGGGAACAACTATTGGAAAGAGTTCCACACCTGGACATCACTTGACACCCGGTGCACAAACCCTAAGAGACTGGTCTGAAAATTTTGAAGTGTTTTCTTCGTAAACGTTTCAATATTTTCCCTGCTAAATTTGACTTTTAAACATGTTATCCGTTTCTGATGGCTGATACATGTAGGTCACTGTGGGGAAATATTAGTGATGTGCATGCAATATGTACATGTATGGAATTCTTCCCCAACTATTTTTTCCCCAGCAGTCAGAAAATGACGGAGGCCATGAAATATTGCCTGAAATTGTCCTTTTCCCCGATTATCCAAACCTAGTTGAGATTAAACTCACCTAAATACCATGCAGCAGTCATCACAAAGCAAAGGATCGACTGGAAACAGAACTACGCTGGCTAAAATATGGGGAAACAATGATGATTTTGGTGGCTTTTCATATAGAACCGTCGCGTCGCAGCCGTGTTATGGCGACATTTACAGCTCGCATCTCATACTGGTATGGTATCCACATATACATCGCACTGCATAGAGACATGTACACGATATGGTTACCATACTATTTTCAGGTGCACGTTGTGATTTCAAATTTCAACCCCTCCCCCTAGATATCCCACTGGTCATGGCTTGCAATAGTATACAACTGCTTTATGTCAGTTTCTTTATATTTCCAGTGTGTTTTTGGTCCAATGTAATAACACCAAAATGGATGAGAAGCAGGGACCAACTTCTGATGATGTCCCAACTGGGGAGGTAACGTCAACCACAGTTACAGAGGGTGATGTTGTCAAGATGCCAACAGATGTGGCCATCACTATGGATGCTATTCCCAATGAAGATGAGGAGGACAAATCCAAAGGTGACTTGTTATTCTTTTACTTGGTGAAGACGTTTGCTCCTTTGCCAGGTCAGCTACAAAAGTGTAATCCCATTCATGTGATTTTGTCCATTCTTGCTTATTGGAAACTTAATACTTTAACCCAGTGAAATTAATTTTGCTGCAAGATAGTTTTGTTGCTTTCCAGGTAATTTTTATAAATTGGGGGAATGAGGGTTCAATTTCATAAAAAAATTGCACCTTTACTTGGTACCCATACTTGGTGGTTATCCTGAATACTCCACGTGGAAGTCTAGCAAGGAGGCTTTGGGGAAGTGGAACTAAATTAAATCCTTAAAGGTGTTGTGGTTTGGGGTGTCTGTGGTGTCTTGAGGGAGCTTGTTCCATTTCCGGATAGTTCTTGGTAGGAATGACTGCATATAGATGTCTGTCCTTGCTGCAATTTCTGTGAACTGGTGGTTGTGAATTCTACGAGCCGGTGCTGGTTTGGGGACTATGGATGATGAGTTAATGTGAACTATGTTGTGTATTATTTATGTAGGTAAGTAGGTAAGTTGGTTAACTTTCCTTCTCTCTTCCAGTGAAGACCAGCCTAGGGTTGTCAACATGTCGGTCACACTGCTCAGTCTGGAATAATCTCGCATTACGAAACGAGCAGCCCTCATCAGTTGCACTTTTTCCAGGGATGTTATGTTCTTAGCTACATGTATGTGAGGGTTCCAAGCAATGCTGCCATATTCTAGGTGTGGTCTGACTACTGCTAAGTACAGCTTTTCTTTGACTGATCTGGATGCAGAATGAAAATTTATTTTGATGAAGCTCAATATACGACTTGCTTTGGAAGTGGCATATGCTGTTTGGTGATTCCAACTTAGGTTATTCTGAATGATTATTCCCAAATATGTGATGTTGGTTTTCTCTACGAGTACGAGGTTGGATCCTAACATGGTGTAGTTAGTTTTGCCGGGGGCCCGCTGCCCGGAGATTCGCATGATGTTACATTTGCTGGAGTTAAATTTCATTCCCCAGGTTTGCGCCCAGTGAGCCAAGTTGTCCAGGTCTTTTTGGAACATCAGTTCATCAGTTGATGAGCAGATCTTCCAATATAACAGGCAGTCGTCAGCGAAAAGGCGAGTTGTGCCAGTCACTGATTTGCTAATGTCATCGATGAAAAGTAAAAACCGATGGGGGCCAAGCACGGTGCCTTGTGGTACGCCACTGTCGACACTTTGCCATTTCAAAGATTTTCCATTTACCACAACTCATTGTGACCTGTTGGTTAAGAATTCCCTGATCCATCTCTGTGTTTTTCCCCTTATCCCGTAGTAGTCTAATGTTTGGACCAGTTTTTGATGAGAAACTATGTCGAATGCTTTGGAGAAGTCAAGTACTGCCATGTCTGTGGTGATTTGATTATTGTAATTGTAGGAGATGTCATCCAGAGTTGTTACGAGTTGGGATTTGCAGGACAGGCCTTTACGAAAAGCATGTTGGTTTTCGTTCAGGATGTCGTGTTCCTGGAGGTGTTTCATTTATTGGCTATCAATGATGTGCTCTAATAACTTAAAGCAAACAGAGGTCAACAACACAGGTCTGTAGTTTGCCGGGTCTGCACGAGAGCCTTTCTTAAAAATGGGTGTTACGTTGGCTTTCTTCTAGTCAGATGGTAGAGAACCCAGCAGGTCAAGTGATTGTTGGAATATGAATGCGAGTACATGGGCAACTTCATTGGCAGCTAGTTTCAAGTTGAGCGACGTCAGTAACTTGAGGACTCCGCTAACAGACACGGTGATGTTTGTCAAGTCTGGGTAGGGACTCGGTGGTAGAACTGGCTGCACATCGGTGTCATCCCTGCTGAAAACACTACAGAATTGGTCTTGTAGGGTTTCAGCTTTTTCTTGGTCAGATGTGATATTTTTCCCGTTGAGTTTTAGAACCTGAACCCCTGTGTTGTCTTTACGAGTGGTGTTTACGTAGCGCCAAAATTTCCGGGGGTTACCTGTAGATGTAGTTTCTTCTAAATGTGTGCGTTTAGCCCTTCGGATTTCACTGTTCACTTGCTTTTGGGTCATTCCACCGGGTTGGGAAGCAGTGCATGTTACATCCATATATTTGGTTATATTATTAAAAGTATCAATGCATTCTAAACAATTGCTCAATTTGATATTTGTCTTAAGGTGTTTCAATACTTGAGAAAGTTTGAAATCATTTGAAAGTACTTTGACAAAAATATAAGCAAAAATGTCATATTTGGACGTAACATTGACACTGTGTCAGTGTTACATCCAAATATTCTTATGTTTCCCATTTTTTAAACGTATGTACAATATTACCCAAACTGACATTGTATATTTACAACTGGACACGTAGGCACCAAGAAAAGCTTTTGTTTTGGTATAGTCAGGGTTCAAATATAGTAGAAACAATACCTCTAGTGTGGATGTAACGGTGTAAAAATCACTCAATGGAAGTGTGACATTTGGTTTTACACCGTGTCAATGTTACATCCACACAACCAAGCTATCATTTCTGCTCCATTTGATACCTGCCTACCGTAACAAAAGCTTTTTTTTATTGTGTTGCATGTATAGTAAGAAGTAAGCAAAGTGAATTTGTGTGATGTTTCGCAGAAATTAAAAAAAAGGTACAAATGTCACATTTGGACGTACATGTAACACTGACACTGTGTCAATGTTACATCCAAAATGACATTTTTGGCTCATATTTTTGGCAAAATACATTGAAATCATTTTAAACTTTCTGCAGTCGTGAAACGCCCAACAACAGATATTATGTAGAGCAACTGCTAGCAAAACATTTATGCTTTTGTTAATATGGTCATATGTCACACATTGTTCCCCAACCCGGTGGAATGACCCTTTTGCAAAAGTTTGAATGTAGACCGCTTGTTACTGCCTTCACATAGCTGCGCTCTTTCTTCCTGCAGCAACGGATTAGGACAGTAGTGAGCCATGAGGGTCTAGAATGTCCCTGGACTGGTTTTTGTGCTACTAATTCGTTAGTTTTCAGCCTGTCCCTAAAAATACTCCAATTTGCCTCAACTGTTCTGGTTTCTGGAGATGACTGCATGAATTCGGTCTTAAGCTCGAGGACAGATTTTTTTTCAGCTTGGATTCATCCACGTCAAGTTCAACTTGAAGATGGTCCTAGGGGGCTTGACAGAGCGAGGTGCGGTGATGTTTATGTCAGCGAACACTGTTGCGTGATCGCTAATTCCGGAGTTGCTGTAAACATTACAAACCAGAGTTTTTCGTGTGGTGAAGAGCAAATCTAAGATGTTATCTGTTCCTGTAACTGGGTCTCTCCTTGTAGTAAAATTTGCCTTTTGTTCGAGATTGTAGTCATCTGCGATGTTGATAATTTTGGATTGAATACTGTTTGCTGAGAAAGTACATGTACCGGTCCTTGAGTTCCAAAGCATGCCCGGGATGTTCGAAGTCTCCTCCAAGAATGATGAATGGGGAGTTTACCTGAGCCTACAATTTACTCAGACTTCTGTCTAGGTTTTCTAGAGATTCTGGCCTGTAGGAGTCAGGGGCTCTATAATATGCAGAGATGAAGATGTCCTCTCCTTGCAGCTTGAGCGGCAGTTGGCACCAGAGTAATTCACAACCATCTTCAGAAAGTTCAATGGCTGAGAAACCATCCTTAACCAAGATAAAGACACCTCCGCCACGTCTGTCGTTTCCTCTGTCTTTGAACCTTTGTTCAACTGTCAAACTTGTGAATTTCTGATGAATGAATGCAAAGTTTACAAAGCCATTCATATCTTAAAACATTCATTCTTTTATAAAGCCCTGTCGGCACTGGACTTTTTTTGGTCAAACTTACCGAGACTATGGGTACTTTTCCCATTTTAAGTCCAGTGCGGACAGCCTAGGACGTTTTCCTCATAAGCCGTGTCCGCACTGGACTTTTTTTTTGGAAGGTTTTACCGAGACGATGGTAAAATGATAAATGGTCAAATGTGACCACTGTCCGCACTTGGACTTTCGACACGGGAAAATTTACCCAGACCGCGTGGGAGAAGTAACCGAGCTGTCACAGTGTCAGTATAATGACTCACCGTACACAGAAAACAATTTGCCGATCACATTTTCAGCCGCCGATACGCACAGTAATATTACACACGCCATTTGCATGCACAACATAATCGTTTACACGATATTATTTCATCTTGACACGCTAAATCTTGACGAAAAGGCCTATAATTCTGACGCATTTGTGATGCACGTCGTTGAAGCCATGCTGCGGTACGATGTTCCGTGCGGCAGCAGTGCCATCAGTATTCGTTGGTTCCCATCGCATGCTTACAGAATCGAAGCTATGATTTGGGCCAGGAACCAGTGACTATGGCCTACGTACGGTACCGGACCATGATGTTACCATGCATGACAGTAGCGTATCAGGACGAATTTGGATCGTAGAAAATAACATACATCGGTTGAGAAAGAGAATTTCCGCAAATTAATTCTCAGAACGTGATCTTTCTTCTCTGTGTATGTATTTGTCCGTTGAAATATATATTTTAACGAGATTTTACCGCTCGGACTTGATGATACACCGCAGCGTGTTTCTACAAAATTTTCGGCCACTGCACGTGCAGGTTCGAGCGGTCTCTGTATGCATAACAGGGTGCTCGGGCCGGATGTACGCTTTCCTGAGCCACTTTTACCGACTCGCACTGTCTTCACTGGACTTATCGTCTCGGGAAAAGTGACCTGGTCAGTTTTCCTGGGCGCGTGGGAAGTTTTCCTGGGCAGCAGTTGGCCAGTAAAAGTAACCGCTGGACTCAGGAAAATTAACCGAGAGGAAAACGTCCTAGGCTGTCCACACTGGACTTAAAATGGGAAAAGTACCCATAGTCTCGGTTAGTTTGACCAAAAAAATCCAGTGCGGACAGGGCTAAAGTTACTTTTCCTGAGTCCAGTGGTTACTTTTACTGGCCAACTGCTACCCAGGAAAACTGACCACGTGCCCAGGAAAATTAACCAGGTCACTTTTCCCGAGATGATAAGTCCAGTGCGGACAGTGCGAGTCGGTAAAAGCGGCTGAGGAAAGTGACATCCGGCCCGAGTGCTAGTATCATGCATACAGAGACCGCACGATCCCTCACGTGATGTGGCCGAACATTTTGTGGAAACACGTACGCAGCGTTGTGAAGTCCGAGCGGTAAAATCTCATTATAAATATATTTTAACGGAGAATACATTCACAGAAAATATCAAGATCACGTTCTGGGAAATACTTTGCAGTCATTCTTTTTCTCCACCAATGTTTGTTTTGTATTTTCTACGATCCAAATTCGTCCTGTTACGCCGTGTAGTCTGCATGGCACCGTACGTAGGCCGCAGTCCCTGGTTCCAGTTCTACATCATAGCTTTGATTCTGTTATGTTAGCATGCGGTGGGAACCAGCGATTACCAATGGAACTGCTGCCGCATGGCTTCGATGTCGTCCATCACAAATGCGTCAGAAGAGTAGGCATTTTTGTCAAGATTTATCGTGTCAAGATGAAATAACATCGTATGTTACGATTATATTGTGCATTTTAATGGTGTGTGTAATATTATACTGTGCGTATCGGGGCTGAAAAAAAATGTGATCGGCATTTTATTTCCTGTGCACGTGACTGTGACAGCTCGGTCACTTCTCCCACACGGTCTGGGTAAAATTTCCCGTGTCGAAAGTCCAAGTGCGGACAGTGGTCACATTTGACCATTTCTCATTTTACCATCGTCTTGGTAAAACCTTCCAAAAAAAAAGTCCAGTGCAGACACGGCTTAAGATGGAATTTTGCCTCGGGGTGATGTAAATCAAATTGGGTTTTGCCCTTCACCGACTATCCATTTTATGAATCGTTAATGCAGTACCCGCTGCTATGTACATCAGATTTGAACCAACCAGCTCGGTGGTTGAGTGGTTAAGATGTCTGCACTAGAAAGCAGGAGGTTGTGGGTTCGAGTCCCACCCGAGTGATTTTTTTCCAACTTTTACTCGGGAGGTACCACACTGAGTATACAGTGTTTATACATCGGTGAAGGGCAAAACCTAATTTGATTCATTCTTTTGTTGATTAATACAAAGCCCATTAAAAAAGGCAAATGAAAATTATCAAAATATTATGAGGCATCAATAAAGTATCAAGTATCAGAAAAGCATACTAGTTCAAATACCAGAATGGTGATAGTACATAGCATTATTTGTGCTTGGCAGTTTTGAATTACGCACACAAAAACAGCAGCTTGTAGAATTTGGTCATTTTTGGGAACCGTCCAAATTAAGATATTTATATTTTTTATCTCTAACTTTACGAAGAGGTTCATATTTTAAAGCATTAATTTTTTTCAGGTACTGTGTACAATTGTTGTACATCTATATTAACAGTATTCAACTTTGGGATGTTTTTTATTCAAAATTTGCAATTCATTGATCTGTTTGTCAGTGTGAACTGATTTTGTTGTGCAGTGTCTCACTTGAAAACACTCATAATTAAACTTACAAATATCTCATTCTTAAAAAAAATCAAAGTAAATTTATTTTCTCTGATTGGAGTTGGTTTTTTAATTTGTTCGTTTTTGTCTATCAGGTCTTGACCCACAAGATAACCATTCTACCAGCACCTCTGACGTACCGGTGACTGGCGCTGCCATAACGGATCCTTATCACTATCGGACACAACAGCACTTCACCTCCCAAGACATTTTGGATTTGTGGTGAGTTTGCTCTCTTAGCATTCAACTCTCGATAATGGTAATACAGTTTGTGCTCTATTAAGAGTTCACGATGTTCTCCATGGTGAAGATTTCTCAGGGTCTTTTTGTAATTTTGTATAACAGAATTTAAAGGCAATTGGATGAATTTCACTAAAGCCTGGAAATATCCTAGCCTCATGTCTATATGAAAGTAATGGTAAACTGCATGTAGAAAGTTGTAATCTTTTTTCCAGTGCACTTTTTACATTGCCTGTACACTTTGATAGTTGTTTCTACCATTGCTGTGATATCGCTTTACATGTACATTGTAGGTATTTCACATTTACAGCTTTGTGATTTTCTGTGTAACTTGTGAAACTAAAATTTATTGCATTGCAGTTTGTTGTTAAAGTATCTGACTGACTGCCTGTGCCTCGTACACAATGAACAAACAGTCACATCAACCTCAACCAAAACACTTTGTAACTTTCCGTCCTTAAACAGCAGTGACACTGAAGTTCCAGCTCATGACATCACTGCATTGCTCATGAATATGGAACTTGGCACTTTATAATTTTTTTTTTTTAAAGCCTGGAGCATCGTAACCCTTCATCAACTAAAAACCTCAAAATCTGTTTCAAATGCACTTAAGTATCTGCAATGGAAAATGTAGGGTTATACAGACTATACATGTATAAATGTAGATGTTTGTGCCAATTCATGTTTCACACTGACAAAGTTTAAAAGCAAACTTGCTCATTTAAGAGCACACAAAAACCTCCTTCAGGTAACAGTTAACATGTACATAAGTATGCAATTTTGAAATCCATTTGCCCAGACCATCATTTACAAGTATTTCTGAGCCACTTGCATGCAAGTTTTTCATGTGCATGTAGCTGATAGTTGGTGGCAATCTGTACTGAGCCTGCACATTACTAATGACACGGGATGTAATTGACAATTCCCTACTTAATAAAACACATTACAATTCTTGATAATATGCTGTTAACGTTTCTCGTCACCAATAAGGTGTTTCACGGTAATATGCACCAATCATAAGATGGAATTTTTGCATCAGGGGGGATGAAATCAAATAAGGTTTTGCCCTTCACCGACGTATATACACTGTATACTCAGTGTGTCACCTCCTGAGTGAAAGTTGGAAAAACATCACTCGGGGATGGGACTCACCATCTTTTTCGCAGGGCAAAAAGAACATCCGTTGCTAGACACGGGCACATTTTAGAATGAACGCACGATGACGTGGAAGTGCCAAAGCTTTCCAATGACGATGCATACACAGCAACGCATGTGAAATTGCCCCACGGGCAAGATGGCGTATATTACTGTGAAACACCTACATGTGTAATTGTACAAATTATACGTACAACACTTTATAGCTGTACAATAACTTGGCAAACACTGCTGACTATCTGCAGACTGTACACACTGCTGCCCTTACATGGATTGTTTGCACTCATCGGTTACCAGAGAACATAGTTCTTGACAACTTTCCAACGATTGACTCCCTTCTGGTTCTGGATGTGCATACTGCTGCCCTTGTGCTGATGGCTCGGTGCCAGTCAGCCCAGGACATTGTTCCTGAGTACTTCCAAGTGACTGCTGGCTCTCTGCTGGTTCTGGATGTTCACACTGTTCCCCTTGCATGGATGGCTTGCAGTCAGTCAGAGTAGAGCGTTGTTCCTGATGAGAACTTGCAAGCGATGGGGTCCCTGCTGGTTCTGCATGTACCTCAACATGCACTTGAACATGCTGCTGACTGTGCATGGATGCCTTGCTGCTGCTTTGCCTGGAACATTGTTCTTGACAGCTTTCCAGTGACTGCTGACTCGCTGTGTGTTGTGCATGCCCTTGGCTTGGTGGCTTGCTGCTGCTTGGCCTGGCAGCACGGTGCTCTTGGTCATTTTCTGCCTGTGGATTCACACAAAGCTCAATCTGCTTCCCTGGCTGCGATGGTTGGCTGAGATTCCGTCTTGGGCAGCAACGACAGCACAGTTTGAGGAATGAGAAAGCCTCGACTACAGCTGCACGATAGTCAATATTTGTGGCATTGTAGACGAGGGAATTGATGGAGCTATTGATAAGTAGCAGAACGTCTAAACATACATGTATAGTCAGAGTATATAGTTTTTCTGCAAGTTCTAGATATTCAACTTCTTGGGCCGGCCTAGTATAACTGTTTCGTATGATTCTAATAGTTATAGCTGCAATGTTTAGTGACTTCAAAACAAAGAAAACAGCAGTATTTATGATTATCAAACGGAGGACCTTGCCTGCTTGCTTGGGACGGTTTGGCAACAGGGCAGATTGCTTGCGTACTTTCAGTACTACATAGATGTACAAAGCAAGAGTGGCTATTAAACAGACAATGTTGATGATGGAAAGGACCCAGAAGAATATTTCATTGAAGACAGTGTCTGTTATTGGTAAGAATATGAGAATCACAGCAACAATGATTGTTGGCACCCAGAGTCCTGCTGATATCTTTGCTGCTCGAGATTTAGAGGCTTTTTCTTTGTGTGTCAGAGGATTGCGCACTGCAGAGAATCTCTCAGCTGCTATGGTAATCACAAAGAAGTTAGAAACCGTGAGAAACATATAACGGACGCACTGGGCTGCAACTTGCAAGGAGTTTATAGGTTGAATAAATAGTACATATAGTAAGTCACTTAAAAGGAAGAGTAAGTCAGCCACGGCCAGATTGGATAAGTAGATGTTGATGATTGTACGCATGGATTTCACTCGAATGACTGTGAAGAGAAAGACTATGTTGAGGAGGAGGCCGATTGGTGCAATGATTTCAATACTTAACCATTTTATTTGAAGAAGTCCGTGTATACTCTCGTCAAAGTTGTCACGAAGCTTGTCAATGTCACTTTCCCTCCCAGTTGATGGAGTGGAGCTGTTTTGGTAGTCATCACCCATAGTTCATTTACAGTGTTGTATTGATCGTCATGTCGAACACTTTGTGGAAGATCACTCCTGTTTTGCCTTTTTTAACAGAGAATGTACACTGTACTTGTGTAAGACCATGAGAAATTTTCAGAATTGTTCGCATTTGTAATCTTTTTTGGTTTTGTTTTGACAGCAGTGTTACAAAAATAATCAACACAATTTCATAATTGACATTGGCATGATAGTTGCCAGTTTTGTTTAAATTTGTGTATACATCCTTTTAGTTATGTCTTTCCCTCCCATACGTTGCATACAGATGTGCGCCTTGACATGATTGATAACTGGCAATGATGAATTGGAGTGTAGAAACAACATTGATCAGTTTGTGAATTATTGTGTTTAAAAATCACTTAATTATCAATATGCAAAACACTAAAGAAATCGTTTTTAATTTTCAAAAGAACAAACAAACTATGCAACCCATTAAACTGAACGATGAGTCTGTGGAAGTAGTAGATGACAAATACCTTGGCACTTTGGTTGATTGTCAGCTAAACTTGAATTCTAACACCACAAAAGTTTACAAAAAAGCCAATCAACGGTTACACTTTGTTAGGAAACTGAAATCTTTTCATGCAAATACCAGGGTTTTAAAACTGTTTTACCAGAGTACAATCCAATCAGTTCTAAGTTTCTGTTCTATCGCTTGGTTTAACTCTCTTACAATTGTTAGAAACTAGAACGTATTGTGAAACATGCTGGCAGGATTATTGGTGATGATACTGAAGGTCTTCAGAAGTTGGTACAAAATAGTCTCTCGTTTAAGAACAGTTGCATGTTGTCTGACAATACTCGCCCTCTTAACCCATTGATTGTCACAAATATATCGGGTAGAATTCGCCATAAACGAAGAGGTTTGAAAAGCGGTTGCTTTTAGATTATCCATCTGGGAGAATGCAAAAGACTATAGGGGATCGTTCATTTGCACAAGCCACTCCTAGTTTATGGAACCAGCCGCCACCTGAAATTCAGTCTGTTCAGGGTCTCTAACAGTTTTTAAGACTAAGCTTTAAGACTTTTCTTTTTACAAAGGCATTCGTATTTAGGTTTTACTATTATCTATTTTAAATGTGGGTCTTGTTTTTGTAATTTTAAGTTTCATTGTTTTAACAGTGTTTTCTAAAATATCTAGTGTTTTTTACATTTATTGAGTGGTTGGGCACAACCCGACCACTCATTGGATTTGTTACGATTAATCTTTATTCCTTTTTGGCGAGCTGCGAAGCAGATGCGAGCCTATGTAATACCAATTTCCGTCCGTCTGTCCGGGCGTCCGTCCGTCCGCGTTCAGATAAAAATGTTGAAGTTTTTGGTTCTAGTTAACTTGGGGAAAAAATTAAATGCAGTTGTCATGTATCATCTCTATGACTTCAGTTAGGTTCATATCATTGCAGTAAATTTTATTAATTTAATTCAAGGAAATGTTAAAGTTTTTAATTGTTACTTGTACCAGGTACATGTATAACATGTACGTGTATGTATACCGGTATAACATGTACATGTACACTATGCATTTTGGGGATGTGCATGAGCTTCTGGTTTGATCTTTTAGTTTATGGGGTTGGAGTAAGGATGGGGTAGGGGAGGGTGGGGTGGGGTGGGTTGGGGGATAGGGTTGGAGTTAGGGTTTGTGTGAGTAGGATGAGTAGGGGAGCTAGGATAGGTGGGGCGGGGTGGGGTGGGGTGGGATGGGGAGAGGGGTTGGAATACTGGGTTTGGGTGGGGTGGGGATTTGTAGGGGTGTGGTGGTAACAGGTAGGGAGAGACAGGTAGGGAGAGGATGGGCATGGATGTAGGGGTTGGGTTAGGAGGGGGTTGGGCAGGGGGCGGGATATACATGTAGGATCGGAGTAGGGGTTGGGTTGGGGATGTGTAGGGATGGGTTATTGTAGGGGTTGGATAAGGGGAGGGGGCAGTATATAGGGATCAGAGTAGGGGTTGCATGGGGTCAGGTGGGGATGTATGGGTGGGGGAATGGGGTGGGCGGGATATTGGAATTCGAGTAAGGGTTAGGGTGGGGATGTGTAGGGTGGGTAAGGACAGATAGTGGAAGATAGGGTAGGTAGGTGTAGGGGGTTGGGGTAGGGGATAGCCCAGGTTGGACGAAGTCTTCATTGCAATACGACTAACGTCCAGGACAAGACTTTTCTACATGAAACCATCCCAACATTTTTACCAGAGTTTTGTTATGTTTTACCTCGTTATAGAAGCTTATTTCACGCCTACATACTCTATGTATCCTTATCTATTGGCCACTGGGTTCAGGAATTCCATATGCGATGCTGACTGACGTTAATCAGGAAAATAAACTCAAAAGCAACGTTAAACTTGTACGTGTTTGTAGTCTCTTTTCATCAGTTTATTCCCAGAGTCGTACGTCATGCATCATGTACAATGTACATGTACAAATGTACGTGCGTACGATCCGAAAGCGCGCACGCACGCTAGCGCCCTCATTTGTTTAGTTTTGGTTGGAACCGTGACGTCACTCCAGCCAACCGATGTCACGAAAACGCTCAACCAATGACCAAAGCCGAAACGTGTTTCTGGTAACTGGCGCGTAAACACGCTCGGTTATTGGATTAGCGACCGCGCCTTCAAGTAAGTGCGCGTGCGTATGAGGGTGGTTACTAAGCAAATCGCGCGTGCGCACTGCATATTCATGCGGCATAGTCTGTCCCTCGGACCAGATGTGATATGAGCGTCGAGAATAATTGTCCGGTCTAGGGAACCAGACTACACGCTGCACAGACGTTCATGGTATGATGTACGACTAGAATAGACTCGGCGGTGAGAAACTGATGAAAAGAGACTAAACACGTACAAGTTTAACGATGCTTTCGAGTTTATTTTCCTGATTGACGTCAGTCAGCATCGCATATGGAATTCCTGAACCTAGCGTACTAACAGATAAGGACACATAAAATACTACGACGTAAAATTAGCTTCTCCAACAAGGTAAAAATATTGAAATTATTGGTAAGAAATGTTTTCGTTCGGTTGTGAGCACATGTGTACTCAGGACTCGCTCCGTAACGTAGGGAGGAAAGGGAGTCCACCAGGGCTAGGGTAGGGGAGGGTACGGGTCAGAGGAGGGGGAAGGAGATAGGGATTGGAGTTTGGGTGGGGTTGGGATGTGTAGGTGATAGGGTGGGGATGGTTAGGGGAGGATGGAATGGGTGTGAGTAGGGGGTTGGGTGGGGGAGGGGGAGGGGGCGGGTTGGGGATGGGGTCAGGTTTTGGGATGGAGTAATTAAGGTTTGGGGGAGGTGGTGATGGTGCTGTGTCTTCATGTACATGTTTACCCATTCTTGTTCTGCATTTGTGGCGACTACACAAGAGTTTTCCCATGGTAATACAAGTATGGGGGGCAGAAGACACTGTTGGCGCTGCAAAAATCCACAACTGGGTCCTAATTACCCTAACAATGGAAAACTCCCCCATAATACAGTGACGGCTAACCTATATACACATGTATTTATTAGGTAATCTGTTAACTTTTTATGTTGACATTTAAAAACTGACCCCTACACCTAGGCACATCAACAAGAATCCTGATCCCCTTCCATCATGCCCATCCCCAACCCTACCTTCAGCCTCCCTTCCTGCCTTTGACAGCGAGCCATGGCGGCTTCGCCGTTCTAGTTTTTTCTTTTCTGTACAGCACGTTTCTGCGGGTTTTCTCCTAAACATTTTAAGATAGGAACATGTAACTTTCAATATATATCGACTCTCATCCTAAATGGTGCATATTATGACGTCATCGGGTGTGAAATTACAAGCGATTTTCGCTAAAAAATGACGATCTTCTTTCATCTATAACTCTTGAACAAAATGATCAATGATGTTCCAACCTTGTAATTGGATAGACCATTAATTGATGAATATTTTTGTGTGTGTACGTGAACTCGTTTGACCTTTACTTCTGGTTCTACCAGAAGGTCAAAGTTAGGTGAATTCACGTCCCTAGCGGCACATAAAATAGTGTTCCTTTTCTTTCATTTTTAAACCATAGGTTCAAATTTTAACCAAATCACCCCTTGATATTCTCTGATTAAACACAGATAACTTGACAAGGTTTCAAATTCATGATGTCATCAGACTGGACGTTACTTTAAGGAGAATTTGAAAACGATAAACTAAATTTAATTGTATCTTTTGATCCTTCTTTGGGCTATGAAGATATATGAATATCTTTGTAGCCCAAAAAATGATATCCATGACAATGTTGACCTTTGCATCCAAATACTGTGACGTCATCAAACCAGAAGTTTGGTGCTATGAATACATACATTTATATTTTCCAAATTTTCATACGTTTTTTAACTTCACAATGAACATCCACTCCGAACTAAATCAGTATTCACTGACGTTATCAAGCCAGAAATTAAATAACTTGTGTGTGTACATAGAATGTTCACTAAAATTTATCACACTGTTAAAGATGCATTTTTTAAACAAATTAATTGATTATCCTGGAAAGAATTTAATTTCGAGATATTTTGTTCTTGCCTGCGAGTCGCGCATTTCACCACCATGGTCGGGCGTACTGTGCGATGTCGCGAAAAACGCAGCTGGACTGGTGTAGTACGAATATCGGACTATGATTCACTGGTAGTATTGCGCATGCATACGTGGGGAATTTGAGCGTTCAACCAATGAAACGTAATAGGCACCGGATTTCATGGGAGTCCAAATTTCATGTGACACTAGAAAAGTGTTTACGACCAGCTAGCCATGTCTTTATCATCCGTTTAAGACCGGCCACGTGACGGGCTCTCGACCAATAGGAATGCGTAAATGGTCTTAGGTATTTATGAATTAGATATCAAGGTTAACTGGCTCTGTACGTTACGCTTGCTTTCATAATGCTTGCCCATGTCATGCATGTGTGTATTTCTCTTCGTTCCGAAAGGGAGGTGTAATCTATTTTTAGCTGTACTAAATCCTCACAAATGTCCAATGTATTTTAATTTTTCTGTTCTTGATAAAATGGAGGGAAAAAGGTTTCGTTTTCGAACCCAGCAAAGAGTGGATCTCTTACCTTTTTCTATTGTTTAATGATGATTATAAATTGCAAAGACTGTGCCATGGGTTTTTCTAGTTGGAATTTGGAGTGCTCAGGAAACTTGCCAGCACAAATAATGAGCAAGATAGGGATGAATGTTTGAGACATGAAAGAAAAACTGGCGCCAGAAAATCCTAGTCAGGAGTGAGTGACATGGGAGCTTCTTAAAGGGTGAAAGTTGAGTGTGCTGATGTAATGAAACACAAATAAGAGCACAGGGAAACTTGATACAAGTTTTAGTTTTGGTGTTTGGATAATCAAGAAAGAAATTTAAAATACAGATATAAATAGTCAATCCATCAACATACAGTAGCATTGAAACCACACTCTCCTCCTTGAAATGGAAAGTGTACTTAGACTTCTGTTTTCAATTGTTATACTTACAAAGCATCCATGAACTTTTCTCTTTGGTTTCGGGACAAACTGATCCACTTTGCTGGCAGACTGGTTCCTCGTCCAAGCACTATCGATACTGGTTGTGGGGCAGGAACCAGGCAGCCTCTCGAGAACAGAAATATCTTCTGTCAGCCAATAATTTGAAATTGTAAAGTAATAATTCAATAACTAAACATTAACTGATTGTTTTGTGTTCAAAAGTGAATATCTGTTGTATTGCTAGAAAAAAAGCAATTCAGAAATGAATATACAGTGTTTATACTTCGGTGAAGAGCGAAGCCTAATATTGATTTACATCACCCCAACGCAAAATTCCATCTTATGAATAGGTAGATGCGGTACTCGCTGCTATGTACAATGTAATGTTATGTACAATAGAAAAGAAATATAATTTTTTGGGATAAAACTCGAAAAAATCCTCCCCCACAACACAAACATTCCATCTACGGTATCTCCTTTCCTGTTGCACTCGGTTGCTTGCGATGGATTAACTGATGGAAATCCAATTGTTTGTTTCATCCCTCAGCTGCCAAGAAGATAAGGAGGAGGCATTGAAAGTACTCAACGGACGCAAATGGAAAGGACTAGTGCTCAAAGCCAAGGTATTCACAAAGTCACTTGTGGTTTTTACTATTAGTACTTGCTTAGAACTGTTGGCACTTTCAATGAATTGAAATAACTAATCAACAGTCTTAGTGTTGGCTACCAGTGCAAGGGGTCTAGTGGCTGCTATTGCTGTGGTTACAGGTTCATGTTCCTGCAATAACTCTTTTCCGTAGCTCGCCAAGTCAGTTGAGGACCCGGACACTAAGAGCCTCGCTCTGAAGAGAAGCCAAGAGGAATCTGATGAAAACACCCAAGAAGCTAAGAGGAGGAAGGAGGAGGACAGCTGACCAGTAGAAGAGAGGTGAAGACATTGAGATAGAATGCAGGGTTGGGCTGGATTCGAACCACCATCCATTAGAAAAGTACTCCGGTTCTCAACCAACTGAAGTCATTACAACACTCATTTCTTCCACTGTGCTCTGTGGTATAAAAATTATGCAAGTGTAGAAAAAGGCTCATTTGATGGAATTGATCAATTCTGTTCTGTCCTGTCCATTTATTTTGGAGGAATTTGTAGGATATAGGAAGGTAGACCCTGCCTATACTGCCATTTAGGCTTGATACCCCTTGAAAGTGGAAGTTCAAAGAATGTGATTTCCTTCACTGTAGTAGATTTTTTTGAGTAGTTCAAGTAGTTCATGATCATCACAAGAAAACCATTCTTACATCCAGAGATGACTATTTTAAGAGCCCAACCAGTCAGTTCCATAGCTCATTTGACATTGTGAACATGAAATTTGTCAAGTGGAATAGTTACGTGGTCAGTTTTTTCTCTTCCTTGTCATTTATTCTCCTTGAAGGGAGAGCATCAAAGCTTCCATGTCTGTGTAGAGTTTGTGATTCACACTTTAAATAACTCTTATTTTATCTGATAAACTTTACAAGTTGAACACATTTCCCTTAGTGTTTCAAGCCTAAAATTTACTTTGCACATGCACCACCAGAACTACGAACTGAAGTTATGAGAATGGTTGTATGTAGAAAGATCACAAGTTCCACTCACTATCCATTACCCATAATGAGATATGGTGGACACAATACGAGGGTAATATTTGGTTTGGGTGAGTCTTTTGTATTGACCCCAAATTTACCCAAATCAAATGGCGCCCTTCGATTGTGTCTGCCATCTCTCAAAAAGGGTAATAGCGATTGAAGCATTCACAATCGTGAAATTCTTCAGACTCTGAAATACTGAGTGTGCTTTTCGCTCTTCTCCCAATCTGCAGGTTAAACAACACGGTGACTCCACTGTGGAACCAGCCATGTGAGGACCAGCTATCCACCAAACAGACCAACACCAGGGAGTTTCTGAGGAATTTATCCAAGATGCTGCAACGGAACATTGGGGAGATGCCTCCCTGTCTGAAGCAACAAAGGTGAGCTACTCACCAAAGACACGGGATGGTTGTGGGCCAGAATGGAAATGTGATCTTCCTTGACAAGAAACTGTTTGGAAACACAGTTTTATGGCGAGCTGCCCTGAAAACTTGTTAAAACCCCAGAAAATGTAGCCCATTTGTTTGAGAATCAGTTAAGGTTTTAACAAATTTTACGAAATAAGCTCCCTTCTCCACACACACAAGTCTTGTAGAATAAAAAAAAAAAAACACACACAAAACGAAGGGAAAAGCTCACGAGAAAAAGTTTACAAAAGCTGATTGAGTGGGACTTGCACCAACAACTTCCTGCTTACTAGTGCAGATGTCTTACTTGACCACCAAGCTTGCTGGGGCTGACTGGCTGGTTCCAATCTGATATAGCAGTTACCACAACCAATGAGTTTAATGGATTGTTTACGTAGGGGACTTGTTAATGTTAATATCTGGTTTGCCATTCACCAATGCAAATTTGAAAGCTTTCTTGGGTGGGATATGAACCCATGACCTCCTGCTTACTAGTGCAGACATCTTAAGGCCCTCTCACAGTGTCACGTTCTGGCATGGAGTTTGTACTGCTACCAAGAAAATTGACTAAAACGCGGTGGGAATGCAGATGACGGCGTGGGGACTCATTGATACTAGTTGAGGACTTCAGAAGATTCCAAGGACTTCGCTGAACACCAAACTGCCATGTTCATTTTGGATATGCACAAAACAAACGTTGCACCTCAGCGTTTTGACCAGAACGCGGCAAGGACTCTGCGCAAACTCCTCACGAACGGCCGTGACGTACTGGCAACGCGCAGGCAGACGTGAGCATCGTTGCGAGAACTCCACGGACGCGCATGCATCAGGACTGCGCGTTTCCTCTGCGTCTCCTGTGTCTATGCCGTTCAAAATGTGAAGACTCAATGACTATCGCCAATTGTGGCCCGAGTATTTATACACGACGCGCTTCTGGCTGCTGAAGTAACACGTATGTTTTAAGGTCGCATCAAGCGCACGATAAGAACTCCAAGAGCATGGTATGAACTTATTAGACGCCATGAGGACACAGCGAGGACACAGAGGACGCTGCGCAGACCTCTAATTGGTCTTCAATGGAACTCATAGAGAACGCCGCATAGACGCTATGGAACGCCACACGGACGTCGTAGACTTCCGGTGGACTTCACAGAAACGCATTGCAAGCCACTGGTGCCATGAATCCTGCATCTTTATGGTGTTTTGTTACATTTTTAAGCATTTCAACTACGCAATATGAACGCCATGCATGGACGTGACAGTGTGACAGGGCCTTTAACAACTTGACAAAAGAGCTTGCCAAGGTTGGAGAGCCAGTTTGAATCTTGTATGTATATAGCTGTGAGAACCACTGGAACAAATTCACAAGCTAGCTTGGCAGGGACTTGAACCCACACCCTCATGTTTAATAATAGTGCACTCTTCATTTGATTGACAGGAAGAACCACAGTGGGATGGCATGTGAGTTGGAGCCAATTAAGCCATCGGTGAGGAAGCTAAGAGATCATGTTTGTTGACTACAAAGACTTGATTTTTATGTTAATTCATCTGTAGTATAGTGAATGGTTCTATGAATTAAAATCTCAGCATAAGTTTACTTTGGCACATAGTTAGTGTTAGGTTAGCTTGACTGATGTGACCTTGGGTAGCTAGATAGAGTCACCTTTAACTAAATTAATATTTCAACCAGGATTTTATGATAGACTAACATTACGGTGTGTGAATCTTTTGTGGGATAAATATTCCCGACATTGGAGATGTCTGATTTGTTCCTTTAATTTTCATTGTTTGTTTCCTCATCAACAGCCAGTATTAGAGAGTTATCGCAACAAGTGTGAGTTTACCATCGGAAAGAGTGTCTATGGCATCGGTGAGTGAAACTGGCATTCATTTTTTTTATTCATCCAACCTCTACGTTTTGTGGTTTTGCATCCTTTGGATTTGATGATTTCTGGGCAACTCTGAAGTGTCATTGGTGGGATGTGAACCCCAACCCCCTGCTTATAGAAACTCTCTCATTTAGGGGCAAATTGAGACCAACTGTCCCTGGACTTACTGACAAACTGGGTCTCTCTGTTAACGAGAATACACGAGAAAGTGTGGATATGTAATTTAAGAATTCGCGAAGCGCCAAGTGAATTCGTAAATTAAGAATCCACACTTGTGAGTGTATTCTTCGACTTAAACCATTGCGTCAACAGAAGTATTGGAAAGAATGCTGCAACCTGACACCACTCTTTTCTTCATATACCATCTCAATGAAGGCCATTCGTTGCAAAAATGATAAGACATGAATCTGGGACTGATAAATGTTTCCAAAATTGTTAGGAAATACTTAAAATGATTCTCCATAGACGTTGTACACAAGCACGGAAGTGGCGTCAGGTTGCAACATTGTTTCCTGACGTGTTTAAAATGTGTATCGACACACCCGTACAACCAATTAAGTCATTTTGTGTATATAGGCTCCTTACGTTAAAATGGATAGTTCAGACGACGATTTCTTTCTGACAGTGAAGATGCAGTGGTAATTTTCGGGAAGCAAATTTTCACGCAGACGGTCCTATTCATGCTCATTATGGAGAACAATTGTCCGACGTGTTCAAAGTGTGGATTCGTAATTCCGAGTCCACACTTTGTGACCAGTGTAAGAGATTCGTAGATCCGAATCCACACTTTGAACAATAGTGTGACGTCATAGCAATGGTTTAATACAGCATAAACACCAGGGGGTGGGGGATTTATCCCCACCACCCCTCCCATGTTTTGACCAGAGGTGGGGTATGGGCAATGGCATCATCATGTGTTGGGAAAAATGCTGCTTGTTGAATCCTGTCAACATGACTTTACAAAGAAGTTGTAGTTCTGAGAGAAGCAAAGAGCAACCCTAGGCACTCTTAAATGAAAGTAAAGTTTAACATCAAAGCGTTTCTTTTCTTGGTTTTTTTTTAAGATAGAGCACACCTACATGTATCCACCAGTATTGGTGTTCAAGGCACTGCATCATTAAATTAAAAGTGCACATTGCCTGGAATGGACATAACATTTCATAAAATCTGCGTGTTATGAACACCGCAACTGAAAGTTTCAGGAATTTTTTTTCTCAGTTATTCCCCTAAATTTTTGTCAGGTCTACATGAAACTTGGCCCTGGATAGATTGTGCAAACGTTTCAGTTTCATGTCTTATTATTTTCATTTACAGATAACACTGTTGGTTTCCGGCTTGGCGCTTACAAAGGTAAGTATTTCCTCTGAAGTTTCCTTTTTGCAAAAGACGTAGATCAACTTTTATGTTTGATTGGATCGGCTGTCGAGGGGCGTGGCCTATTAGTAGCTACTGCTGATCAATCCCAACCAATCAGAATGCAACACACAGAAAGATTGACAGGTGTACATATTGTGCATTGTCTATTATGTCTGTCAGGAATTAATTATTGAAAAGAAAGAAACAAGCCACAAAAGACTTAAACCCTTGTCATCCCCTTTGCTAACCAATATGTTGGCTTACTTTTGTGGCATGAATATTGCGGGTATATGTTTGTACTTTCAACATTGACCAGCAAGCTCTTTTACTCAATAGGGATTTTTCAACAATTACATTTGTACAAGCAAGAATTAGGTTTTCAATACAAAATTCAGGAAAATCACTGTTTATTTAAATGTTGCTAGTGTACACTTTTATTTATTTTATCACTGATCTTGCTTTTACATGCAAATTTGCTTGTCCTATAAAAAGTATGTGACTTTTAGAAACATGGTTTGCCCTGCAACTTTTTTTTCCAAATATTACTAGGTATCAGAAAGACGTAAGAGCTCAAACACCGATTTGGTGATAGTACATTTCTGTATTATTTGTGTTTAGAGTGTTAAATTACACAAGGAAATAGCAGCTTTAATGAACATATAAAAAGCAGCAATTCCTCGGATACTGTGCAAATTAAGATACATCTTGTATGATGCTAACTTTACAACGACATTCATATTTTACAGCATTGTTTTTTCAATTACCCAAATTCGAAGTACCCTTGAGTCCATCTAAAAGAAATATTAGAATATTGCTTTGCATTTAAACATCTTACAGACATGGAGCTCATAATGTAATACAACAGACTAGTGGTGCTACACAGATTATGTACAATTATAGAGCATGCAAGTCTCGCCAGTTCACATTCACTTTTCATGTGAACATCTTGGTACCAAACACTGACTAGTCTAGCCACAGACTCCCGTGTTTGAATTCACCCAATTCACCCAATGAAAGGAAGTGGAGGTCCACATTTTTTTCAATTTACTTTAGTAATCAACTTGCAAAATTTTTTTAATGTGTTGTAAATTGGAATGATTTATTTCTTGTTCAGAACCCATTCTTTGCCCTTGACTGGATATACCTAGTAAAATCACCTAGGTTTTTGAGGTCAACTTGCACGCTCTATTGACAGAAGTGGGGAACACATTGCTGACTTTAACTATCAACTACATTTTTTCCAGCTAGTAGCTGTGTAAACACCTTTAATACACCAGACTTAAATCCCATACTGTACATCTAAAGCCTACAATGGTCTCGTATATTATATATCTGTGCTCTGCAGCAAAAAGTCTATACAATGGATTTCTCCTTGCTAAAGATAGAATGGTCTTCAAAAAGCATTTTCCACGTTGTGCAACATGTCATCGCTTTGCTCACGAAGTGATAAAAACCTGAAAATTTGACAAAAGTTCATCCTGAGATTATCGCATTTGAAGTTATTCATTTTTTCAAAAGACATTTTCGACCACTTTGCAGTAACAGAATTCGGAATTTTTTGCATTGTCCGATAGGATATGATTTGCTCTTTGTTAATTCATAGTTGTTGGTTAAAAATAGTTCGTAATTAAACAGTAATTCATTAATAAAACTTTTTTGCACTTCGTGAGAACATCAATACTTTGGCTCCCATATTTTGCCAATTACTTTGTACACCGTTTTTGTCACTTCGTGGGATCATGAATCGCGGAGGCTTTACTTATTTGTACTTTTTTTCGATGCAACAAACTTGTTACTTTTGCGCGTCAGGAAAGTTGAGCGCGCGCGCGCGCGTCTGTTCTTTTTCAACATCGTTCGCGCGTGCGTGTATGCTCCCATCCTGCCGCGTGTAGACCAATGTATAATTCCTCCGGCCCTGCTCAAGAGGTGACTTTTTGTCACTTAGTGAGAACATTTTACACTTTCTTACACTTAAAAATGAAAATCACCGATTTCAGGCTTTTTGTCAATTGTTTGTTTACAATAATTAAGAAAGTAAACAATATTTTGCCTTGAAACTTGGTCAAATTGTTCCTTGAGACAACTATAATAAAATGGCTAGTAAAACTCAAAATCGAATAATTATCGATTTTCGAGGTTTTTGTCACTTCGTGAGCAAACCGACGATGTGTGCACAAAGATTGGTGTAATGTATTTGGAATCAGATGCTCCTAATGCATAACTTGCAACTTTGTTTGTCTGTTACTTAGACTGTGTCTGAAACAGGCTTCTAGAGCTATGCTACGGCTATTGTCAGATTGTTCCCATGTAATTGTTTTGGGTGAAGACCTAGACAATAGCCATAGACATCTCACTTGCCCATATTAGACTTTAATATACCTAAAAAAATACCAATTTAATCTTTTTTTCTTCTCTAATTGGAGTTGGTCTTTTAATCTGTTCATTTGTGCATCAGGTCTTGACCCACAAGATAACCATTCCACCAGCACCTCTGACGTACCAGTGACTGGCGCTGCCATAACGGATCCTTATCACTATCGGACACAACAGCACTTCACCTCAGAGATCTTCAAGATTGAGATCCAAAATCTCCCAAAACACTTTGGATTTGCGGTGAGTTTGCTCCCTTATCATTGAATCCTCAATAACAATAACCATACACTATTATAAGATGGAATTTTGCGTCGGGGTGATATAAATCAAATTAGGTTTTGCCCTTCACCGACGTTTTTATGAACACTGTATACTCAGTGTGTTACCTCCCGAGTGAAAGTTGGAAAAATCACTCGGGTGGGACTCGAACCCACGACCTCCTGCTTTCTAGTGCAGATGTCTTACCACTCGACCACCGAGCTAACGGGATCGGTTGGCCGGTTCGAATCTGATGTACATAGCAGCGGGTACCGCATAAACTATTATAAGATGGAATTTTGCGTCGGGGTGATATAAATCAAATTAGGTTTTGCCCTTCACCGATCCCGTTAGCTCGGTGGTCGAGTGGTAAGACATCTGCACTAGAAAGCAGGAGGTCGTGGGTTCGAGTCCCACCTGAGTGATTTTTCCAACTTTCACTCGGGAGGTAACACACTGAGTATACAGTGTTCATAAAAACGTCGGTGAAGGGCAAAACCTAATTTGAATAACCATACAGTTTGTGCCATTTTAGGAGTATGTATGTATTGTGCTCCATGCTTGGGATTTGTCAAGGTCTGTTAATAACAGAATCAAAAGGCTGTAAAATGAATTTCACTAAAACATGAAATATCCCAGCCCTGTGTTTGTATGAAAGTAATGACCACATTTTACGCACACTTTTTTGCAATGCCCGTGCACATGTTCACAATTGTTTCTAATGTTGCTGTGATGTCGATTTAGGTATTTTACACTTCACAGCTTTGGGATTTTCTGTATAATTTATGAACCTAAAATTGATTGCATTGTACATACTGTGTAAAGGTTTGTACATTTAAGTATCTAATTGGCTGCATGCTATGTGCTAATGAATGCAACAGTCACATCAAACTTGATCAAAACACTTATGTTACATATTGTCCCCTCAAACAGCAGTGACACTGAAGTTCCAGCTCATGACATCACTGTATTTCTCATGAACATGCATCTTGGCACCATCATAAAAATATGTAAAAGCCTGAAACATCCAAAGACTTGGAATACAGAGGTGCATTTCCTAAAATAAAAACCTCCAAATCTGTTTCAAAAGCACTTTAAAAAAACCTCTTTATTTCCAGCGAACTTTCAGGGTTACCCATATGTTAGTACCATTACTTGTACATTTTCACACTGAAAAAAGTAACAAACTTGCTCATTAAAAGGAAGGGTAGATCATTTGTCATTTGTGCATTTTTTTTTTCATTTGAAGCTACAAAAGTGCTCAAAATCTAAAAACAGGTGCTTAACAACTAACATGATGAAGTTTTAGCTCTGTGAATGCAGTATATTCCAAACATATATTCTAGGATCTCAGGTTCAATTCAAAAGTTGCTGAGTCATGTTTTATACTGTGTCTGAATTCAGCCCCAGGGACACATTCTCATTCAGTCAATTGCAGCTACGCGATGTCATGCACTGAACTGATGAATAATAGCAACCTAGTGTGCGTCGTGTCGACGCTTGTGCGCACATATTCATGGATTCACCGAATTTACAAACCAACTACATGAACTAACATGATGCATCGTTAAAAATTGCTTTCTTTCATTGTTTCCTTTAAAATGACAGCATGCCAGAAAGAATGATTTCACAGGGAGTTTAGTGCCATTAAAACCAAAAGCCTTTTAACAATAATTTTGTCAGTTACTTTTTGGATAGCTGCAAATGATCTACTCTACCTTTAAACACGAACAAAAGTTTGATTCAAATAATTAAACTATTTAGGATTTGTTAATATCTGAACCTTTTACATACATACATTGCATGAATACCAGCTGTTCCCTTTACTGATAGTTGGTTGCAATCTGCTCTGGGCGGGCCTGCACATTACTGATGTCATGGTGCGTACAGGTATTGGCAATTCACTGAAGTAAAACACATTTCAACTCCAGCATAATGTGCTGTTAATGTTTCTCGATGTCAAATCTACTTCTGCTCTACACTTTGAACACAGCAAGTTCAAAAGCAGCACTCGCTCTACACACTGCTGCCCTTAAAGACAGCTTGCACTTATCAGGTACCAGTGAACATTGTTCTTGACAACTTTCCAAAGATTAAATCCCTTCTGGTTCTGGATGTGCATACTGCTACCCTTGTGCTGATGGCTCGGTGCCAGTCAGCCCAGGACATTGTTCCTGAGTACTTGCAAGTGACTGCTGGCTCTCTGCTGGTTCTGGATGTTCACACTGTTTTTCTTGCATGGATAGCTTGCAGTCAGTCAGACTAGAGCATTGTTCCTGATGAGAACTTGCAAGCGCTGGGGTCCCTGCTGGTTCTGCATGTACCTCAACATGCACTTGAACATGCTGCTGACTGTGCATGGATGCCTTGCTGCTGCTTGGCCTGGAACATTGTTCTTGACAGCTGTCCAGTGACTGCTGACTCGCTGTGTGTTGTGCATGCCCTTGGCTTGGTGGCTTGCTGCTGCTTGGCCTGGCAGCATGGTGCTCTTGGTCATTTTCTGCCTGTGGAATCACATGAAGCTCAATCTGCTTCCCTGGTTGCGATGGTCGGCTGGGATTCTGTCTTGGGCAACAACGACAGCACAGTTTCAGGAATGAGAAAGCCTTGACTACAGCTTCACGAAAGTCAGCATTTGTGGCACTGTAGACTAGGGAATTAATTGAGCTATTGGTCAGTAGCAAAATTACAATGCATATAGTCAGAATATGTATTGTCTCTGCAAGTTCCAGATTGGCAACAATCTGAGCAGTTGAAGTATAATTGGATGCCACTACACGTGCATGTATTGCCATAATTGTAGCTGCAACGGTCAGTGAGTTCAGAATGAAGAAAACAGCAGTGTTGATGATAACCATGCAGAGGACCTTGCCTGCTTGCTTGGGACGGTTCGGCAACAGGGCAGATTGCTTGCATACTTTCCATACTACATAGATGTACAAAGCAAGAGTTGCTATCAAAGAGGCAATGCTAATAATGGAAAGAATCCCAAGGTTGACTTCATTGAAGACAGCGTCTGTTAATGGTAAAAAAATCAGAATCACACCAACAATAATTGTTGGCACCCAGAGTCCTGCTGATATCTTTGCTGCTCGAGATTTAGAGGCTTTTTCTTTGAACGTTATAGGATTGCACACTGCAGAGAATCTCTCAGCTGCTATGGTAACCACAAAGAAATTAGAAGTAGCGAGGAACGTGCTTTGGAAACTTAATATTGCCTTTTTGACCAATAAGTTGGACTCTGTAGGTGAAAACAGTGCAATTATGAAGTCAGTTATAAGGTAGAGGGAGTCAGCCACAGCCAGATTGGATAAGTAGATGTTGATGATTGTACGCATGGACTTCACTCGAATGACTGTGAAGAGAAAGACAAAGTTTAAGCAGAGGCCGATTGGTGCAATGATTTCAACACTTAACCATGTTATTTGATTAGTTCTTTCTCTACTCATGTAAAAGTTCTCACTATGCTTTTCAATTTCAGTATTCCACCCAGTTGATGGAGTGGAGCTGTTTTGGTAGCCATCACCCATAGTTCATGCACAATGTAGCATTGAGCTCCGTGAGCCACATGTTGTTCAGATGCAGCAAAGAATGTTCTTCTCTATTTCAAGATCACTCCAGATTTATACTTACAGGGATTGTAAGACCTTAAGCAAAGTGGAATTGAAACAGAAAGTTTCTTGTTCTTTTCCTTCTTTTTCCCCCAACATTTCTGTCCGATTTTAATGCATGTGACTATCTTGTAGTATCAGTTCCTGTAACCAAAGCAGATGCATGTAAGTCAGTTTCACTACTTGCACTGACATGAAATCTGAGAATTAAATTTGTTTCAGTTTTAATGATTGGCTCCAGATTAAACATGCGTATTGTGTACATGTAATTGTTTTTTTTTATGCAAGTCGGCCCTTTACAAGGCATAAATGCCACTCAATGTGAGGGCTACCCCACAAGAAGGAAAGACAGAAAAAGAAAGAGGATGATAGAAAATGAAGACAATTAAGTTTAGTGTGTATGAGAGATGCATGTTCACATTGTGTTTATACAAGGTGATAAAAAAAAAAAGTGACCCGCACTCAAGATTTTTTTACTTAAGCAATCAAATTCTAAGATACACCGAAGAAATATGTCTTAAAAGAGCATGTTCTTCCACTCATCTTAAACAAAACCAATCACTAAATTTGATCATGCCATCCAAAGTTATGCATGTTTTTACTAAAAGAACCCGTTTGTGTAACTGTCCAAGGAATGTGATAATATTGAAAGCTAAATGAGCTAAGTGAGAATTACAGATTACACACAAGTATTCAAATACAAATGAGATTTTAATAATTGAAATCAAGAGAATTTTTACTATCAGGTTGTGTGTTTTGAATATGAGAAGCAAGTTAACTCTCTTTTTTCTTTGAAATATCGATGGTGATTTTTGTATCTTTTCCTTTGCAAGTTCTCGTTCATTCATAGAGGTGGGAAAATAATTGATGTTTCATTATCCTCATTGGGAGATGTATTATCAGTTCGCAGCACGGTAATTGATAAGCGGTGGACAGCCAAGTTTTGCGATCGTTTTATTGAAATAGACATGAATTGGGAATAGAGTTTGCAATTTAAGTGAAATTTTCACAGTTAATAGTCAATAAGATGCAGACTTGTATTCGAGTCACAAAACATCAAGTCCGAGTCCGAGTCACATTTCTCAAGTCCGAGTCCCGAGTCCTCCAGGTCAAGTCCGAGTCAGAGAGTCACAAAGTTTGAGTCCAAGTCCGAGTCACGAGTCACCTCTTTGTATCAAAAAACGTACATTTTAGGGAATTCAGAGATTCAGAGTCACCTTTGATATAGTATTGGAAATACGTACATTTCAGGTGCTGTAAATTTTCATTTTTCCCCACAGCTTTTCTCTAATTTTCTCTTGGAATGAGGAGTTCATTTGCAAAAACAGTTCAGACAAAACTGGTATTGGCCTAACTTTTGCATTTAAAGTTCAGGCATTTCAAATATCTTTTTTTAGACTTCTATATACGTGAAAGGTGGCGATTGAAGTTGGACGTAGTGCCGGTTTGCTCCTCTATTTTCTTCCTGCAGAACTTGCATTCTGCACTTGATCTTCCATTGGCATTTCTCTTGAAGTTAAGATATCCAAAATTGACAATTTTTGGAGTGGATGCCATCATGATCTACGTACATGTACGTTGCAACTTGCATACATACGTTACCGAAACGGGCAGATCAGCAGACTATTCATATCGCGTTATCGCGATGCGACAGCAATACACGTGTGAATGACAGGCCTTCTGACAAGAAAAGTCTGGTACTTTACCCTATCAATCTTGCACCAATGCAGTATTGCGTGTTGATGGCGGGGTACAAGTTTCAGTACATTGATTTCTATAAGTCAATATATCGGTAACAGGCCACGGCCACGCACGCACCACATCGAGCGCCCTGCACATGTATTGCACAGTAAAGAAAACGATCAAATTATATATGTGCGTGTATGCAGTGTGGTAATTTCCATCAAGTCACAAGTCAGTTCAAGTCCAAGTCCGAGTCCGTAGCCCCGAGTCCGAATCGTAAGTCAAGGTGACTCGAGTCCCAGTGATTCGAGTTGGACTCGAGTCCGAGTCACGAGTCATACAAGTCTGATAAGATGTACTTTATCCGTGTTTTTTTATTAACATAGAACGAGCCAAATATCTTAAACATTTTTTTCAAATTCGGTCACTTTCTTTTTGACTCATCCTGTAGTTGGTTCAACCGGTCCCGTGGGAATAAACTGATGAATACATCCTGAAAATGGCTTTGGGGATAATGACAGTATATGGATGTGATTGGACGGAGGAGCAGGTAGTTGGTAGTTGGTTTCAATTTGGTCATGTTACTGATGACGGAAAGTAACATTCACTCAAAACATCTTTAAGCACTAATATTACTTTGTATAAAGGTATATGTAGATGTAGACAACAGCAAATAAAAGAGGAGATTTTCTTTTCTATCAATCCTTGTTGTCTTTTTCCCCAAAATGAATTGTGTTCTTCCCTTGGATGTTGATTTATTTACCCATACAACAATTCTGTACTTCCCTTCTGTTTGATATTCAATTTGAAGGAATGAAGTCAAATGGGAGTTTTTATTCACAAATCACAATTTGATTTCTGTTCATCAGTTGCCTTTTTTTTCTTTCCTGGGCAAATGTTGGTTGTCATCTGATCAGAGTTTCTTCTTCACTTTCTGGGGTTGTTGTCATTTGAAATCAGTCTCTGCTTTGCCTGACGATCAAGTTGATGTTGTCATATTCTCAGTTGTGTTGATGGAACATCTTTGCAAGACAATTTGCAGGGCTAACTACTTGGTCTAACTACGTAGTGGCATGGTTTAGTAAAGGTTTGCGGTGCCACCATGTAGAAGTCTCTTTTGGGAAGATGTGTGGTTCTTTTCAGAACCACACATCTTCCCAAAAGAGACTCTGCATGCCTACATGGTGTTACTGCAAACTGCAAACCTTCACTAGAACACTGTCTTCCATAAATGTGACAATTGGGAAGGGGAAAGTGTGTTTGTCCATTTTTGTTTGGGGGGGGGGGAATATAATCCCCAACCCCTTTTCTTCCCCTGACATCCCTCCCCCCCCCCCCCCCGCCCCTGATTCTATGTAAATATTTCAATGCTAATCATAATTGTATTGATGATATTTCAATGATAGATATATAAAGTGTTTGAGGACCTACGTGGATCTGTTTGGGCCTACAACGACGCCCATTCACTGAGCGGATTCGGGATTACCCATCGAGAACTCGAAAAGATAGGAGAGAACAAGGCCAGTTTCTGCGGACATCCCTCCCCCCCCCCCCCTGCCCCTGATTCTATGTAAATATTTCAATGCTAATCATAATTGTATTGATGATATTTCAATGATAGATATATAAAGTGTTTGAGGACCTACGTGGATCTGTTTGGGCCTACAACGACGCCCATTCACTGAGCGGATTCGGGATTACCCATCGAGAACTCGAAAAGATAGGAGAGAACAAGGCCAGTTTCTGCGGTAAAATTATTCATTCAGGTAAGACAAACATCTGTGAAGACTCATTTGCATTGGTCCGCATCTCAATTCTGTTTGGATATTTGTGAAATTTGAAATTGTGAATCAGAAAGTAGGAATCAACTTCACCATAATATATAATTATTGATCTTCTTTTTCATATATGTAACTTTTTTGTTGCCCTTTGCTGAAGTATTTTACAAACACTGTAGTGCAGAGATGAAACTTTTCCGATTTTAATTGAAAATCCGACTTTTTGAATTTTCCAACGAAATTTCCGATTTTCTTACAATGTGTCCCACAAAATTTGATTTTATAATTATTTTTATTTTTTTCACAAAATGTCATTTTATTTCAATCATAATTTCGAAGGAAAGTTTATGAAAAGTTGATGAAATGGCACGTTGAAATCATCGCGAACATAGTTTTAATCTCTTTCACCAGTCGCTATTGGAATGTTTCAACGGTAGAAACACAGGCCATAACACTGATCGGAGCCTTTTCCGGCTGGACAAAAGGTTAAACATTGACAGGCGACATGGAAAAATCACTGTGTCGCACTTGTAAGCATTAAAGATTTATGCAGTGGTATCAGCGTACCGCACCGTCTGCTAGCACATGGCCGGTTGGGAACGGGTAGCCTTGTGTCTTTCGTGAACGAACCAGTGGATAAAGTCATTATGTTCTGCGATTTTTGGAAGTTTCAGATTTAGTTGTACAAAATGCAATGCATTAAAAATCATGATGACTATCTCGAGGATGGCGAAGAGAGCATTAGCGAAACATTTCACTGGCATTTGTTGGAAGAGAAAGACGATAATGCCTGATTTTTCCCTTCGTACGAATGCAAGTGGAGTTGTGTGGTTGAATGGTTGAATCATGGACATGAAATTTGAAGCACCATGAACATGAATGGTGCCCTTGTCTTTCGGACTTTTTCCTCAACTTTCTCAAGTAAGAAGTGAACTTCTTTGTTGATGACTCCATTACTCCAACCGTAATTCAGGCGTTTTATGGAATGAAATCACTGACCATTTTTTTTTCATTGTAAAATTTTGTTTGAATCGAAAATAAAGCAGGAGTTGGTGTCCGGAAATTGGGCATGAAGTGTAGGCCTATTTTACATACATATCTACATGTGTGTAACTGCAGCGCGGCCCCGATTTCCGACTCGTATTTTTGTTCGGCCTATTTTCTGATTTTTTTGCCATATGCCAGTTTCATCTCTGCTCGAGTGTTGTCTGAGGGCTTCAAGAAAAAAAAAACAAGCTTTCTTTGGGTTGGACACGAACCCACAATCTTCTGCTTCCTAGTGCAGACACATTAACCACTCAACCACTGAGCTTGCTGTGGCAAGCTGGCCGTTTGGAGTCTGATGAAGCAGCGCTTAACCCAACTTTGTTTGTGTAGGAGGTCATTAGTTTGAGTCCCACCTAAGCTTTCCGACAACACTAAGTGCACAGTGTTTACAAAATATGTCGGCGAAGGGCAAACAAAAATCAAATATAAAAAAGGATAATTTACATCTCATAAATTTTTTTTTCCTGCCCAGGTTCCCATCTGAAGTCCATCCAGATGATCCTTAATAAGACAGCAGACGGTACAGGCATCGACTCCAACACCCTAGCCTTACAGATGAAGGGCCATCCTGAGCTGAGGGACTAGCTTCTTATCGTCACCTCTTGGGGGACTTTGCCTGTCTACCCTGGGGTGGTCAACTCAGAATTACCTGGTAGGTACAGTGGACTCTGTGACCAAGTACCAGTGTTGTAGTCGAGTTACCAACGTCGAGTCTGAGTCCGAGTCCATGTCTCGAGTCACAAGCCTCGAGTCCGAGTCACAAGTCACTTGTTCTTAGTTGTTCACCGAACTAATTGTTTTTTAAAATTATTTTTTAATCCTCCATTCTGTCTTTTAAAGAGGTTGTGGAATGCTCGAAGACATTTCCGTCATTTTTCGGGTATATGTAGCCTAAGTTGTCATGAAATAAAAACGACTATTGTTTCTGTCATGAAATGAGTACAAAAGGTACTTTTGAGAGCTGTTTTTCAGGTCCAGTTTCGACCCAAATGTGCAATGCCCGAAAAATGACGGAAATGTTTTTGAGCATTCCACAACCTCTTTAAGTAAATCCCAGTGTATATAGTTGTGTGTGTACATGTTGTTTAGAGCCACAATGTGTTTTCCTTTTAATTCCCATCCCTAAAAAAATCCTCCTCCATCCCTTCCCTCCATGTTTCATCATCCAAACATTATTCCTCAATGATCCTTTCCCATCCCTACGTTAGGTTTTTACTTTTGATGAAATTACGTGACTCGAGTCGCGAGTCATCGAGTTCGAGGAGTCATGGTCAAGTCCGAGTCATTTTCCAATGTGACTAGAGTCCAACTCAAGCCCGAGTCCTAGACTCGAGTCCTACAACACTGCCCAGTAATCCATCTTAAGAAAAGGTTTAGGTGGACCTCTTGAACGCATTGTCGCCCAACACCTTGTGCTGATGTTCAGATATTGGATGATCAAAGTGCAGTGTTCATATAGCACTCTTATACAACACTCTCAGATTGCTCACACTTATTACCCCTGTTCATCGGGCCATGAGAACACTTTCCTGCTATAAGCTCGAGATCAGCCCTATGTGGTCTGCACCCCCCCCCCACATGTACTCAATGGAGGCAATTGTAGTAATGATTCTTGCCCAAGAACACCAGCAACATGTCCCCTGTCAAGATTGACTCAACATTAAATCGTGCATGAGTCAAACACAGGAACCTTTTGACCACTGGACTCTGCATGCTGAATAAAACTCTAATCAAATTAGGTTTTGCCCTCCCCGAAGTATAAACACTATATGAGTGTGTTACCTCCTGAGTAAAAGTTGGAAAAAAAATGTTGGCGAGG